>NC_137958.1:1610000-2037500 GCF_963924665.1 Micromys minutus
TTTTGTATTTCCATATGAAGCTGAAGATTATCCTTTCCAAATTTGTAAAGAACTATGTTGGAATTTTCGTGGGGATTGAATTGAATCAGTCGGATTTCTGTAGAATGGCCAATTTTACTATATTAATCCTACAATCGTGGGAGAGCTTTTTATCTGCTAATGTTTTCTTAAATTTCTGTCCTTTGTATTTTAAAGTTTTAATTATAAAAATTTTCAACTTGCTTAGTTAAGACTTTTTCAATAATTTTTTTTGGTGGTCGGTGGCTGTTGTATATATATATGTGTGTGTGTGTGTGTGTGTGTGTGTGTGTGTGTGTGTGTGTGTGTGTTTGTGTGTGTGTGTATACATGTATATATATATACATATATGAAATATATACATATATGTGAAAGTCTGTTGAATTTTCTGAATTAATTTTGTATCCTGATACCTAAGAAAAAGTGTACAATTTTTCTGGTGAACTTTTTGGGGTCCTTCATGTGTAAAATCATATCATCTTCAAATAAAAATATTTTGACTTTCATTTTTCCTATTTGCAATCCCTTCAGTTGTCATATTGCTTCAGCTAGGACTTCAAAGACTATATTGAGTGGAGAGAGGGGACATCCTTATTTCTCTCTGATTTCATTAGAAATGTTTCTCTCCGTTTATTTTGTTGATGCTGACTGTGGGCTCACTGTAAATCCTATTTATTTAGTTGAAGTATATCTGTACAGGACTTCTATCACAGAAGGATGTTGGATTGTCAAAGGTCTATTGTTTTGAATCTTATGAGATTACCATGTGATGCTATGTTTTAGTTTGTATATATGGTTGTTTCTACTGATTCATCTCTGGGATGAAGCCAACTTTATCATGCTGGATGTCCTCTCTGATGTGTCCCTGGATTTGATTTGCCAGTGTTTTATTGAGAATGTTTGCTCTATATTCATAAGGGATATTGGTCTATAATTTTGTTTTTTGTTGGGACTATGTGTGATTTATGTATCAAAGTAATAGTTGTCTTGTAAACATAATCATGAAGCATTTCTTTAGTTTCTCTTTTTTCAGAACAATTTGATAAGTATTGGCTCTAATTTTTGAAAATCTTGTAGAATTCTGTATTGAATCCATCTCTCCCTGAAACTTTAACAGTTGAATGGACTTTTAACTAATGCTTCTATTTCACTAGGAATTAGGAGTCCCTGTATGTTACTTATTTGATTTTGTTTTAACTTTGGTAGATCACATATTTTATAAAATTAATCTTTCTCTTTTAGGTGTTCTAGTTTGGTGCAGTACAGATTTTTAAAATATAATCCTATAATTCTCTAAATTTTCCCACTAATGTCCTCCTTTTCATCTTTCATTTTATGAATTTGATCTTCTCTCTTTGCCCTTTAGTTAAATTGACTAAGGTTTTACCAATCTTATTTTTTCCCCAAATAACCAACCTTTCCTTTTGTTTGATCTTTGCATTATATTTCTTGTTTGTCTCTGTTTTGTTGATTTCAGTCCCAAGTTTGATTATTTCTTGCAGTCTATTCTTTTGAGCCATTATTTGTGTGTGTGTGTGTGTGTGTGTGTGTTCTAGAACTTCCAGGTATGCTATTAAGTTACTAGTATGAGATTTCTCTAAATTTTTTCATGTAGGTTCTTGACACTATGAACGTAACTCTTAGAACTATTTCATTGTATCAAATTGGTTTGAGTTTGTTGTATTTTACTTTCATTTTCATTCAGTTATAACATAATTTTAATTTTTTTCTCGATTTTTATCTCAACCCATTTTAATTTGGTAAAAATGTGCAGCTTCCATGAATACCTATAACATTTTATTCTGGTTGATACTAAGTTTTAATCCATGGTGATGTTATAAAATGAAGACTGTCATTTCATTTTTCTCATATATGTTGAGATCTCCTTTGTTCCAGATTATACAATCATATTGGAGAAAGTTCTAAGAGGTGCTGAGAAGAATGAATATATAACATCTGTTAGGAACTGTGGTGGTTTGAATGTTCTTGGCCCAGGGAGTGGCACTATTAGGTGGAGTGGCCTTGTTGGAGTAAGTGTGGCCTGGCTGGAGTAGGTGTGGCCTTATTGGAGTGGGTGTGGCCTTGTTGGAGTAGGTGTGGCCTTGTTGGAGTGGGTGTGGCCTGTTGAAGTAGTTATGGTCTTGTTGTAGGAAGTATTGTGGAGATAGGCTTTAAGAACCTCCTTCTAACTGCCCATGACACATTCTTATGTTTGCCTTTAGAGCAATATATATATATTAGGCAAATGTACTTACACATAGATCAGCATTTAGGCAAGAATGTTCCATGTACTGATTTATATACTTATGCTCTCTCTTGTTCTCTCTTCTCTTTTTTTCAGACACCTTCTTCCCATCACCTAGTTGTTTTTCTATTTCACAATATATATGTATACATATGCACATACACATGCGCGCGCGCGCACACACACACACACACACATAACACAGGAAGCAACTAGATAGGTTGCATATCTTGGATTTTTTATGGATAATGCTGCAATAAGCATTATTATAGCCAACTTAGACTCCTTTGGGTATATGCTCAGAAGTGCTACAGTTGGGTCATATGGTGATCCTAAGTTTAGATTTAGGAGAAACAGTGACACTGATTTCCATAGGTACTGTCCGAGTTTACATCCCCATCAGTAGTATGTAAGGGCTCTTTCTCACACACCCTCCCAGGTAGGCTTTTGTTGTTTTCTTGATGACACTCATCCTGACTGTGGCGAGATTGAATGTGATTGTAGTTTTGATGTGTATATCTGTGATGATTTGAGGACCATTAGAATTCTCCACATATTTATTGGCTGGGAGTGCTTTTTGTTTTGTTTTGAGAAATGTTTCCTCAAATCCTTTGCTTGCTTACTGATGAGATGGTACGTAATTTAAGATTTAATTTTTAAGTTCTTTAGGTTTAATTTTGAGTTTTAGATACTAACATCCTGTGAGATTTATAGGTGGCAAAGATTTGGTCTCATTCTGTGTGAGGTCCTTTTCATTCCACTGTGACTGTATCCATTTCCCTGCCAACTTAAATTTCATGCAGTCCTGCTTTGTCCATTCCTGCAATTTTTTCCTGACCCATTAAATTTCTTTTCAAAAGTATTTGCCTATTCCTATATTTTGAAGTATTTTTCCTCATGATTTCCTATAACAGTTTTGATTTCAGGTCTTATATTAAGGTTTTGAGTCATTTTTATTTGGTTTTGCACAAGATGAGAAATAAAAATCTACTTTCATTATTCTGTATGTGGGTATCCAGTATCACCAATTCTAGAAAGGTCAGTTCTCTAAGGTATTTGATACTTTGGTGAAAAAAAAAGAAGAAACTGTCAGTGATAAACATAATTCTTATTTTCTGTGGCTTCTTTTCAATTGTCTGTGTACCTGTTTCTATACAGGAAATGTACATGTTTGTCAGCATGACTTTGTGGTATAGCTTGGGACCAAATCTTCCACGTTACACCTACTACTAATTTGTTTGCTTAGGATTGTTTTGTCTATTTTTTGTTTGTATTTGCATATGGATTTTAAAACTATTCTAAAGAATATATTTAAAGACTATAACTCAAATTTTTATTTCAATTCTGTGTTAATCCATAGATTATATTTTTAGTATAGCTATTTATATAGTTAAAGCCACTGATCAGAACCTCAAAGGCATCAAGTCATATTGGTGTCCCATTAAGGAAAGAAGATTCAGCATGTACCCCAGTGTTAATGTGACTAAGTTTGAACTTTCTACTTACTTTTCCGTGTCCTCCATTTGTCTTCAGTGTGTGATTTTTGGCTCTTCTGTCATTCATTCCTGAAATATGATTTGTGCCCCTACTATTGTCTGTGTGTCGTCAAACTGTCTCTGGCAATGGCCTTTGCTTTGTATTTATTGTGGTGCACAGCAAACACCACCTGGGGAAAGAGTGAGGGATACTCAACAGAATCCTTATCATAGTTTTTAAAGAAATAACATTATTTACTCCAACAGACCGCAAAGCACTAAGGACCCCCAAATGAACACTTGTTTGAAAAAGATCTTTGTACTGTTTGCAACATTTATGGATATACTAATATCCATAATATTTTCTGTGAATACTTATTGAATAAGGCCACTTCCAAGCTATTTGTTTTGAGACAATGTTCATAACACATTTGCATACACACATGCATTGCTATTTAGGTCAGGTGTATGGAAAGGGTACATAGCTTAAGATTAAAGCCATACACTACCTTAGGGTGTAGAAGCTGATTGCATGGGAAATTCAATAACATTGATCATTACTCATCCTCTTAAAGACGGGTTAAATAAACAGACTGAGTGCGCAGCAGGATGGTAGCAGTCTTAATTGACCTTAAGGTAAACTATTCACTGGCTGTGAGACCCAGCATACATTACGGTCTCTTGGAATGAAAACAATACCTTAATGAAATTGTATTGCTACAGCCATTTCTACAGCATTGGTTCACCTAGTACAGGAGAATGGGACTTGCCTTTTCCTGATGTCTTTCTTTCTCTGGTGTCTTGGAGTTTCTGTTGCAGAGTCCTACTGTTTTCTTGATTCTGTTTATTCCTATGAGAGTCCTATTGTTTTCTTGATTCTGTTTATTCCTATGTGTTTTATTTTTTTAAAGTATTGTAAATAAGATGTCTTCCTAATTCTTTCCAGCAAGACCATTAATGGTATAAAGAAATGCTACTGGTCTTTTCCATCTTTGTTTCTTAATGTTTGGCTGAATGAATTTGTCAGCTCTAGTGGTGTACAGGAAGATTCTTTAGGGCCTTTTATATAGAGAATCAGCTCATCTGGAAGCAGGGGTAATTTGTCCTCCACCTTTCCTATTCATTTCTATTGACCTCCCTTGCTTTGTGGCTATAGCTGAGAGTTCAAACTGAGTGAGTAAAAGCAGGAGTTAGACACCCTTGTTGTATTTCTGATTATAAAGAGTGTTTTCAGATAATATTGTCTACAGATTTGTCATGTAGATTTTACGACATTGAGATATGGTTTTTTTCCTGTTCTTCCTTCTTCAGAGCTTTAACTGTTACAGAGTACTATGCTTGGTGAAAGGCTATTACCTCATCTGCTCAGACAACCTTGAAGTTTCTGTCTTTGAATCCATATACCTGCTGCATCACATATATTGACTTGTATATCCTGAACCACCCCTGATATGAAACCAGATTAATCACGGTATATAATTTAAAAATGTTCTTGAATTTGGGATATAGTGTCTTTTGAGATTTGTTTTTAGGGATTGGTCTATGTTTTGGGCTTTTGGGCTTATTTCATTTTGATATCAATACAACACTGACTTTTTAGCATGAGCCCTTCCCTTTTTACTTTTGTGGAAAAAATTAGAGAATGTCGAAACTATCTCTTTTTAATAGACTGGTATAGTTTGACAATGACTGTATCCAATCCTGGGTTTTCCTTTGTAAGAACACTATTTATTTAACTTTATCCATTATTATAGAATTTTTAAAGTCATTTTTATCCCAGTTATTGAAATCTAGTATATAATATATGTCTAGGGATTTAGCCATGTCTTCTTCATATTTTAACCTATTGAAATATTGATTTCAAAAATGTGTCCTAATTGATTTATCACCTCTATTAATGTATATGTTTTGCTGAACATAAGGGCTTATGGACCCTGTTTGCCATTTTCAAAGAACCAAACTTCTAGTTTTTTTTTTTTTTTAATTCTTTCTGCCCTGATTTGTTTTTATATGTGTTTTTCCCTGTTGGTTCAGAATCAGGCTTGTTCTTGTTTTTATACATGTGGTTATCTCATGGTTTCTAGTTTGGCAACTTTCTTACTTTTTAAATGTGACTACTCTTAACTATCATTTTTTTTCTTCTAGAGCCACATTTTCTGTACACAGAAGTGAGGTAAGATGTACCTTATATTCCGCTCAACTTAGCAACTACTCAACTTCTTTCCTGACTTTGTCTACAACCTTCTGTGCTGTCAAGGGTCTGTGATTCTGTTTCTAGATTTTGGCATAGTTTTCTTTAGTCTCTCTTGCTACTGAATTTTAATTTTATCTTAATACTAGCTAATAACATTTTTACATTGTTTTATATGATAATATTTACTTTATGGCTTAAAATGTGATCTGTTTTAAAGAAATTTCCATAGGTTTCTGAGAAGACTGTGTATTTTGCTGCTTTTTGGTAGAACATTTTGTGTGGTCCATTTGGTCAATAAGATTAACCATATATGTCTTTATTGAGTTAGTGTGAAATACCCACTAATAGAAATGGTATATTGAAATAGGTAGAACTTATATTTCCCTTTATGTGCATTAGTATTTGTTTTATAATATTGGGCTTCAAAATTTGTAGTGCATATATTTTTATAATTGTTTTCTTTTCAGTTTCCATTTAATATTTTGACCTCCATCAATTACTTCTAAATTTTATTTTATTTTATCTGTGTAAGTGTTTTGCCTGAATTTATGTCTATACATCATGAGTGTCCAGTGCACCTGAAGACAGGATCTCTTGGAACTAGAGTTACAAATGGTGGTGTCAGTTGTTTGATTTCTTATCTTTTCATGAGGTTCCGTTCATTTTAGGGAGAAGCTGGCTTCCATGATTGGTTTCTTTGCCCTCAGTTTTTCTTTCCTTTTCCATCCTCACAGTCTGCTCTTCTCTTCCTTCTCATTATCAAGACAACCATTGTCTCTGTATAGAACTCCTTTGATAATGTCTCCCTGCTGGCTTGATAAGCATGGAATATCCCAGTCTCTGTTAGTCTTGAAATGTCTTATTTCTACATCAGCTTTAAAGAATAACTTTTCCTGGTGTAGCAATACTGGGTGGCAGGTATTTACTTTCAGGGTTTGAAATACATCATTCTATGTTTGCCTACATTTGGAAGCTTATGAAACGCAAACAATAGTTTTATATGACGTTTCTTAAAGTGAAGTAAAGAAATGCCTCCTTGCTTAAGACTAACAATTATCTCTCCTTGATCAGAGAGACAGTTGTGTCTGGGTCAAGCTTGGTAAGCTGATGAATTTATTAGGTTTACTGTCAGAGGTGTGGGTGACTGTCCTTATCAAAAATTCCCACCAAAGCATGGGTGGGTCTGTGACTCATAAAACCTCCACCACTGTAGTACTAACTGCCCTTAACCTGTCACCTCCTATATATTTTTAACATCCCAAAGACACATGTGTCAGGAAGGATTACATGCATACATAAAAAGTTGACAGTCTAAAGAACCTTCTGTTCCTAGTGTGAGAGGGACAGTAATAGGCACAAATCTTGTCTAACCTTCACACATAATTTTGATATCAGGTAGAATAGCCAAGTCATGTCTGAAGGACTCAGTTTTACTACAGGTAGTCAGTTAAAGTTGGAGACATTGTGTTTATTCTGTTCAATCTGGTGCTGAATCCAGAGGGTGGTTACTCAGTACTATGGCGATCACTTTAGGAGGTTCTCTCCTTTGTATGCCAGAAGCAACACTTGTCTAATTTCACCATGTACCTTGGGGATGCCCAAATTCTCACTTACTTTAGAGATCTGTAGTTTATACACAACAGATAATCAGCTGTCTAATGTAGTGCCCTTCTGCACAGGTGCTGTGGTAGGCTGCCTCTGTGTCACCTGAGCTGTGATTGTTCTTGGTTACCATGCTCCTGAGTAGCTCACTCTTAAACAATTGATCTCATCTCGAGAAGGTACCTGGCTACAGCCATATAAGATGTGAAACAAGAGAAGTTTCTGATGTTGATAAATGAGCTGTGATAGTGGAGAAATTGTCTTGTTAGATCTGTTAATTGATTCTTAGTCAACAAGATTTGTGGGTCTCTTTAACATGAGTGTTTCAGGTTTTTTTGTTTGTTTGCTTGCTTTTGCTTCCTTCCTTCCTTCCTTCCTTCCTTCCTTCCTTCCTTCCTTCCTTCCTTCCTTCCTTACTTCCTTCCTTCCTTCCCTCCTCCCTTTCTTTATTTTTCTTTTTCGGCAGAATACATAACTTACCACTTGGATGCCCCCTCTTTCCTCTTTTCATTCCTCAGGCCAGAAAGCCTTATTTTCAGAGCCCTGTATATTGCCTCGTGTTTGCCATTTTCCCCTTATATTTCTGTACCAGTTTCTGGGGTCCACTCACTACCTTTGTGGTTTCTGGTGTTTTTCCAGCCTTTCACTCTTTGGGATAGAGTCTATTAGCTACACTGACACTTCTCACTCATTATGTCATGTAGAAGCATCTTCTTATCTGCCACCCTTTCCTAGAAGTTCACTCACTGACTTCTCAAGCACTTGAATGTATGAGTCATAAATAAAATATACTGATAGGTTGGTGGGTAAATATCCATTTATTATGGATCATTTATTGCTTTCAGTCCATTGAAAACAAATATGCACTAGTTTTTGTGCATATATATATATATATATATATATATATATATATATCGACATATATCCAACATATATCCCTTTCCAAATGTACCTGTTTTAAGTCACATGAGAAACTACTCATTGGTGTCTTTGTGTTCCTAGTGTATCTCTAATAGGCAGAGTGATAATTATAAACATGATTAAGGATTATGTAAGAATCAAGTAATTTAAATCACACATTATTTCATTGTATATTATGCTTTCTTCCTGAAATATTGACATGGTAAATCAGGGTGGAACTTCAATACCATCAAAGAATCAGAGCCCATTATGAGGCCATTATAGTTACAACATATGACAAACTGTGGGGCTGGAGGATAATAATGGATGTGTAATGGATAATAAATGCTATTCTGCACAGTAATGGCCACTAGTGATCTTCCAGTAATAATATTCTCCTTCTCTTAAAATATAACAGTAATGTCAAGTGCTGCCAGCAGCAGAAAGGGTCCAGACTGTCTCCAGTTTGGCATACTACCCTGTCTACAGCTATCCCAAGACCCCGGTTAACCTCTTTCCCTTCTGTGTGAGTTACTCTGGCAGGTAGTGCTAGCAAAAGATGCAGTGTCTTCTGGACATGGTGTTTCCAATCTACTCAATAAATAGACTTCCCCCTACCCAAAATTCTTAATTGATTTATATCATACAAAATACTGTTACAACTCATTCACCCTGATCTCTACACTACTCCTCATTTCTGCCTAGATTTCTGGAAGTGAAAAAAATGTGGGCCACTGTACTTTGCTGCTGCCCTGGAGAGGTTTCCATTCTTGCCTCTGTGAATGTGCTATACCACTTCTACGTGTCCCTCAGTTCCCAGCAGCTTCCTGCTGCCAGAGTATGTTAAGTCCACCCCTTTGTAGGCAGTTTTGCCAACTCTGCCCAAATATTCTTCTGAAACACTCTCGAAACTTTTAGCTGCCTTTAGGCTGCCATGTATGATAGTGTGAATCCAGAGATACACACCTCGCCTATAGTGTTTACTATGCTCCATCTTTTATGACCCACAAGCCAATATTGTGCAGAAACTGAAATTCTGTATAGGGAAGTATAGTTGATTGTTATGTCCAAACATGTCAAAGAGATCTCACACAGGCCACCAATGCCTGGCCCAGACCTTCAGCTTGGGTGGCAGTTTTACCCATGTGTTCTAACAATGGGTTCTGTGCAGTTGGTCATCTGAGGCAGTTCTGTTGATAGAAGGTTCTACAGAGATGCATATGTCCTGTCTTCTCTCTATCTATGCCGTTGCTACTTTCTGCTCACGGCTGTCCAGCACTTCAAATGTGGCTAGTGGAGCTGAGGAAGTAAATCTGCCATTTCAGTTGAGTTTCATTAAGTTGAAATGACATGTTGCTGTGGGTCACTCAGGGACATATAGAAGGGGAGGCAAGCTCATGTCTACCTTAAGAAGTTTTAGATGAGGAAGGGACTGGGAGAGGGGTAAGTATGATCGAAGTACAGTGCACATATGTGTGAGTATTACAACAAAGCATATTACCTTTCATATTTAATATACCCTACTTTAATAATTAAAGAAGAAAAAGTAGCAAGGCCTCATGATCTCTTGGTGTGATGTCATAGGTCCCCTCAGAGTGTGATACTTGGTTAGGTTTGAGTAAATCCATAGTTAATTTCTCTATCTTCTGTATCAACCTAGATCTCCAGACCAGCTCTGTGCTCTCACTTTAATGTTACTGTGACCCCACAATGGATTTTCGAAATCAAATATACAATCCTGACAAGTGGAAGCCACAGAATAAAAACCAGACAAAATTAATTCCTTGGTGATTAATTCTCCAGCTTACAAATCACCTAAACATTTATATTGTCCATTCTATTTCTACCCTAAGATATATTTTCAGGATTGTGAACATCAAGGAAGTGACTCACCTGTCGCTGTCCACAGTGAAAAGGCCCAGAGCCCTTCCTTTAGCACCTCCTATAACACACGGTTGTTTCTTTTCATTTCTGCCCAATTTGTAGAATATTTTTTTAAAGCTATGCCTTTTGTAGAGGTCTATTTTGCTAAAATTCAAAGAAGATGAGTTGAGAAAGAGAAACAGGTCAAAAAACCTGTTAGAAAAAAAGGTAGTCAAGGCCAACATTTTTTTCCGTGATTATTTAAAAGAAATATTTGTTATTCGGACAGTTGTCAGAACTTTGTATATGCTGCAGAAAAGGGGAAAACAGCAAATACCTGTGAGACACGAGTGATTGCTCATCATGGTGAGGGAAGTGTACTGACAGTAGTATAGAGCCCGGGAGTTTCCTCCGATAAACTTAAAAATGTTATTGTACACTGGGAGCAACTGAGATGAGGATGTGAAACCCAAGGTGGTTATAATAACTCATGTTGTGTGTAAGTCCTGCCTTCAGTGAGATTTGGTACAGGGATTATTTGTCAAGGTTGTGTTCCTCACTGTTTTGTTGTTGTTGTTGTTGTTGTTGTTGTTACTACAAAGATAGATTACCTATAGAAAATTAAATGATGAAATTTATATTCAGACCACTATAGTTTGACAAAATATGAAGTTGATAATTCTTGATCATGGTGAGTGGCCAGCCACCCATTGGAACCAGTCTTATCTGCACTGATATTGATGTTTTGGGGTTTCTGCCTTCAAACAGTTGAGAGCACAGCACTTCTGTAATGTAGAGGGCTGTGCCCGACAGAAACCTGGCTGAGTGGTGTTGGAATGATCTGCCAAGGAAATCTAGGCAGACACTACATGGGGCGAGCCACCTCAGTGGCCACACAGGACCAAGCCAAAATTTAGAACAGTTCATTGGTGGGCAAAATACCAATAGAAACCATCAACAGCTGTCTGAGCTTCAGCCTCCTGGCTTAGTTTAAGCTCCTGCTTGGCCTTAACCTGTGGTAGGTCTCCTGGTTTCAAAGGAATTGCTAAGCGCCATTTACCATGTTTCTTCAAGGATGAGTACAAGAAATCTAGAACTAATCTAGGATGAACCAACAGGCGTTTGTGGCAGATTCCTTGGCTTGCTGGATAGGAAGACATATAAACTAGCTGTAAGCATTGCTGGATCTAGTGTCTCAAACAAGTCACTCCATCTTTCTGTTCACACACACAGCCTCTCTTTCATCTGCCTTAGTATTGGGGATCTGATTCTAGGGCATCATGCATCCAAAGTAGGCTTTCACTAAGCTGTCTAGTTGGCCTATTTCCCTGTTGTCACCAAGCCTGTGTTTTTATCTCTCCCCACCCCAGGAATGTCTCTGAGTCTCTCAGATTCTTTACTGTTGTTGGGTTAACTTCCCTCTTGGAGGTTAGCTTTCTGCACTTCCCTGTGAAGGGCAGTCAGTAGGGTTGTACTCATGGTATCCCAGGACTGATACTCCAGTATAATTGTTTATTACTTCAATGGGAGGAGCAGGGGGAAGACTGAGGACATTGAAAATAATTACTGGCCTATTATTATGGCCACAGTTTAGTCTATGCCTGGTAGCTGACTATTCCCTGTGGTAGTGATTCAAAAAGAAGCTTTGTCACAGCTGCCATAATAGTAGACGCCTGTGTCTCCAAAGGAACCAGATCACATGAAATCTAAAGCTGAAGCATCGCTCATCTCTGTCACTAACAATTATCTCTACCACTCTTTGGATCTTCCAGAATGAAGTCTTAAAGCAAGGCCATTGCTCCACCCCCATCAAATATGTGTGGGCTTATTACCAAGACAGTAAGGGGCTCTGCATGCCCGGGGTCTGCACTAAAGCCTCTCAACCCCCATCCTTGACATTTTCCTCCAGAGAAGGAGATTAGAGATTTATACCTTGAAGTCTTTGGACTATTTTCTTTGGGGTAGATATCTGTATAGAAACAAACATATTTCATAAATGATAGGACTTATAATGAATATCTATTTGGTTCAGAGTTTGAACCAATGATTTAAATTTTAAGAGACGAAATTAGCTGTATTTAGACTCATCTTAGGACCCTTCCTCCAGGTTCTATTTTGAGGAGCCAGGCATGAGTTGGTGTTTTCAGTCATGGTGATTAAAAAATGCATTAATGACCCTGTTGGGAGGCTGGCATTCTCCTGTCTGTGCCTTATCTGCTCATTGTGTGGCTATTGAATGAGCGCATGAGAAGAGTCACAGAGCAATGATGAAGGATGGGTGGCATGAGGGGACATGGCGAAGAAAGTAGGAGCAGGGCACCGAGGCAGAACTACAGTGCTGCACCTGTCTGCTGAACATGGAATCTACCACATACGAGTTTGACTTTGCAGAGTCTGGAAATTTCCATTGGAAAATTCCACCCTGTTGTCCCAGTGTTCCCATGCAGACAGCTCAGGCTCCCTGTGGAGGGGAAAAGGCCAATCAGACAATCAGCTGGCATCTACAGGAACTTAACTGTGACGAGTCAGTAAATGCACAGAATCTGAAGACTGTCTTCCCCTCAGCAACAAGATATTTTGTCCTTAAAATAGTGCTTTCTTTAAGTGAAAATACATTTCATGGACTTTTCAACTGAGAAACTGTGGTAAGGTGCTGTGTGAGCTTGCGGCTGGCATGCTTTGGCGTGCAAGTCCTCAGACAGTGTGAAGTGTATAAGGGACTGATTCACACCATCCCATTTGCCCTAAGTGTCAAGCAGCAGACTCCATATCCCATCAGCTACACATAAATATATAGAGAAAACCCAGGCAGGTGAGTGAGCTCTGATCATATGAGTCAGAGGGTGACTCATTACTGGAACTGAGGTATTAGAAGGAACCCACCCGGAATGTAGGACAGTGGGATACCTAGACTTCCACACTTTGGATGACTAGAGTCCTGACATGCAGTAGGAGCCTGTCTTCTTTCTTTGGATAATCTACATGCTGAGAACATAGATTTCCACCTCTAGGGCCAGAACATATGCTAGCTGCTAATGAGCAACTCGTACTGTGGTCTCCTGGCAAATCTTATCCTTCCCAACCTCATGTCACTACAGAGGATTTCGTCTTCCTTCTTGACACAATAATGCCACCAACTGTTGTCATTGTCTCCTGAGTGCCTAATCTGGATGTGTACACATTGCAGCCAGTGACTAGAAGCTTTGCAATTGGCCAAACCTGTCATCATTACTTCCGTGTCATAGATGAAGACACTGAGACTGAGGCAGCCTCTTGCTCAAGGTCACTGTTGTGTTTTATAAAAAAGAAAGGGAAGAGCCAGGGATACGTTCAGTAGAGGTGAGGTGCGGTGCAGACATCCCCTCCTCCTAGGGTACCAGCCAAAGGATGAGTATAGTGTAGAGTTTATTTAGGGGTAGGGGAGTTGAGTGGGTAGTAGAGATAGAGAAAGGCAGACAGAGTGGGCTGAGGTAGGGGGATAGAGGCCAGCCAGGAACACATGGGAGGGGGGGAATGGGGATAAAAGGGACAGAAAGAGAAGAGGTTAAGAGGGTACGAGAGCAAGAGAGCCAGAGAAAGAGGAAGGGGCCAAGCAGCCCCTCTTATAGTGAGTCAGGCATACCTGGCTGTTGCCAGTTAACTGGGACAGAGCCTAGAAGAAATGCTAACACACTGAGCTAGAATTAAAATGTACATTTCTTTTAGAGATGAAGTACCAGTACTTTGTAGACAGCTGTCCTCCTGCCTGCCTGTGAGATGCTGTCCTTGGAAGTTGTATTCAGGCATCACCGAGGGCACTCCTCTGACCTACAGGTCTAGGAAGACTGCTAATGCTGACAAGTTATTTGGCATTCCTTTATGGCCCTCTAAGTTGCACATTTCTGTGTCTGTTTCTCTGCCTGTGTGAATGCTGGACTGACTTCCTGGCCAGCCCAATGCTCTACTCTGACTGTGACTTGCAGTTCAGAGTTAAGGGCCTTGGTATCCCAGGACAAGGAATAGATACTTTCAAGACAGTCTGGCTATGTTTGGTTGTAAAGTATACAGTTGTTCATGGTGTACAGTGCTTTGTTTTACATCAGTAATAACTAATAGCTCCATTGATACATGACTGTTGTTTTTGGTTTTTTTTTTTAAATGACTTTTATTTTGCAAAACAAAGATAAATGTACAGATTTTAAACATTTTTTGCTTAAAATTATACATTTTTGTCAGTACTGTTTTTTCAGACATTAAAATAAATTTTACATAAAACCATGTGAATATGTTTTTTAGTCAGTACTTGATTTTTTTCAAGGGCTTGACAGTATGCATTGAAAACCTACTAGTTGCAATAAGCGTAAAGTACATGCAAAACAAAACGCAACATGGAAATAGTCAAAGTCTTCTTGTTTTGTGAATATATGTATATTTTTTGTTTTCTTTATTTCTTGGACTTCATACAGTCTGTGAGTTGTTTCTGGGGGAGTGCAAGCCTCTGGGGTTAGCATGCCACTATCAGTGACTGCATATTATGTCTGTTCTTTTGTGACTGGGTTATCTCACTCAGGATGATCTTCTCTAGATGCAGCCATTTTCTTAAGAATTTGGTTAATTCATTGTTTCTGGTGGCTGAGTAGTATTCCATTGTGTATATGTACCACAATTTTTGTATCCATTCATCTTCTGAAGGACATCTGGGTTCCTTCCAGCTTCTGGCTATTATAAATAGAGCCGCTATGAACATTGTGGTGCATATATCTTTGTTGTGTATTAAAGTGTCTCTGGGGTATATGCCCAGAAGTGGAATAGCTGGGTCTTCAGGTAGTACTATATCCAATTTTCTGAGGTATCGCCAGACAGATTTCCAGAGTGGTTGTATTAGCTTGCAACCCCACCAACAGTGGAGAAGTGTTCCTCTTTCTCCGCAGCCTCACCAGCATCTGTTGTCATCTGAGTTTTGGATCTTGGCCAATCTGACTGGTGTGAGGTGGAATCTTAGGGTTGTTTTGATTTGCATTTCCTTGATGGCTAAGGATGTCGAGCACTTCCTCAGATGTTTCTCGGCCATTCGGTGTTCCTCAACTGAAAATGATTTGTTTAGCTCTGTACCCCATTTTTTAATAGGGTTATTTGATTCTCTGGTGTCTAGCTTTTTGAGTTCCTTGTACACCTTGGATATTAGGCCTCTATCTGATGTGGTGTTGGTAAAGATCTTTTCCCATTCTGTTGGTTGCCGTTTTGTTTTCTTGACGATGTCCTTAGCCTTACAGAAACTTTGCAATCTCATTAAGTCCCATTTGTTAATCTTTGACCTTAGAGCTTGAGCCATTGGTGTTTTGTTCAGGAAATTTTCTCCTGTGCCTATGTGTTCTAAGGTTTTCCCTACTTTCTCATCTAATAGTTTCAGTGTATCTGGTTTAATGTGGAGATCTTTAATCCACTTACACTTGAGCTTTGTAC
The DNA here is from genome assembly GCF_963924665.1 of Micromys minutus. Lineage (NCBI taxonomy): Eukaryota > Metazoa > Chordata > Mammalia > Rodentia > Muridae > Micromys > Micromys minutus. Next base: position 1,625,740 of record NC_137958.1, read on the forward strand.
AAGGAGATAAGAATGGGTCTATTTTCATTCTTTTGCATGTTGAGTGCCAGTTGGACCAGCACCATTTGTTGAATAGGCTGTCCTTTTTCCATTGAATGTTTACTGCTCCTTTGTCAAAAATCAGATGACCATATACATGAGGGCTCATTTCTGAATCTTCTATTCTATTCCATTGATCCACTTGCCTATTTCTGTACCAGTACCATGCAGTTTTCAGCACAATTGACTTGTAATATAGCTTGAGGTCAGGGATAGTAATTCCCGCAGATGTTTTTTTGTTGTTGAGGATGGATTTCGCTATTCTAGATCTTTTGTTATTCCATATGAAATTGCACATTGATCTTTCCAATTCCATGAAGAACTGGGTTGGAATTTTGATGGGGATTGCATTGAATCTGTAGATTGCTTTTGGTAGGATGGCCATTTTTAAGATGTTGATCTTTGCAATCCATGAGCATGGGAGATCTTTCCATTTTCTGAGATCCTCCTCAATTTCTTTCTTTAGAGGTTTGAAGTTCTTGTCATACAGGTCCTTCACTTCCTTAGTTAGAGTCACACTGAGGTATTTCATAGTTTTTGTAACGATTGTGAAGGGTACCTTTTCCCTAATTTCTTTCTCCACACGTTTGTCCTTTGAGTATAGGAAGGCTACTGATTTGTTTGAGTTAATTTTGTATCCGGTCACTTTGCTGAACTTGTTTATCAGCTGTAGGAGTTCTCTGGTGGAATTTTTGGGGTCACTCAAGTACACTAGCATGTCATCGGCAAAGAGTGATGTTTTTATCTCTTCCTTTCCGATTTGTATCCCCTTGATCTCCTTTTGCTGTGTAATTGCTCCAGCCAGGACTTCCAGTACTATGTTGAATAGGTAGGGAGAGAGTGGGCAGCCTTGTCGAGTCCCTGATTTTAGTGGGATTGCTTCAAGTTTCTCGCCATTAAGTTTGATGTTGGCTGTTGGTTTGCTGTATATTGCTTTTATTATGTTTAAATATGGGCCTTGGATTCCTGTTCTTTCCAGGACTTTTAACATGAAGGGGTGTTGGATTTTGTCGAATGCTTTCTCAGCGTCTAGTGAGATGACCATGTGATTTTGGTCTTTAAGTTTGTTTATATGGTGGATTACATTGATGGATTTTTTTATGTTAAACCATCCCTGCATCCCAGGGATGAAGCCTACTTGGTCATGATGAATGATGGTTTTGATGTGTTCTTGGATTCGGTTTGCAAGGATTTTGTTGAGTATTTTTTGCATCAATGTTCATAAGTGAGATTGGTCTGAAGTTCTCTTTCCTTGTAGGGTCTTTGTGTGGTTTAGGTACGAGGGTTATTGTAGCCTCAAAAAATGAGTTGGGTAATATTCCATCTGATTCTATCTTTTGGAATAGTTTGGCGAATATTGGTGTTATATCCCCAATAAATGTCTGATAAAATTCTGCACTGAACCTGTCTGGACCTGGGCTTTTTTTGGTTGGGAGGCTTTTGATGACTTCTTCTATTTCTTTAGGTGTCATAGGGTCATTTAGATGGTTTACTTGGTCCTGGTTAAACTTTGGGACCTTGTATCTGTCTAGGAATTCGTCCATTTCCTCCAGATTTTCCAATTTTGTGGATTATAAGTTTTTGTAGTAGGATCTGATGATTTCTTGAATTTTCTTAGTTTCAGTTGTTATGTCACCACTTTCCTTTCTGATTTTGTTAATTTGGATACTCTCTCTTTGCCCTTTAGTTAGTCTGGCTAGGGGTTTATCAATCTTGTTGATTTTCTCAAAGAACCAACTCTTTGTTTTGTTGATTTTTTCAATGGTTCTTTTTGTTTCTATTTGGTCTATTTCTGCCCTAATTTTGATTATTTCTTGCCATCTACTCTTTTTGGGTATATCTGCTTCCTTTTGTTCTAGGGCTTTTAGCTGTGCTGTCAGGTTGCTTATGTGAGCTCTCTCCAGTTTCTTTTTGGAAGCACTTAGGGCTATGAGTTTTCCTCTCAATACTGCTTTCATTGCATCCCATAGGTTTGGGTATGTTGTGTTATCGTTTTCATTGAATTCTAGAAAGTCCTTAATTTCTTTCTTTATTTCTTCTTTGACCCTGCTATTCTTTAACAGAGTGTTGTTTAGTTTCCATGTGTATGTGGGCATTTTGTTGTCTTTGTTGTTGTTAAAGACCAGCCGTAGACCATGGTGATCTGAGAGGATGCATGGGAGTATTTCAATCTTCTTATATCAATGAAGGCTCGTTCTGTGTCCAATTATGTGGTCAATTTTCAAGAAGGTGCCATGGGGTGGTGAGAAGAAGGTGTATTCTTTTACTTAAGATAGTATGTTCTGTATATATCTATTAATTCTAGTTGGTTCAAAGTCTCTGCTAGTTTTGCAGTGTCCTTGTTCAGTTTCTGTTTCCCTGATCTGTCCATTGGTGAGAGTGGGGTATTAAAGTCTCCCACTATTATTGTGTGGGGTGAAATGTATTTTTTGAGCTTTAGTAGAGTTTCTTTTATGAAAGTGGGTGATTTTTTATTTGGAGCATATATGTTAAGGATTGAGAGTTCCTCCTGACAGATTTCCCCAGTAATGAGTAAAAAGTGTCCTTCTTTATCTTTTTTGATAACTTTTGGTTGGAAATTTACTTTATTTGATATTAGAATAGCCACTCCAGCTTGCTTCTTGGAGCTGTTTGCTTGGAAGTTTTTTTCCCACCCTTTTACTCTGAGATAGTGTCTATCTCTGTCTCTAGATGAATTTCCTGTATGCTGGGTTATCATACTCAAGCATGTTGTTTCCTAGTTCCACTTGCATTTCTACAAGAATAATCATCTTCTTTTGCTTTATCATTAAATAAAATCCCATTACGTGTACGTACCAGGTTTTTATTATCTAGTCTTCTGTTGACTGACATCCACGCTAATTCCATTTTCTTGTGTAAAAAGCAGTGATTTTTATACATGGATTCCTGTGGGTAAGACACAGAGTCCTTGGCTATAGATCCAAAACTGGCATGGTTCTGTTATATGATTTTTTAAAGTTTGTTGTTGTTGTGCTGTTTTGACAGTCGACTCCTCTGCTCTGATCCTATAAAGACTGTGTTAGTTCGCATTTTTGCCAAAGCATGGAAGGAATTCTTTTCCCATCATCCTTCCCAGCATCGCTTTCTTTTGTTTTGTTTTGTTAATGGTGTTCATTCTCAATGGGATGAGATAGAATTTTAAAATAGTTTTAATTTACATTTTACTGAAGGGTGACTATGTTGGATACTTTTGCAAATATTTATTGGCCATGTGTATTTCTTCCTTTCATAGCTGCTCAAATAATTTGACCCATTTGTGATTGTCAGTTTGTTTTTCTGGTCTTTAATTTTTAAAGTTCTTCATACTTTCTAGATATTTATACTTTGAGGCATAGCTGGTGAGGATGTTTTTCCTGTTCTGTAAGCGCTCTGTTTGCTTTGTTGACAGTTTTTTGTATTTGTTTTTGTTTTTGTTTTGTTTTTTTGTGCAGAGACTTTTGAATTTCACATCAATTCTTGGGATTCTGTTTAGAAATATGTTACTGGTACTTATGTCCTAAAATGTTTCTCCTTGGCAATATTAATGTTTGCAATTTTAAACCCAGATTCGAAATCTAGTTTGCTGAATTATGTTCAGGGTGAGATACACGGATCTTCTGCTCCATTTGGCAAAAGATTTTTTCTACTGTATGTTTTTGTAAGACTACGTATATCTATGTGGGTTTATCTCTGGGTTCACATTTCATTGGTACACCTGACTGTTTTTGTACCAATGCCTTGTTGTGTTTATCCCCGTGGCATTTTACTCTAGCTTGAGGTACCATACGTTAGGCCTCCAAATACGTACTTTCTGCCACCTTTGTGTTTTCATCAGAATTTACTTCCTCCCCCACCCCCTCACTTTGTGAAGGTCATGGGGATGGCATGGCTTGTTTCTTTTGGCAAGATAGCCATTTTCACACTTTGATTCTGCCAGTCCAGGAGTATGGGAGATCGCTCTAGAATTCTGTCACTTTTAATTTTTTTATAGTATCTTAGTTTTTTTTTTTTTTTTTTGTATAACTCTTAGGCATCCTTGGTTAGATCTATTGTGAGATTTTGTTTTTTGAGTCTCTTGTGAATGGGATTATTTTTTCTAAAATGTTTCTTAGCAAGTTCACTGTTGGTATATGTGAAAGTTTCTGATTTTCATATTTGATTTTTATCCTAATGCTTTAAGTATTTATCAGACCTGTGCTGTCTTTGGTAGACACTGTTGAGTCTTTTAAGTATAGAATCATGACACCCACAAATAAAGATGGTAGAACTTCCTTTCAAATGTTATCACGTTTAGGTCCCTGTGTTATGCTCCTGGTGAGTCCTAACACTCAAGTGAGGACCAGTGGAAGGAGTCTTGTCACCATCTAGATTGGAGAGACAATGGCCTCAGGCTTTCGTCATCTACTTCGATGTTCCACATAGCTTTGTCTTATGTAGCCTTTATTGTGTGTGGTGCCCATCCACTTAAGTTTTTCTAAGCATGTTATCATTTAAAAATGTAGGATTTTTGTCTATGCCTTCTCCATCATCAAGATATTTGTGTGATTTGCTTCTTTAAATATAGTAATACATAGCATACGATGTTTATTGATTTATAGATATTGAATCAACCTGGTATTCCTGAGATGAAACCAGCTTGGTCATGACGTATACATTTTAAGGTATTCTCTAACCATCTGGTTTGGGAATATTTTGCGGAATTATTTTCATATCTTTGCTTAGCAAGACGATTTGTATGTAGTGGACTTACTAGCTTTTTGTTCTTGATTCCTCACTTAGTAGTGGATTTTTATTAGTTTGTTTGCTTGACATGATTGATTACTTCACTTTCACTATTTATTTGTTGCTTTCTTCGGTAATATTTTTTCCTGCATGTAAATATTTACATGCAAATATATATGTATGTGTACATATATGTATATATATATGTATATGGAAAACCTTGTGAAATGTGTGTGTGTGTGTATTTGTGATGTGTGAGATACCCATAGAGGCTAGAGGCATGAAATCTGCTGGATTGAAATTATAGGTGGTTGTGAGCTTCCAGACAGGGGTGCTGGGAATTAAAGTTGAATCTGCTGAAAGACCAGCAGGTACTCTTAAGCACTGAACTATCTCTCTAGCCCCTTCTCCTGCACGCTAATGTAGGAAATTTCCCTTCCTCCTCCTCTCTATATATATTCTTTTAAGAATTGTCAACAGTTCTAGATTTGTTGTTGTAAATTTTTCTAGGGTTTTTCTTGAAACATTCTCATTTCTGTCTGTTTTAATAGAAAACTTTGCTACGTATATATATATATATATATGTACATATACATATGTATATATATATATATAATATCTTTTGATATTTATTTTCTAGATATGGGACATAGCATTCCATACTTTCCAAGATTTTAAGGTTATTCACAACAGGTCTTGCATTTTATTAATGTTTCTGCCTATAGTGAACTTCATTTCAATTAAAGCTTTTACGATTGTTTCTTTGCATTATTGACATTTTGATTATGTTACATTGTAGCGAGTGTTTTCTACTTTTTCTTTAAGAAAACTGGTCATATCTATTTGTTTCTAAATGTTTGCTGTTTTAGTGTATCTATTTGTTTCTCTAGATTAGAAGAACTCTCAGCTGAAATCAACTTTTTATCTACCACAAATTCCTAGTTTTATCTCTATGAGTGTCCAAGGCTTCCTCGAAATTTGGCTGTGCTCCTTGATCCTTGTTCTTGTCTTAAACATCTTGTCCTCGTTTATGGCTTAGGAGATGGGTCTTGGTCTTGCTTATTGATGATATCATCTATCATGTTATTTGTTTGAATAGTTCCGTTTTTCATTTCCAGAATTTTTAAATGGTTCTTTTTCAGTGTCTCTGTTTCTTTGCTGAGTTTTCTTCCATGTGAATAATATTTTTTCTCCTAACATATGGATCCATATTCCATTTTGGTAATCTTTTAGCTCATAGCTTGAATTGATTTTTATAAATTATTCCATGCCTCATATCAATTCATTATCTGTTTGAGGCTTGTAGTTGTTCTTTGAAATATTTTAAAAATAGGTCTTGGGATAGAAGTTCAGCTGTCATAATCTTTATTTTCAGCCTAGAGTGTTCTGGTATAGTTGTCATAATGAAGCATTGTCTCTTTGTTTTTGTTGTTGCTGTTTCTTGGGTTATGTGAATCTTGTTGTCATGTAAACATAATTTTGTTTATAGTATTCCCTTTCCCCAACTGTCTGTCTGTTTGTCCCTATCTTTCTTTCTTCCCTTCTTTCTTTATATCTATCTATTTATCTATCTATCTATCTATCTATCTATCTTTCTTTCTTTCTTTCTTTCTTTCTATCTCCCCCCTCTTCCCTTTCTCTGTGTGTATTTGTGTTATCTTGATGGAATTTTGTTATTTAGATTTGTGCTTGTGAGGAAACTTGACTACAGTGATAAATGTTACAGTTTGACAGAAGCCTTCCTGTTAACTGTAGGAAAAGGTACTGGAATTTGACTTGTATGGTGTTTGTAGAAAAGAGCACTGATAACGTTCTTTGGGCTTTTGTTTGTTTGTTTTCATTTCCCATTATGAATATATTGGATGATAGAAGCAAACAAAGGCAAAACCTCAGTTTTCACCCTTGCATTGTGTTTCCTCTTGGATCACTACCCTGATAATACTAACGCTTCTACTGTGTTCCTCTTCTGGACTGAAGAATGACCAGAAATAGAGTCTAGATGGGTCCCCTGCTACCTGATGTGGGAACTCAGCAGGGACTATGTGCTTCCATGCATTTCCATTCTCCTAGCTCATAATTTACATCCTTTACTTTTCCCAGACTGTCTTTGTGAACCACATTCTCTCCCACCCAGAAGAATGAACCAATTGGTGCAACTCTCTTTTGCTTCAACAGTGCATATACGTTCCTGCCTGTCTCCAGAGGACCACATGTTACATACTCCATGCACAAGCTCTTCGCATCGCCATAAAGAGCACCATCTTTCCATTTGATTCCAATTTCTTCTGCCAGTTCATCCTTCTCTCTCAATTCACTTCTTTTCTGTTATTTTTCCTTCCCAAATAATTTCCACTAGCAAACAAAAAAGAGAGGTTACTTCTGACGTCATTAAAGCATCATTTTCCTGACTCTATTTTTCCACTTGTTTTTAAAAGAAAATCTCTTAAGGAATAATTAATGTTTCTGCTCATGTTTTTGTTTCCTTGCTATGGTGAAGACACTGCATTCTGACGTTCTGATTGTTAGCAGTTTCTTCTCAGAGACCGTTTACTCGTTTTAATGATTCATCTTCCAGTTTTGCTTCAGGCCTTTACACTGTCTCTCTTTTCTTAATGATGTCCATCCCCTTGGTGACTTTAGATGACACAAATGTAAATGGCATCTACATATTGGTGACCTGCATGCTTTGGTTCAGTTGGTATCTTTAACCTTACCCTATGTGGCCTAACACATATCCCAAACTAAAGCAGTCCACGATCTGAAAATAGTGCCTCTTTAGACCGTCATTCCCACTGCCCAACCCAACTCAGATGATGGATGTTCCGTTCCCTGCATGGCTCAGTCAGGAGCACACAGTCATCACGGACTCCTTGTGTTCTCTCTAACTCATCAGCAAAGCACTGGCTGAGGCTTTGACGCGTGTGGGGCCTTTCCCACAGCCTGTGCACATTCTTCTCCCATCAAGGCCACACTTGCCTCTTGGATGTCCTGACAGGCACCTCCTTCCTGGTCGTTCAGCTCCATAAGCTGTAGGATCCACAAAGCAAGAGTTAGGTCAGCCACATCTCCATGCAGTCCCTCTTTTCTTCTAGTTTCTCACAGGAGCAAAGTCGGCATCCACTAGGATTGACCCATAGGCATGGAGTTGTGTTTTCTTTCTACCTTTAGCTCTTTCTGGTCCCTCATCTGTTCCCTGGGCTTCAGATAACCCCACTTCTTGTTGTTCCAGAACATCATCATCTTGCTCTTTGTTTCCCTTGCTGATAGATCTCATCCCCTCATAGAAAAATCTCAGTCTTCCCAAGGCATTTAATGGTGTTACAGCCACTTACTTTAAAGTTCAATAGCTTTACTCTCATTCTTACTTCTCCAACTCTACCCTGTTTTATAAGCTGTATTGGCTTATGCTGAAAGTTCATTTATTTTGCAGTGTCTGATGATTTACTACTGTAATTTAATCTTAAATTGCAAGTGAATTCTCTTCCCATTTTTCTCACTGATACATATTTACTCTCAGAGTTATGGAGAACGTGCCCTTAATGTTAGTGAAGAAAGTAAAGGTCTAGACCTTTATCACTACATTCTTAGCATGTGTTTATTCAACAAGCAAACAGATCAAACTGAAGTATAAATATGTATGTAAACCCATTCATTTTATCTATTACTTAAAGAATGATTTAGAGGAATAGATCCCATGAATCTTGTGTATTATTTGATAAAATTTTAGCAACTAAAAAGTCAGAATAGAGAGCATTTCCTTTAACTCAGGCACCTTTCTCAAATCTCCCCTGGAACTGCAACCTCTGCCTGGCTGTCTCCACAGGTAGCATTCTTCAGATGTCTGCTGCACTGCAGAGGAGACACACTGCTCCTGAATTTATTAGCATACACTCCCTTAGCCTTCTTTGGTTCCACAGTTTCTTTTTCTACCTATCTGAAGGTCCTTTGATTTTGTTTTGTTTAATTTGGCATAAATGCAGCAGATGCATCTGAGCCTTGCTTTTCCTTTAGTTGTCTTTATGGTCTCACATGGAGCTTTCTTGGACCCTCCATCTATATCTGGGATTGACGTAGGTTCCTTCATATGTGTTAATATTCATCTTAAATTTAGAGAAACTATTAACAATGCTCATCAAACACCAATGCTGCTCATTTTTCTGTCTCCTCTTTGTAGGATGCTTGTTACACAGGTCATGTGGTTAGAGAATATCCACATGTCTCATGGTCTGGTCTATGTTACCCATTCCTATTTTTGCTTGTGCTTTAATTCCACTAAGTATCCTGTGTATCACTGGCTCCTTCTGCTAATGCCAGCTACCGTTAAGCTCCCTCGGTTAAGTTTTAGTTTCAGAGTTGGAGATTCCAGTTCTCATGTGCCCCTTTAATGATTTAATAGTCACTAGACTCTATGCTGAATTGTCTGTATCTTTTCATATATTTAGTTCTATTTTCTATCTGTAATACATTTCTAAAATTTGATGCCCTTCTTTGGGGCTTTTCAGTACGTAGCCCAGTGGGTTTTCCTCTATGTCTATATCTTCAGGGCATATCATGTCCTGTTTCTTAGTATCATGGGAATGTGATACATATTGCATAGGAAAGAACCATAGAGACATAAGTAGATAAAATTTAACACCAAAGGGGCCAGGGGGCTATAAAAGGATGATGATCCTCCTTAAGGTCCTGCCAATCGTGATTCAATAGTGAGTTCAGTTGCAAATGCAATTGAAATAAGGACCTTGAGATGTGATCATTATAGATTGCAAGAGGGATCCTAAACTTGGTGAAAATATCCTAAGAAAAAAGTGCACAGAAGAGACAGAAGAGGAGAAGGTTGTATGAGGATGAAACAGCGAAAGAAGGAAGAAGCGCCTGAAGCCAAGGATTCAGGGAAGGAAAGAAGCAAGCAGCTTTCTCTGGAGTACAGGAAGGTTGTGGACCTGCTGTACTTCCTTCAGAACTCTGGCCCATAACTTCAAGATTATCGGTGTTTGCTGTATAAAGCCATCAAGCGCATGAGTTGCCACAGCAGAATAAAGAAGCTAATTCAGAGGCTGAAGAGGAGAGGCTGGTGAGAACTGAGCAGGCCAGGTCATTTGGTGCTTTAATCTTAGTGTCTGGTACGGTTTATATTGAGACCCAGGCTTCCCTCTGACGTTCACAAGCTTTGCCTTAAGATCTGATGACTAAGATATGTCAGGAGCTCACGTACAGATGCAACCTGAGTCTTGTATCTCCTGACCTGGTGCTCAAACAAACAAACAAATACCTGTGTCCTGTAGGCCCATGGCCATCAGATTCCCAGCTCCATTTGTGTCTGGGTTAGTTTCTTGTCCAACATCAAACTCAACAAAAGCTCAGAGTTACTGCAGTAGGCCACCTCCACTCAAGAAGAAAAGGATAGCACCTTCTTCCCAGCTAGGAAGGTCATTCAGCCTGCTTGGACCCCAGTTTCTTTAGAACTTACAGCTTCTAAGACATTCTGTCATTCTGGTACATCTAATTTGCTTGTCCTGACAATTTCCCTCAGCAAGGCTCCACCACGTGAAGGTTCTATATCATCCCAAGCGCACTACCAAACAAGGCCCAAGGGTTCCAGTGCGTGAGCCTATGGAGCACAATTATTCAAATCACCCAAAAGCAGAACTTTCCAAGATGTGGGCTACAGAGCTAGAACAGTGCATAATGACCTCTTAAAAATGTTTAAATATGTTTAACTGATATACATACATGTAAGCTGTATGTATCTGTGCTTATAGGTATGTACTGTATACCATTTAAATCAAGGCAAGCATGTCTAGATAACTAATTATCATCCCTTCCCATTGAGAACATTGGAAATCCTTTTATCTAGGTGTGGACACATGTGGTCTCTGTCACCACACCTCCCTGGTGACCCCAGAGTTGTTACTAGCTGTAACTTAGTTCCCACTGACCAGCTGTCCTCAGCACTTGTCTGTGCCTGGCATATTTCATTTAACATCATGATCTTCAGTTCTTTCTGTGTTGTCATCAGTGACAAGATTTTGCCATGTCTATGCACCACACTGGTTGATGGACACTTAGACATTTAGAATTTTTACTATTATAAATGATGCTATAATCAAAGTGGAAATGCAGGTGTTTCACCAATGTGTTGATTTTATCTCCTTTCATGTATCTAGAAATAGAAACATAGAATCACATGGCAATTCTATTTCTTCTTTACTTTTTCATGAAACTGACATATTGTTTTCATAAATGGCTGTACCAGATTTTCCTCCCAAGCAATACTTAGACAACCACATCTCCTTTCAAATCTTTGACAATATGTCTTCCTGTTTGTCTTTCTGATAAGAGCCTTTCTTCTGGGATGAGGTGCTATCGCCCTGTGGGTGTAACTTACAAGCTCTTCACTCTTAAGAATGTACTATTGAGTATTTATATCAGCTTTCTATTATGTTTTTAATATTAATTGTACCAGGAAGCACTCATATGTATAATACCTATTTATATAATTAGAAATATCATACAGCTAATTACCAATACCACCTCTGGCATCCGAAGGTGGATTTTAGTGGGTTGTATATAAACCTTGTGAAACACAACAACTTCTAATTAGAGATTTGTGCCCTGAGATTCCAAGGAATAAAACTAAAAGGAAAAAAAAGGAGAAAAAATATTAACTGTGAAATAAATGGAAATATTTACAGAAATTTTGGGGAAAATCTTAGGTAGGATTTTTTTTACGGTCTAGATTAGATAAGAAAATTATCCCTAGGTAGTTAGTTTTTTTCCAATGCTTTCATTTCCATGTTTGCCATCTTGGTCTGAAGCCCAGGATGTGAATGATTACCTGGGCCTAATTTCTATATCAGGAGCCTTGTTAGCCAAGTACAATTTCATCAAAATGAGCTATATTTCTGATATTTCATTATGAAAAATACAGGAAGCTATGTAAAAGTCTTAATTTATAAACATTCCATTATGTCTCTTGTTTGAACATTGTTTTCTGGCTTGAACATCACTTGTTTCCCACAGAAATCTGGTATATTTTAGGATCCATTGTTCTGGTTGCTCTGAATCCTGGGTGACAGATGAAGTCAGAAAGGCTCCTGCAGACAATGGAAAAGCTGCCTGATTCAGAGGGCTTGGTCTATGTGAACACAAACACTGAACAGAATTTGAATGCTCACACTTTAGCAGCAACACCAACTGCACTGAGCAAACCTGAACCCCATTTCTCACAGTGTAGTCCTTGACTAGAAACAACACACAAACCCTTATCTTAGGTCTTTCTTTATTTGTCTGCAAACAATTAACCAGGTTTTCGGAGGCTATTGTCCTAACACTCATCTTCCCACACCCCTCTGTAGAGGAACCACATTTGTTGAGCTTGCAAGCTTTTATGGTATTTATTATTATTTAAAGTGTTAAACAAATAGATTTATTATTTATGGGAGAATGTTATTAATCATAAGCTTCTTATATACTTGTACAAAATTTATTAGAATAAGGAATTTCAGAAAACAAATATTTGTTACTATACCAATAGTATATTACGTTGAATAATAAAATAGTCCCTTTTTATTTTTAAACAGAAAAATTTATATCCAATAGCATACTTATTGAAAACAACAAAATATTTCATTTATTAAAATTATTTCAAGAAAATATAACTTGTAGCATAAATGCAAGTTTGTAAATTCATTTCTATTTCCTATATTATGATTTATTTTTATAACCATAAAAGTCTAAGATTTCAAATCATTACTAAATGCAGAAATATTGAGTTTACTTACAGCAATTCTAAAAAATAAAAATTCCACTGAAAAATGACCCCCATCTTTTGTATTTTCTTTGCACTATGAATCCAACACTGGGAGACAGACTGGCTTTTGGCAGATATACAGTTCAGAAGAATCTTTGTCATCAGCACAGACACAAATATCTCAGTGTCCTTATAGACTATGGCTTTCAAGAGGCTCAACTCAGAGCCAAATCCACAGCAGACACCAATCCCAACAAAGCTGTCCCCAGCTCTTTGCATGGCACCCTAGGAAAAATTCAGTCTTCATGTTTTACTCTTGGTAACATGTAAGACTCAAATTCATTTTGTAAGGTCATCAAGGTGTGTGTGCATGCATGCTAGTGTGTGTGTGGGGGGTGTGTGTTCCTTATGTAAGCTATTAGAATTAGAAAGATGACTATGGAAGATACTCATTGCTATGTTTCTTACTTCAGACATCTTAGAAACCATTCTCATGATACATAGCTTACTCTGGCTGCTCTTGGACCTGGTTGCATGTGCTGATTGCCCATGTAGATTGTGCATGTGGATGGTGCCTGATTGTATGATTCAGGGTGTTTCCATTGGTCACAGTGTGTAACCGTTCCACATTCCTTACACTGTGCAGTTGGTTCTTACTGGGATAAGTTGAAATCTGCAGCTAACTGCAGTGCAGTTTTGCTCATCATGTGAGATCTGCATGAGATTGCTCCAGTGCCTTTAGCTTACTGCTTATCGAATATTTATTTGTAATGATCTCATACTTACATTATCCAGCACTATCATTTCTTAACTTTGCCACAAGGTTTCTGGTTGTGCTCCACAGGATTGTCTGATGGTAATAATGATCCCTTTGTCATTAATGATCTCCATTTGCTATTGGTGCTTGTTCCCTTTGCTTGTTTAGTTTGTGGTCCAGGCTGGCCTTGAACTTGCCACAGTCCCCCTGCTTCAGTCTTCCCCATATGTTCTACCACGACCAGCAACTGTTGTCTCTCTAAACCTCATCACCATACTTCACATGCTTTGTGTTCACAGAAATAATATTTTACACATATTGCCTGTGTCTTTCTTGAGTTCATAAGTATCCAGATAGATCTATAGTGGAAATCTAGAATTTCAAGACAAACAGGGAATGTAGACAGAAACAGTTTCCCCCACAAGGGCTAGCTAGTGTCTGTAAGAGAACATAATAGTGGTGTTGAGGGTGGTGGTGCATTGATGGTGATGGTTGTGCTGGTAGTTAAGGTGGTGGTGGTAGTGGTGGTGGTGAATATGGTGGTAGTGATGGTGGTTGTGATGCATTGATGGTGATGGTGGTGGTAGTGGTGGTGGATATGGTGGTAGTGATGGTGGATATAGTGGTGGTGGTGGTGAATATGGTGGTAGTGATGGTGGATATAGTGGTGGTGGTGGTGAATATGGTGGTAGTGATGGTGGTCGTGGTGCATTGATGGTGATGGTAGTGGTAGTGGTGGTGGATATGGTGGTAGTGATGGTGGATATAGTAATGGTGGTGGTGGATATTGTGGTAGTGATGGTGGTGGTGGTACATTGATGGTGATGGTGGTGGTGGTGGTGGTGGTGGTAGTGGTGGTGGCAGCCTGCTGAATAATTGTGAAAGAATGCTCTCCAAGCTAACAGTGCATGTGCTATGTTTGCCCGCATCACTCTATTTACTGCCTCAGGCCCTCAAACTTGATACATTGTTTGGCAGAGGTAATGAACATATTTATGGTAGCTTTTATCATAAACTCATTTTGAGGTTACTTTATCCTCACAGAACCTTTGAGTCTTTTGTTTTTATTCCTAGTATACTACCCATAGTTATGGAGCCATGGGGCACCAAATGTGGCTGTTGGCATACCTAGAGATGAAATATTTAAAGATTAAGAGAAACAAGAATTAAAGCCCTTGGAATTTGGTTACAAATCTGTGCACTTTTATTCCTGGTGGGAGTCTTATGAAGAGAGCATCGCTTACGGGGAGAATGGGTTGTATCTGTTACAACTGTAACCATAGCGCTGGAGGAATGGAAACTTCTGCAGATGTGATTTGTCTCGATGGGATCATATGGCGGTGAATGGCCCCTGTATCAACCCTTCAGCGGATTTCTCTCCAGCTCCCATCTTGTAAAAGAGAGTTGGCATCTGACTTTAAAAAATTATTCCTGATTGCTTTAGATAAAACTGTGGGTTTCAAGGCAAACACATCAAAGAGCTGCTCTGTTGCCGTGCTCCTAAATTACAGAAGCACCAGGAAAAAAAATCTCAAAACCATACTCAACAAACACTGGAGGACTTCCATTTCCATCCTAGTTTATACTGTGCTCAGAGCTTTGTTGAAGAATGAAAACTACCAGCTTAAGAAACAGGATCAAACACCCAAAGAGGCTGAGAGTGGCTGTTGTACAAACCATTGATTTTCAATTCAGACCTAGAGGTTTCCCTGTGATTTAGCCGCAATGATGACTCAGTGATGACTGAGGTATGAGCCCCAGCAGTGCATGACACCCAACTGCAGTCCTAGCTCTAAGAAGCACAGAGGGGTCCCTGGGGCTCACTGGCTCGCCCGCTAGCCCATCAATGAGCTCATTGGTGAGCAACCATCTGATAGAAGAAGGTGAAGAACAATAGGGAGGAAAGCACCAGACCACCCACCCATGTATACACACACACATGCACACACATACTCACATGCATGCACACACACATACATGCATGCATACACACATGCATGCACACATACACATGCATGCACACATGCAAACACAAACACATGTTTTCTGTAATACTTATCACAATATTTGGCATGGGATAGATGGGAGATAGACGTATATAGATTTTGAAAATTATGGGTGAATTTGGAGAAACTGATCAGGGAAAGATTGAGATTGCTCACCCAGAGTGTACACAGAGTGTACTGTGCACTTTGTGTGGGCAAAAGAATGGGTTTCAAAGTCAAAGTAGGATGGTAATGCCAGATCCATTGTTTTTTTCTTGGTAGCTTTGGATGTAAATTGTAGCTAGTGACATATGAGTATAAAATACTTTTAAAGTACATTTTTTTTTTGTTCCTTCGTGGTCTTTCTTCTCCATCCATTCCTAGGTAAAGATGCTGTGGTCCATTGCATAGTTTTATTTAACATGAAAAGGCATTTATTGTTCTGGAATGCATCTCTGCATTATTTAGTATTATCTATCTTCACCGTGAAAGTGTGTGTGTGTGTGTGTGTGTGTGTGTGTGTGTGTGTGTCTGTGTGTCTGTGTGTCTGTGTGTCTGTGTGTCTGTGTCTGCTTGCAGATTCACAGAGCCTCACAGTTCATTTTCTTACATCTCCCTTTCAGTAAAATATATAACTTTCTGGCTATGTGATCCAATCTGCCCAAATTTTACCTTCTCAGAAGCTCTGTAAATCACTTGTGAAAACAATATATTATGGGTTTTACACTACATATAATTCATGTTGTATATGTCATACAAAAATAAAGCATACTGTACCTTGCCCAGTACTGTTGCCCTTGGATTCCAGCGGTGTTCTGTAAAGGTGCAATCCAGCATTCTGCCTGCAATGGAACAGATACCCATCCTGCCATTGTTCAGAAAGCCTGATTGGCATTCTTTAATAAAGCTCAGAGCCCCCTCAAAGGCAGCATGGTAAACTGTAGCCTTAGCACCAGTAGCTCTAAGTAATAGATCCCAGGATAACATACAAAAATTCAGTTCTTTGTCCTGTAGTAAAAATCTAAGGGTCCAGGGTCAACTTAGTGAATTTTGAATCATCTAAACTATGCATTAAACAGAAGCTGGGCCAGATACTGTAAAGAGTCTATTTAAGTAAGCTAGAATCACTATGTCTTGATAATTTATATGAACATTCAATAGATTTTAATATATGTTCAAAGCCTGTTCAACTGGATATTAATATTTAAAAGTTGGCATTTGGCAGCTGAAAATATAGTAATTATTTATAATAAAATTATTACAACTGGACTTTAACATTTTTCTAAATATTTTATCTCCCATCTACCACAGTTATTAGGTTATGTGTTGTTCAGACATTGGGGTTGAGCCCTTACACTACATGAACCACAGCACTTAGGCAGGAAATATGACTGAAGAGAGAGGTAAACTTACTGGACTCAGGGGGAAGCTCCAGGGTGGGCTTTGAGCAGGAGATCATTAGGACAGGTAGAAAGACAGTGTCTTCTCCGATAGTACATAACTTTATATTTATAATAAGAAGGTAATCTCTACTGATTTTTAACATAGTGATTTAACCCCCAACTATGCAAAGCATTAGCTATTGATAACTCCCAGATGCCAAGTTAGTACCAATGGAATTGTTACTGTTTGACAATAGTAATATAAGGCAATGCTTGGTTATTGATCAGACCTCTGGTCTCAAGTCCATAGAAGTGGAAGCAAGGAGAATGTGTATTTGCTTTACAGAATCTCAGATTTGGGGAAAACCATACATATGCAAAACTGTGATAGTAGAAATGATTTGGCTTTCATGACTCCCATTTGCTTTTCAGAGAGATTCTGTAAATATCTATCAGTGCCAATTGCCTCTAATAACTTGACCATCTGGTTAGAATTTTTATAATTGGATTTTCTCTCCAGAGAGATGGAGATCTAAAATTATAAAAACATCTTTTGGAAAAATGTTATGGGGTCAAAATTTTTACTGTATATCTCCAGGTTGGTGAGTGCCCTCAGAGGGGAGTATCACATTGATGGGTTAGGAAAGGTTCCCTCACAAGTGAGTTGGTCTGTCTTGGGAAATGGTTATTGAGGTCACCTAATGAGCACAGGGAGATGTTGAACAGAGCATATGAAAGCTGACTCTCCTGTTTTCTGCTGTGTGCTGACGGGGCATGATCGCTGTGAGGATCACACCTTGCCTGTCCTCCACACCCTTTCTCTCCATCACTTCTCCGAAGAGTCATCATTTGTCAGCATTTCCCTCCAGCCTAAAATGCGGTGTTTCAGATTTCTGGCACCAACACTCTATAGCTTGTCACTTTTCTGCTTTTAATCGTCATTTCCTTATTTCCATCGTTGAAGGGTCTTGTTGTAGAATGTGAATTTCCGAGTTGGCAGGCATGGTTTTGAGCCAGAGTAGAGAGGGTTTTACCCACACCCTCTGGGTTGACTCTGCTGTGACTATTTTCCCTACCTTTCAGTCCTTTCCTTTGGCAGCTTAGACTTGATCGTAGCTGGCAAGTCCCCAGGGCAGTGTTCACCAGGCAAGCCCAGCACTATCTGTTCCTCAGGTCGGACTTTCTGTATCACAGATATCTGTCTTCCTTCCTGCCTTTTCTCAGATGTTGTTCATTTTGCAATGATTTGGCCTCAAAGATTTTGCATTAAGTTTTCGAACTTTCTCTTGTTTCATCTTTACACTTTCTAGGCTGAGACTCTCCATCTGTGTGTTTAAGACTATTTTTCTGGAAAAAAAATTGATACGAACTTTAAAGTTCATGTCTGTTCATTACAAGACCTAGGTCATCTCAGTTTGTGTCTACCAGATGCTTCTTTAAAGACTGGTCATTGTTCATGTTCAGATTCTGCATACATATATATCTAATACTTACGCTGTATACTGCACTCCAGCAGTGATTGGGTAGACACTGAGGTTATTCTGTAAAATGAAGGCATTATCAGGCAGCTAGCTATTTGTAATTCTTTTCCACGTTGACTCTTGGCATGTTTAAAGGGTTGGTCTGGAATAGCACTCTTGACTCCTCTTTCCGAGAGATTAGGCCAGTTCTGAAGATGTGATTAAAGACGGTCCCACTGGTTTGTGCACCCAGAGCAACATGTGATCTCTCCTTGTTTTCTTTTCCACAGGCTTTTCATGGTGTCTTCACTTCTCAAACTACAAATATGTAGACTCACGATCAGCCAAGGTCTTGTCAGCATCCCATAAAAACTTTCTCTTTCATGGATGTTTCCTTTCCCCCATTGTGTCCTTCAACACCCCACTGCTTTTTCCCAACTCTGAACTGCGGGCCAGTTCTCAGCACAGGACCACTGCTGTGCTTAGTTTCACTCTGACCTGGATTACAAGTAGGGAAACTTCTACACGAAGACATTAAGGGCTCATCTGGAACACCTTCCGTGACTTGAGGATTCCTTTTTTTTGTATGGTTATGGAAATTGGGAGGCTAAGATGTAGATGTGGTCCTCAAGGTCGAGAGTTTAAGGTCATCCTGTGTATTCCAAGACCTGTCCCAGAAACCAAAAATAACCATATAGTAACTGCACCACACCAAAACCTAGTCATTCTGTGTACTTTGTCTAGCTCTATAGTTTTTACATGAAAAAGCACTCTGTAATGGCCAGAAAGTGAGGTCTGGAAGAAACGCAGTCTTCTAAGCTAGGGAGATTACTAGGTGATAAACTGATTGCTACAAAATCATGAGGACCTGAATTCAATCCTCAACACCCTCAAGAAAAGCCAAGACCAGAAGTGTGTGTCCTCAGTACTGGTCATGGGTAGGTGAAGCCAGGAGGATCCCTGTGTTTGTTGGACAACTGGTCTAGTAGAAGAAGTGAGCCCAAGATCAGTAAGAGTCATATCTCATAAAGCAAACTGAGAAAACAGCAGATGTTGATTCATGATGCCTATGTTAACATGCTTGTAAACATGTTTGCCTATCTGCAAAATCTTGACTATACACAGATGGACACATGCACACACATGTACGTGGACAGGAATATGTCTTCGAAACATTCCTCAATCATTGGTTTGTAAGCCACAGCATCAGCTCAATGCACCTGGAAGGAACACCTTGCACATACCAACATCCTACACATCAGAGTTTCTGGTTCATTGAGTTGAGGGTACCTGGGAATCTGCATGTCTAACACATGCCCATGTGTTACCAATGCCACTGATCTGAGAACCACACTTGGAAAAGCACTTGCTTAGAAATAAGTCTTGAGGAAAATATTGGGCTCAATGTGTATATACATATCATACACACATATGACCCATTTTATGTTTCTCTTGCTGTTTGTAATTCTAGACCTCTAGTCAATGTATTGTTTCTTTTTTTTTCTGTACCAAGGATCTAAGACTTTACACATGCCAGGGACTGGCTCCACCATACATCATTGGACACTGAGCTATAACTTCTCTCTCTCTCTCTCTCTCTCTCTCTCTCTCTCTCTCTCTCTCTCTCTCTCTCTCTCTCTCCCTAGTTTTTATTTTAAAGCGGAGTCTCACTAAATTGCTCAGGCTGACCTTGCACTCACTGTGAAGCCTAGTCTGGCCATGGACTCCTGCTTCTCCTACCTTAGCTGTGCAATAGGTGGAGTGATAAGCGTTGGTCACCACATCTGTTCTCTATTTGATTGGCAATACTAACCAAAAATATATAGAAGAATAGCAGAATTGTTTGTTGTTTACGTTACATAAAATTCACTTTTCAGCCTGGCAGCATATCTTAAAATAGAGTTTTGTATATTCAAGAAATTAGTATTTAATTTGAATTTCATAGGTTGTTAGAATTTTAATTTCTTAGATGCATAATTGAGATATGTGGAAGCATATATATGTGAATGTATGTGTGTATTTGTGTGTATGTCTGTGTATATATGCATGTGTACATGTGTACACAGATGTCTTGGTGCTTAACAAAATGCAAAATGATCTTAAGTTTGTATACCAAGTGGGTTTCTAGACTCTTCTAGTGCTCTATCACATGAGTTCCAGTGCACTTATTGCCTGTCCAGTAATATCCTTCTGTGTGTGTTCTGGGACTGAGTACCTCATAGGACCTGTACACGCTAGGCAAGCACTGTACTACTGAGCTGGCTCCCTGGGCTTGGCTTCTCTGCGTGCCTCCATTATTTCTGAATTTGCTTATTTGTGAGGATTTAGGAAGGATGGCTACTCTGTGCTTGAATTCATGCCCTTTCCATCAGATATGGTCTCATAACAAAGTCATCTTGGTGAATGGTGTTTCTGTGATCATGACATGATGTTTGTGGTGTCTACAGGATGGCCCCTGGGAATAAGAAGTATCCTGTTTAGTACTCTAGAGTCTTCATGGCTGAGAAAACACATCAACCTTACCCCAGTTTTAGTCAACATCTGATAAAATTTCATTTTCCTGCCTTTCTGATTTATCTGATGATGTGTTCCAGGAGCCTTTCTTGGCTTTGTTAGAAAGCCCAATGATGCATATTTAAGATTTTTTTTCAGCTGCAAGGTATGATACATACTATTTCTGTTTCAGCTCCAGATATTTGTTTTCAAATATGTTAATGAAGCCACAGTGATATAGTAATTGTAAAGCAGTAATTCCTCAATACCCCTCTTTTAACAGATTCATTTTGATGGCTGGGACCATAAGTATGAGTACTGGATGGATGCTGACAGCCAGGACATCCATCCCATCGGGTGGTGCGATGTCACAGGGCATCCGCTCGAAGTGCCATATGGTGAGCAATTTGGACTTTGATGTTGCCTAGAAATGTTTACCCCGAATTCCACTGTTAATATTGCTTATTTATGTCATTATAGTCATTTTAACTCAGAGCAACAGATAGGTGAATTAATTAATCAGCATTCTAGCTGCTCTGGAAGCCAGTTTTTCACAATTAAGCCTCAAAGGACACACTTTAAACAGATAAGCTGCAATCGTCGCTAATAACTAATTCTCATATTTTCCAAAGCAATCTTTCTTTTCTATAATTTTGCTCAAAGAGCTGAGCCAGAATTTCCAAACCCATCTAGCTTGGTTATTAAAGTTTGATCAGTTCTTTAAGCACCCTATGATAATTTTACCTTATACAACAAATAATAAATATTTCAAAAAACATTAAATATTCAAAACTTCAGAAATTTAAAAATAAAAGTGAGGGAGCACTGTATTTTACTGGGACCTGAGTCATTTGTCCCTTTGTAGTCACTTACAGCTAAGGAGGAAATTAAGCACTCTACATTCTAATGAGCCTCTGACGAAAATACCTTATTCTGTCTGAGGGAGTCCTCTGACCCGATTAGGCCGGCAGGGCTAATCACTGGTTCAGACCTTCATCCTGACTTGCTCCATTCTGTTTGTTTCCTTCCCCTTCTGACTCTCCTTCCATTCCTCATCTTCTTACAGGGAAGCCTGAATGTTAGTAGTGAGGGCTGATTGTGATGCTGTCCAGTGGTGATGGTGCTTATCCCTGAGAACTTAAGGCTTCAGCATTTTGTGACAATGTACATTTTGTTGAAACAGATACTGACATTTTGTCAATCCTTGACTGAAAACCCTGGGTGGTTTTTTGTGGTGCTAGGTCTCTCAAATTCAACAAAACCATTAATATGCTTATACAGGAGACTTACAAAGTATTTACAAGCCAACACTCTACGAAGGTGGAACTGAAGGAGACTGGACAGCAATGTGTAGAGGTTCTGGGCCATGGAAAGGTGCTAGCATTTCTGTTTGTGCTATATGCTCATTCAAGCATGTGTGTGTATTGTGTGTATGTGTGTGTGTTTATATGTCTATGAGTGTGTGTATATATATATATATATATATATACATGAGTAAGTGTGTGTATGTATTTGAATGTGTGTATGTATGTGAATGAGTCTGTGTGTGCATGTGTGTTTATGTGCATATGTGTATATGCATGAGTTTATATGTATATGCATGTTACTGTATGTGTATGTATGTACATGTGTGATGTGCATGACTATGTATATGTTTGTGAGTGTGTGTATATGCATGTGAATGTGCATGAGTGTGTGTGTGTATGTACATGTGTGTATGTGCATGAGTATGTGTGTGCATGACTATGTGTACATGCATAAGTATATATTGTATGGATGTGAGTGTGTGTATATGTATGTGCATGAATGTGTATGTGTGCATGTGTGTATATGTGTATGACTATGTGTATGTATATGAATATGTATATTTGTGTGTATATGTGCATGAGTATTTGTGTGTATAACATGCATGGTGCATGTGTGTGTGTGCTTGAGTGTGTGTATGCACATGAGTGTACAGGTATGGAGGCTAGAGGAAGACACTGAGTGTCTTCTATATGGCTGCTTGCCTCGTTGCCTTGAGATGAGGTCTCACTGGCTGGCCAGCGAGATGTCCTATGTTGATGCAGCTGCTCAGTGAAACCATGCCCAGCTTTTTACAAGTCAGGGGCTCGGGATTTGAACTCTGGCCCTCATACAGTACGTATTGTACAGGATGTGTTGTGACCCACTGGGCTATCTGTCCTGCCTCAGATGCTGCTTCTCATTCTCTCTTAACGACACACACCAGCCTTCCAGGACATAGGTTCTCCTGTCAATTAGCCTGATACCCCTTAGTCCAGCAGCCACTTTTTAACTAGTGGCTTTCTTATTTAAGTAGAACTTCAGCCTGGAGAGGGGTAAACCAGCATCCCCAGTGTAGGGAAGCTCTCTCTATTCCAGATCCTGGCTCACTCTCCTTTGTCAAGCTACCCTGAATCTTCTACATCTGAGTCTGCACCAAACTGTATTTCAACCTAAGACCATGTCCTGATCTTCCATTGATGTCCTTCCCTGTCTCTTGACCCTCTCTTTTAGAGCTCTGTCAGGTTTCACAAGATTCTCAGAATCTGGTCTGTTCTCTGGAAGTCCAAGTTCTAGATGAAACAGCCTGGTTATTACAGAGGTGGAATCATGACATGAACCAGCCTGGTTCTTACAGATGTGGAGTCACGATGTTCAATCAGGAATTAAATCTGCTTTCTGTCTTTGTGCCTCTTTGTATCTTGGTTTTCTCATCCATAAGGGAGACAATATATTTTTAAAGATAAAGTTATTAGTATGAAAGGAGATTGATATGTGCACACCATCCCAAAAACTCCTGACTTAAATCAGATATTATCTGCTGTCAGGAAATGTAATAACATTCCTTAGATTTTCATTTTTATGTAAGACAATAGATTATCAAAGTTTTAACATTTGAAAATAAACAAACATTAATATGATTAGAGTTTTCCAAAGTAATTTTAATTTGTTTGTTTCCAAGAAAAGCACACTTCTATGTGTTGCTGGAAATTTTGCATGATTCCTGTATTTTTTTTTGTACTCAGTTGATTTGAATCTCTAGAATTTGGGGGAAGGATTTGGTGCAATTGGCTCCCTTCCCTTGCTGAAATGTTTTTATTATTTGTTATAGGTTTTATATTAATAATTATTGATTCAACATAAATCATTGTGCTATTTTTTGGGTCAGACTCATTCATATCTGCATCAGGAGTATTTATTGGTTTTTGATATGTAAATGTAAAATTAAGTCCTGCTTGTGGTGTGGTTCAACGGGTACCACCCATGACCCCAATGTAGAAACATAGCTGCAGATGTCTACAGTTCTCTTCTCTCTTTCTCACTCCAAGGAGTCTGTTCTTTTACATCAGACTCTTTCCTACTGGAAGCAGACACAGTGTCGACTTCCTGCAAGCAGACAAGATGGGGCTCACTGCTTGTGTTGCTCTTTGAAGAGCATGGCAGTGCTTTGTCAATGAGCTCATGGCCGGCAATTCCCATTCCTTTTGGGTAGCAGACAGTGTGGACCCTCTAGCCTTCAGTCTCGGTGCCCAGGACCACCTGGGCTTTAAACACGTTTGTATTAAGCCAGACCTCCGGTCACAGTCACACTTTTGTCTGGCACATCATCCTGACACCCTCTTTTATACCTCGTGGACCCACTGAATGCATCCAAAGAGTCTCAAAACAACCTATTCCCTTTCTCTGCCTGTTCCCGCATCCAGATAAAATCTTCCTTCCCAAAGACAACCGAGTCCTCAGCTGGTATCTAGTGCCCATGTGCTAGGGAGCAGATGCTATTGGTCTTTAGTTTATATCCCTAAGTTGTTTATACAAACAACCCTAGTAAGTCACATTTTTCCTGAGTGGTTTATCTATGTATTTATATAATCCAAATTATACTTTCCTGTTGCAGATTGTCCTGCAGCCATTTGGATTTTGATGTTAATTTTACTTCCCCAAGGAGTGCTGCCTAGTCGCATACTCAGGTGACTTCCTCAGAACCTTCCCATTTTAATAGTAAAATAAAGGTGAGAGCCCGTGATTGGGCAGGGGAAGGGAAGGTGGAGAGAGAGGGTTGGAGGAGAAGGGATAGAGAAGGGAACAGAAAGAAAACCAAGATGGATCTCAGGAAGGATGAGCTGGATCCAGGTGGACTTAATTGGTGTTGGGTAGCTATGAACATTTTAAAGATTTTATAGGTCTTTTATCTTATATGAAAGGACAGTTTATTAGATACAATCATTGTCTATTAGATATAATCTTATTGTGTAGAGGGTTTGTGGATTGAAAGTTAAATATATAAACCTGTGTGAAAAGCTATTGGGACAAAGAGTCATGTTTCTGTTGGGTGTTGGGGTGTTGTCCTCTACACAATAAGATTGCATCAAATGGACAAAGACACAACCTGCCCTTCTGTAACACCTTTCTGCCCCTAGGTATCTTGCATCATTTACAGTCAGATCAAAGTAATTTTATTTCAAAAATCAAAACTAAAACAAAATACACACATAGAATTGGTGATTATGAAAAGATAAGACATCTAATATTAATTTGAGATATTGTAGTGACATTTCTACTTTAAGAAAATTTTTTGAGACAGAGTCTCACTATTTTGTTTTGGCTGGACTCGAACTCCCTATGAAGATTAGGCTGAACTTGAACTCACAGAGATCTTCCTATGAGTATTAAAGATATGTAACACTCCAACTGGCTCAGATAATTTTTATATTCTACAATTTTATTTGTGTAACAATATCTTCAGAAGATAACAACAATTATATTTTTACTTTATGATATGTGTTATGCATACTTTTTTTCATTTATTTCTTGTGAATTTATTTTCTTCATTAAACACATTTGTAATACATTGATACTTTTAGACTCAAAACACTTATTTTCACAAAAATAAAGTTTCTGACTCAAAGAAAGAAAAAGAAGAAAGAAAAATATCTATCCAATGTCTTTAGAGATTAACCAACTCAGTAATGAATATAAACCTTGACAGAATATAATACAAAAATAAAAACATAATATATGGAGGTCTGAAATGCTTTTAGTTATAATGATATAATAATCTATTATAATAAATATTTTCAGGACGAAGGGAATTAGAAGTGCTTTCCTATACAAATGCCCACTGACTTATTGCTATTGTTAAGGTGATCTGACAGGCAATTAACTGGACCTAACCAAGAAGCCTCCCGGTAGAAACTACTCTAAAAGAAGAGAAAGATTCCCCCCCTTTGGGGATTTTGTGAGTTAATAAAATACTAGGATTGGTTCTCAAACTAAGGGAAACATTTTATTGCTAATTTCTATTTCATTTCCCTATATATATTTTCTACTTCTCTATGAATATTTGATAGTATTCTTTTGCTGTTTTAAAATTTTTTCTTAGTTAATGATACATATATATATATATATATATATATATATATATATATATATATATATATATATATATATTAGGGCATGAAAGATATTTATTGTATATATCTTTTTTTAATACAAAAATTTTTATTTATCTGATCAGATTTAATTACAATAACTATATTATGCATTTGATTGGATAATATGAGTATCTTACTAAATTAAATAATGTATAAAATATAATTGAGCTCATGTAGTTGTATTTCTTTTTTTCCTTTTTTTAAAACTTTATTTTAAAAAACAAAGATAAAAGAAAAAAATTTTAAACATTTTTGCATAAATGTATACAAATACAATTGTGTCAGTGCTTGGCTTTTTCTTTTTTTTCTTTTTTTTAAGGTTTGATACTCTGCATTAAGGCCTTACTAGTTACAATGAGCAAAAAGTACATGTAAAACAGGATGTAACTCGGAATTAGTCAACGTTTTCTTGGTGTGTAAGGATTGAGCATGACTTTTTTGTTGTTGTTGTTGGTTTTTTTGTTTTGTTTTCTTTTTTTCTTGAACTTCACACAGTCTGTGAGTTGTTTCTGGGGCAGTCCCAGCCTCTGGGGTTAGCATCTCACTGTCAGTGACTGCATATTATGTCTGTTGTTTTGTGACTGGGTTATCTCACTCAGGATGATATTCTCTAGATGCAGCCATTTTCTTAAGAATTTGGTTAATTCATTGTTTCTGGTGGCTGAGTATTATTCCATTGTGTAAATGTACCACAATTTTTGTATCCATTCATCTACTGAAGGACATCTGGATTCTTTCCAGCTTCTGGCTATTATAAATAGAGCTGCTATGAACATTGTGGTGCATGTATCTTTATTGTATACTGGAGTGTCTCTGGGGTATATGCCCAGAAGTGGAATAGCTGGATCTTCAGGTAGTACTATGTCTTTATTGATCAAACATTGCAAAGACTTTTAAAAGTTTAAACTTAAAGAAAATTTTAGACATCATGTAATTTGTCTTTTTCAAGAATTCGAACTTGACTCAAATGTCACCTACTTTATGAAAGTTTGTGAAATTTCAGAAGATACCAAACCCAAGTAGCTTACCAGCAATATTAGGTAAAACTAAGAAGGATCAGACAAAAATATGGTTTGAACTATTTGTAGCCTGTTCTTCTCATTGGTTGCTTCCTTATGAACATAGTTTCCTTTCCAACCATTTGCAGGAGTACTATAATAAAGACCCAAGAAGCAAGGAGGAAAATGAGCACTTCCATATATAATACCTGATACACACAGGCAGACACACACACATGCACACATATATACACACATGCTCACACACATGCAGTTACACACACACACAGCATATATATATTTTTTTATGAGAATTTATTAAAATTTTAGAACTTTCTAAATAAATGATAGTATTTTTTGTTTCTATTTTGCCATTGTCATCTAATCTCATTGTAGAAAGTTAGCAGAGGCAAAATCCGTGTTGGCTGCAAGAGTTTCAGATGTATATTATACCAGTGGGTAGTTCTGCCATAGGTGTGAGCCCTGTCAATCACAGATCCTGCTGCCTCCTCAGTTGGGAGCTAGGTCAGCAACGCCATTGGGAACTCCTTCAAGAGCAATCCCACATCTTACAGTCATCTGAGAAGCTAACTTTCTCCCACAGGCTAAAAGTATCCTGGCCATGTTCAGCTTACAGTCATGTCACACTTCT
This sequence comes from Micromys minutus, assembly GCF_963924665.1. NCBI lineage: Eukaryota > Metazoa > Chordata > Mammalia > Rodentia > Muridae > Micromys > Micromys minutus. The sequence continues at coordinate 1,653,413 of NC_137958.1, forward strand.
ATATCTCCCAAAAGTGTGGGTTACAGAAAATCCACAGATACCCAGGATTGCCTTGTATTTATTAGGTGTGTGTGTGTGTGTGTGTGTGTGAGTGTGTGTGTGTGTGTGTGTGTGTGTGTGTAGCTGCATGTACGTGTTTATCAAATTTTATCTGCCTTGTGACTTGAGACAGTATCTTTCATTAGTGTGGCATTCATCAAGTTGCTTAGGCTGGCTGTGTTGTATGCAATCCTCAGGGATCCACTGCACTTCCCTCCCTAGTGTGGAGGTTACAGTTCTTTCCACCAGGCTGTGGTGTTTTAACTGGGTCCTGGGAACTAGACTCATGTCCTCGTGTGTGTGAGGCAAGCACTTTACCCACTGAGCCATCTCGCCGCCCTAGGGTTCTCTTTTGTCAGCCTTTTAATAACACCATTTAGAAGCTGTAACCATAGCCATGTTTCTTACCATAGTTTTTCAAATACTTCTCATTTATATATTACCTGGCTGATTATTGACACATGGGCCTTGAAGTATGGGGAGACCAAATACAAAGATTCTGTATCCCAACTTCCTGTTGACTGGCAAGAAACAAGCTCCGGAGAAGGCATGGCTGTTTCCCAGGCCTTCAGTTCCTTATTGGCCCAGAATATTAATGAGATGTGTTTCCCTCCTACATGCCTTTTAAAACTGTACTGTCCCAAAAGTACTTGCTGATCACTGAGTGCCTATTGATTATCACTGAGGACTTCAAAGCATTTAAAATTAATTTTCCATTTGGAAATATGATGAGCAAGTGCTATAAACCAAATTGAGCTAAGAACTAACTTTATTACTTATAAAATAAAAATAGAAATACACTATGAATGTCAAATCAAATCATCCCCACTTATTTGTTCAAAAATATCTAGTTATCATGTAAAAGGGACATAACCAGCTTTACCTAAGGCCTCTCCTCCTCTCGTACCTCTGTCTCCTCAGCATTTTGCATGTGCCAGTAAGACAATAACTCTACCATAGTCACGTTCCCTGGGCTTCCTTCCCTTTATTTGTGATTAAGACAATAAAATTTCCTTGGGTCTCCTGCTACCTCTTTTCCTTGTCTTCTGTGTTGAATCTGTTCCTTGTACCAAGTGTGAATCTGATGGGACACTTGAGCACTAAGAATGAATTCGTACAGTCCAGAGTCATGATGTGTGGCTTGTGACCCACAGAACAACAGCCCCATAAAAGCTGAACTCCCATGCACATGCATACACACCAGCATACCTACAACTTGAAAACTAAAACCAAATCTTTAAAAAGAACCTTGCAGCAGCAGCAGCAAAGTCTTCCCACAGGAATCAGATTTACACAGATAAAATATGTGATAGAGAACTTCTCTGCAATGCTTTCAGGTCAGAATAAAACCAGACAATAAAAATGTACCAAGACACAGTGGCTATAAACTGTACAGCTGAGTTGGAACTGTTGGTTCACGTCTATGTGAGCTACCATTAGTTCTGAAATGGTTGGAAGCACACACCATGAGAAGAGCTGGTGGAACGTGATGTGATATGATGGTGTATGTACTATCCTGATGGTATTATTCCTTCCACTAAGATCCACAGGGAATGTTCTGGAGCATGCTTTGTGAGATTCATCACACCTGATAAGGCTTGACTCTTGTTTCTTATGTTCCCATATTAGAAACACCAAAATGAAAACGGTTTTTCTCTTAGTGTGAGTATAAGATTACATAGACATCAGAGAGAGTTTTGGATCCCTCTTCCTAGAAAATCCCAGTCAACCTAGGACAGGTTTGTACTTTGTCCTTGAGAGTTACCAAAGATATACATGCAGAATATGAGATTACCAGTTTCTCTGTGCTTGTTCAATCTAGAGATGAGGGAGTCAAATTACTCAGAGATGGGTAACACACTGTGGTTAGACCATACGTCCTGCCCTGCCCTGAACCCTGTATGTATGTGTGTTTGTGTGTGAGTGCATATGTACATGTATGTACATGTGTGTGCATGTGTATGTACATGTGTGTGTGCATGTGTGTACATGTCTGTGTGTGTGTTTGTGTATAAACTGGCAAATCTCCTTCTATAGTTTCTCGTCCCCTCTCTAGAACAGGGGGCAAGTTATTTAGGTGATAAAGGGTTGGAAGCCTGATCTTACCTGATGGGAGGATGCATTTGCATCTCCTGGGACTATTAGCAGTGCTGAATGATAGCCAGCAGGTCTAAGGCCAGTGGTCTAGAGAAGGAAATGTCTAGGCTCTTCCCTTCCTTGAAGAGGAGTCTGTCAGAGGCATTTGGGCAAACCCTCTGGAGTTAGGCTTCCAGACAGTCCTCCCACAAAGAATGATCCCTAGCTGTTTGTTCCAGTTCATATGCGTCTCTCTGAAACCTTTGTTCTTGGTTCCAAGCTGCCCACCTATGTCTTGGAAACTGTCTTCCTTCTTTTTGAGGCATATTGGAATTTACAGGACCCCTCCATAGCCCACTTGACTGTGTTAAAGGGGAAAGATGGCCATGGTCTCATCCACTTGTTTCATGTGAACAGAGCCAGACAGGGTCTTTTCCTAGAGATACATAGTCATCCCAGAACCAAAGGAAGCAGATCACCAATGGAGACAATTTCACCAGGCTCACTTAGGGACTTTGAGATTGTACTGAGGTGGCCACTTTAGTGGCAGTAGAAAGAGAGATAAGTGGGACTATGATGGATGTGTGATGAGAAGTTGGTGTGGAAGAATCCACCTCTGACCCCCTTTTTCTCCTTTCCATGTCTAATCTGCTTTAGCTTCTTGAATACAAACTTCCCCCAGAGCCCTTGGCTGTGCTATCCTCTGTTTCTAACGTGGTTCATTTGCTCTTGTCATAGTACTTTTTGAGAATTTATTCAGATTTGTCTTCTTAGAGAAGCCTTCCTAGTCACACTGTCACACCCTGATTGGGAGACAGTGGGTGTTGTGCTAATGATTGCTTGGTCTAGCATCTTCAAATAGATACCTATACTTAATCTAAGAGTGGAATAATCACTTGTGACCCAAAGACTTTATTTTCAGAATCCATCTTGGGTTCTTACCTGCAGACTTCTTTCTTTTCTGCCCCCTTCTTCCCCTTTATCTTCTTTATGGTAGGTTATATGAGAAGATCAAGATGCTCTAAAACTTGTGATATTCCTGTCTCAATCACCCAAGTGCTAGGATTACAAGTGTATGTCTCCATATCTTCCTTTTGTTGAGTGACTTCTTTAGCTGTGGCTATGGGATTTGTCTAATACCAGTCCTTCTAGGAGAACCAAGGGCCAGACAACCCCCACAACTGAGAAAGGACATTTTTATTAGCAGGAAGCTGGCAGGCAGAAATTTTAGATTTCCTAAATGGTTATCATGCCTAAATAATTTGCTATTGTTCTTTCTTTAGCTTCTGTTTGATTTATATTTGGAAGTAATTACAAAGCTGGATTACAAAGCCAATGAAATGAAATATTCTAAAACAAAAGTGTATACTAGCAGAATACTTACATGCACTGTAATGATAGTACAAAAGGGCTCTGCTGTTGATGTTAAGGACATGGGGAATGAGGACAATCCGTTTAGAACATAGCTTGGTAAGAGATTCAGTTTGGGTTCATTACACTGCAGATACACATGACAGAATGACTTGGAAATGGATCATATGGTCCGGCCCATTGTGCATTTTGTTAATTGAGATAAAATACTGACAATCTGTTAAGAAATGAACAACTGATAAAGCTTTCTCTAACTGGCTTTATTATGGGACTCTGGGGAACAGAAAACTTTTACTCAATTAGGTAAAAATTTGCCTGGATTATGAAATAGAAGTCAGTCTGAGAATGGTCCTCATATGGGACAATAATTTTAGTGATGGTTGAGATCACTCCAATAGTAACACAAGAACTGCAAACCTGGCAGGTACCAGCACATTTTCAGATCTGTTCTATTTTAAAGAGAACTGTAGAAGGAACCTTTCTGGAAGTACTTGTTCTTCCAAAACACAGCAAGAAGGTAATCAGCAGCTTTAAGAGTCCCTGAGTACTCATTGACTTAATAGACAATTACAGCATAGTGTGCTTTAAAAAGTTAGCTATTTTAGAAGTCCCTAATTACAGATTTACATGATAGACTTATCAAGAAAAAATAATACATTTCAAAACGTGCTTGCAGCCTTAATGATATTATCTGTTTAAAATGCTCCTTGGTAAAGGGCTTATCCGGTGTCTGCCTTCTGCAAGTATGATGGCAAACATCACTCGGTTCTACCTGAGGTCCTGGGATTCTAGTGCTGCATCCAAATGATCTGGCAGAGGACTGCCTCCTACCCCAGAGCTAGATGACTCCACTCGCTCCCAGACTGTGCTAACAGTTCAGAGGCACTTGGAGAATTAGTCTCGGTTATCAAACGCACAGACCACCTCTGTGAGTGTTGCAAAAAGAATAGTTGCCAACTTCTGAAAGTCATGAGGTGGGTGAAAGGACAGTAGACCCGGCACAGTCATACCATATCCCAGTTGTGATTAACCTCTGGCCATGGGCTTACAGAGGTCAAGTGTGTAGGAAGAAGACAGGAAGTCTTGGGTCTTGGGTTAGGCAACAGATGTTTCAGGATTTCTCTGAGAAAATATTTTCTAAAGATCTATTTATTTATTATATATAGCTTTCTTCAGACACACCAGAAGAGGGAATCATATGTCATTACAGATGTTTGTGAGCCACCATGTGGTTCCTGGGATTTGAACTCAGGACCTCTGGAAGAGCAGTCAGTGTTCTAAACTGCTGAGCCATCTCTCCAGCCCCCTCTTCGAGAGAACTTTAATATTACCAGAGAGACTTTAATACCATTCAAGGGAAAGAAATGAGGTTTGATCAGGGATTGTATTTTTATCTGCAAACTCTGACCAATAATGAACACCTCCTAGATGGAGCCATTGATTTATGGCTGATTGTGCAACCAAAGGTAGTAAGCTACCATTGGATAGATAAATTTTATATCTCTACTGTGTTAACTGCTGTATGCTAGAACTTGCAAATTCCCCTGAGACATAATTTTTGCCGCAGGAAACTTTGGGTTAGAAGGACAATGAGTCCCTTCTCCCTTATGAGTGCACACCCACACTGTTGCCTAGGCTGGTACTTTCATGGCTATCTGATACACAGAGATTGTTGGATGGCTACTTTGGCTGATGCCTATATTAGTATTTAGTGGTAATTCAAGAAGATGTGACTCCTCATGATTGAAAAGCCTTCTTTTGCAATTGGGAAGAAGGGAAAAGGAGGAGGCCAACTCTAGGGTTGCTTTCCAGGCAAGCTTAGGAGTGTTCTTGCCTTGTAGTATTTAATCTCCTGCAAAAGCTTTTGTTCATTTGTCTCTTGTGATATTAAAAAAAAGCTAAGTAGTCCGTGACAGTTTATTTTACAAATAGATGTGTCCTTAAATGACTCATAACAATGAACTTAGAACCAAATATTTTTCATAAACACAGACATGATGTTCTTCACATGGAAGAGAACTATATGGTGGGGATGTGTTTTCTTCACTCAGCATTTTAAGTAAACAAGAATGGGGACAGTGAAGTTACACAAACCTAGGATACAGAGAATGCCAGGGAGAGACAAACTTAGGAAACTGGAAACCGTGTTGCATATTTAGAAACTCTAAGCTTTTGGCTTACTTTTTCAAGAATGGTTTGATACTTCATAGAAGTGAGAAAGTAACATTCAGAATCTCTTTGTGAGCGAAGCTTGTAAGCTCCACATAAGTCTCCTCTCCGTAACAGAAGGGAGACTTAGCCATAGGTCTTTGGGTAGTGGCTGCTTTGTGCACATGTCCATCCAGCAAAGCCATTGGGTGATGCAACCTATGAGACACTCACAGGATTGACATGTTTACAAAAGCAGAAGTACTCTGAACAGCCATAGCCACTCCACCGTTTCTGACATAACCCACGAGACTTGACTCCCAAAAGCCCAGGCTTCTGCTGTCACATACACATCTGGAGGCATCCTGAAGAGTCCTGTTACCTTCTCACAGGCTTTCTATAGGCGATGTTGTTTCTGTAAGGACTTAGAGGCACGTCATTAAGGCAGTGGTGAGGGTGAAATGCAGATGCTCACTGTAGACCTCCTATAGATGCCAGTCCCTTCTACGCTCTAACTTTCCTTACTGCTGCTTTCCTTTGCTGCTTTTCTGAACATTAAAGGCATTTATTGTCCTAACAAATTGTAAAGCAGAATAAAAGAAATGTAGTTCTGCAAATTTTTATTCTTTAATGTGCAGTTTGTGTGTCTAAGATTGACAGAGATGCACTCCATCAATGGCTCAAAGCCTTCATTCTCTTTTTTATTGCAATGCACTTGCTTTGTGATGGAAGTCATTAGAACAGGAGAAGAATCCTTTATGTAACCTCCCACCAAATGGTTTTGCAGTACTGACAGCTAGAAAAAAAATCCAATAAGCTAGCTAAGCTGCGACTCCACAGCTTATCTCAGCGTTAGGTTCTAAATTCAGCAAGTACTGCAAAAGCAAGTCTAGTCACAGTCAGTGGGAAGCATATCTCAGCAAGCCCAGCAGAGCAGGCTGCATCCAACCATCAGCCTAGACTATGGGCATCATGGAGGGCAAGGTGAAGTCATTCAGAACAGTTAAGAAGCAGGAAAAGTACATTTTAAACATGATGTGACATTTAAAATTATTTTAACACACCATGGAGCCCTGTGTTCAGGAGAATGGTCATATTTGAGAAACATTGAAACCAAGGAGGAAGGTGAAAGTCTCTGACTCCCATGTCCTGGAGGAATCTATTCAAGCTGGGATCTACTTAATAGCTACCTTTCTGCCTCTTGTGGGTACTTCCATATGTTATATATTTACATACGCACATATAGAGAGGCATAAACAAATACATGTGCAACCAATTGAAAGGGATTCAGTGCTTCCAAACTCACCTTGCAAAGTCAAACTCCCAATGCTCACTAAAAGGAAAGACATATATGGGCCAATAATTTCTGATAAACAAAAATGCAAAAATTCTCTACAAAATACCAAAGATACTGAATTAAATAGCTCATTTAAGTAAGATATATCCCCTAAACTCAAAAATGGGGTCAACTGAGGCAAATCAAAAGGTTTGATGTAATTTCTGAAGTGAATAAAGGAGAGACACCAGATGGGTATGTCACTAGATACACAAAATGCTTTTGACAAAAGTAAACATACTTTGGTGACAAAAATATAGAAGAGGTCCTCGACATAAAACCTTATGACAAGCTCACAGCTAAAATCATACTAAGATTGGAACAGAAAAAAGACGGCTTACATTCAACACTTTTATTCAACATGTTTCTTGGAAGACAAGAAATTGAAGATATCCAGATTGGAAGGGATAAAGCTAGTGTCTTTTTGATGATTGCATTATCATATGAATATCTATATATGTGTGTATGTGTGTGTGTGTGCGCGCGTGCATGCATGTGTGTATCTGTGAGTCTCCCTGTGTGTGATTGGAAGGGATAAAGCTAGTGTCTTTTTGTTGATTGCATTATCATATGAGTGTATATACATGTGTGTGTGTGCACATGTACATACAAAGAGGGAGAGGGAGGGGAGAGAGAGAGAGAGAGAGAGAGAGAGAGAGAGAGAGAGAGAGAGAGAGAGAGAGAGAGGAACAGAGGGCGGGATTTCATCAAAAACTGTTCCAACTACTCCACATGGAGAAAAATTAAATTAAACCCTTACATCATATGCATAAATTAACTTAAAATACATATACAGCCTAAGTGTTAAGACCTGAAGCTTCAAACCTAGAAGAGAACATGGAGACGCAGATCCTTGACATCGGTTTGCTTATCTGTGGCTTTGCTCTGAGACACGCTCTACCTGTTTATAGATAATTCTGTTCCCACTAAGACCCAGCTGGCCTCAACCGTAGTCAGGCTCTCTCCCTTAATCCCCCAGAGTTAGAATCTCAGGTTTGCAACTGCCCAGCTCTGGCATTGGTTTTAACAGTAAGCTTCTGAATTTTATAACACAGGAAACCAAAGTAAAAACTAACCAGTGGCAGTATAGTGGAAAAGTTTGTGCATATGAGGGAGGCTACAGAGAGGCAACCCACAGAAATAAAGGAAGTATTTACAAATTACAAGTAAATCACAAATACATAGTGCATAGGGCATCTCCAACTCTGCCCTAGTGTACAGTTGTAGAACAGGCTTTCTCCTGGCTGGTTAAGGGGTTAGAAGCCTCTCCATGAAGGTCCATACTGTTCTACAACATCAGACGCCTAATTTTGTATCTTTCAATAGTTAGTGACAATATATTGAGGGATAGATTCTTTACTTTGAAATACTATAGTCTATTTAAATAGAGGAATATATAAAATTTAATTTGTAAGGTCTCGATTTTAGGTGTCATCATACTTATCATTATGTATGTATATATGTATGTGCGTCTATTTGTATGTATATGTGTTGTACTGGCTGGTTTTGAATCAACTTGACACAAGCTGGAGTTACACAGAGAAAGAAGCCTCAGTTGAAAAATGCCTCCATGAGATCCAGACGTAGGCATTTTCAACTAGTGATCAAGGGGGGAGGGCCCAACCCACTGTGGGTGGTGCCATCCCTGGGCTGGTAGACCTGGGTTCTATAAGAAAGCAGGCTGAGCAAGCCAGGGGAAGCAAGTCAGTAAGTAACATCCCTCCATTGCTACTGCATCAGCTCCTGCTTCCTAACTTGCTTGAGTTCCAGTCCTGACTTTCTTTGGTGATGAACAGAAATGTGGAAGTGTAAGCTGAATAAACCCTTTCCTCCCCAACTTACCTCTTGGTCATGATATTTTGTGCAGTAATAGAAACCCTGACTAAGACAGCTGTGTAGATAGATAGATAGATAGATAGATAGATAGATAGATAGATAGATAGATAGAGAGAGAGAGACAGATTGATAACAAGTTAGATTCTCACTCTAGCCAAGGGAGTTGGGAATCAGCAAAGGATGAAAGAAGATGATTCCAGGAAACAGTGACAAGGTCTGGGACCAGTTCCTTAGAGAAAAAAAATTAGAGCACAGAAACTTTTCCTCAAGAGTTACATTTCTAAATATCCAATTACAAGAAAGATGTTTTTGGCAAAAATCCTATTTTATGGAGAAAAAATTGCACTAACTTGTTCAGAGGCCTCCTTTTTCTTGGAGTCAGTAATGAAAATTGTTCCAGAATTTACAGGTGACTTTCCCCCAACAGAGAATTGACTGTCAGCCACTCAGCATTCAGAGTGAAAGTGTCTGGGATCAGTGCATTACTATGTCATGCACTTCTTTATTCTTTATGTTGTCTTGTGCTCTGGTCCTTGTGCTCTTCCTCCAATCACCCAGGCTGTCCCTCTCCCTTCTGTTCTAACAAGGGAGACATATGGCATTGGTCAGGGATCAGAACCCAAAGCCTGGGTTAATATTAAAAATAGGATTTCCTGCATGTGACACATTATCCACGGAGCAACATCTAAAGTGATGGAAATAGTTTCTGCTAGTTTGGTTTTGGTCTCTGAGACAGCAGCTTAATCTCGGAGTGCACACAGTGTGTGAAGACAAAGATGGGAAGAAGTCTTTGGATTCTTGTTTCATCTCTCACACATCCATCTACTTACTATAATAAGTTAAAAGATCCCTTTTTACTAAACATGGTAGAAGGCTACTTTTCAACTAAGGGCTTTACATTTTTCAGTACCAGAGCCTCTGCCTTGTTTAAGAGTTGGTTTTGGTTTGTTTTTAAAGCCTTGTTGTCTGAGGGCAGTTTACTTGTGTTTGAACCCCAGGTCCTGGAGGGAAGGACATACTGTGTAACTCTGAGCTGTGCCTAGCCCTTGATAAGGCACACACCAATTAATGAGAGATTGGTGATTGTGTTCAGAAAGATGGGAGGCAAGAAGTCTGGGAGAGTAGGAGGGGATGGGGGGGAGTGAAGACTCATGTCTGCCACACGGGTGCCCAGAGAAGAAGGCCTCCTGCCCAGGGCTGTGGGGAGCCTGTCACAGCAGTCAGAAGTTACTGGAGCTACGAGATGGGTAAATACTGAGAATGGGAAGGGGAGCTGAAGGCTTGCGAGGGCTGAGGTAGAAGTGTGAGAGATGGGAAAGAGAAGCAAAGCAGAGGGTTAGGACACGTGCCTCTAGGTTAGTAGGAAGGTATAAAGTGGAATCCTCCTTGAGCCCTATCTCCGTGTGTGTGTGTGTGTGTGTGTGTGTGAGTGTGTATGTGTGTAAGTATGTGTGTCTCTTTGTGTGCACATACATGTGTGTCCATGTGTGTGTGTTTCTGTATCTCTCTCTCTCTCTCTCTCTCTCTCTCTCTCTCTGTGTGTGTGTGTGTGTGTGTGTGTGTGTGTGTGAGTGAGACTGTGTCTGTGGAATGTGGATGTCTGTGTAACTGCTTGTATCTGTATGTGTAAGTAAATATGTGTCTGTGTTTGTGTATGTATTTGTGTGTATGTGAGGGTTTGTGTGCATGTGTGTGTGCACTAGGGAGAAGATGCTGGGCTCGGCATCCCAGCTTACTGGCTTGGTTGTGGAGATACATGAAACTCAATCATCAGCTGTGGCTATGTGGCCTTTTCTGTTACTTATCTTCTGAAAAATCAGTGAGCTTTCTGATGTGTCCTTTTAAAATTTCTTTTCAGTAGCAATTCATTTTCTTCTCCACGATGTGAGCTGTGCTACAGCCGAGTCAGAGACGGCTCTCACCAGCTCTGCCACATCATTTATAACTCAGTCACCACAGTCCTCAGTGCTTTCCATGTCCATTAGTCTTGGTTTGAAACGTTTCACTTAACATCATTTCCACACTTCACAATTCCCAGTTCTTCGGTGACAGTGTTCAAGTCCTGTTCTTTTACTTCCTGAAGGGTCAAAGCATGTGAAACTCCTTCCAGGTCAACCAACATGTCCTACTCCTGGGTGCTGAGGAATAGGTCATATCCGTGGTCCACGTTATGCAGGACACCACAGGTAAAGACCTTTTTTACTTAAATCATTTGAGGGATGAAAGAAAAGCTGTCCTGAGTCTCAGAGCCTGCTGGCCCATCACTGTCCTTTCTCCTCTGCTGAGATGGTGAGACCTTTCCTTAACCAGCCCTTCTATCTGCTCTCTGCTAACTTTGGAGGGTCATGGGTGACAGAGGCATTTCTAAGTCTGACTTGAAGGCTTTGAGGCTCTGCTGCACAGCATTTCCCTAAAGTGCCCCCTCTCTGATGTCTTCCCTGCCTGTGTCTCTGCTCGTTCTAAATCATATCCATACCTGCTGAGTGCTTCTTGTACAAAATTCTAGAAACACTTTGCTTTTTCCTGCCAGATTTCTGTTTACTTTAAACTCTTTTTTCTCCTTTTTATTCATTTGCCAAATAGACAATTCTGTTAAACAATATAAAATGAGAGGGAAATTATTTTCCATGTTTTAGGTCTTCAAAAGAATAAAAAGTACATGCCACTTACATAAGAAATATAATTGAATAAATGCAGGAGCCTTTACTATTGTTTTTGTCCCCATTAGTTTGTAAAGTTATTTAGAGATGAGTTAGTCATATTAATCATTTAGTAATAGAATGTAAATTAAAACTGAAAAGAAACAATATTAAATTTGCTTAATATTAACTTTGCTTATGTATATGCTTATACATGATTGTGTGTGTGTGTGTGTGTGTGTGTGTGTGTGTGCAGTCTGAGCTGTAAATTCTAATCTGGTGTTCACTAGCCTCAAGATTCTGCTTCATTTTAAATTCATTAAAATTAGATAGTATGCAAATATCCTCTCCCAATGATAGCCGTGTTTCACCTGCTCACTGGCCATCTATGGCTTGACGTGTACGACAGTTACACCACCACAGAGTGACACACTTAGGGAGTCCCACACAGTATTCTGCCTTCACTGCGATTTTTGGAGTGACAGGTTTTTTGGTGTTTCCTTTACAATGATTTGAGTCATTGTCTTCCAGTGTAACCAAGTCACAATGCTGCAGCCCGTCCTTTCCACACAGCTCTCAGATGTTCTGTTGTGGAGCTGAGGCACTAGAACATTTTTGCAATTCCCTGTCAGCGGTATGTTCTATGTTTCCCTCTTCCTCAAAGCTGCCTTGCCGGCCTCACTGTGCGACCTCCATGGCTCTCCTTTTCTGGCTGGATTCTGAAGAGGCCGTGGGTATGCTTTCCTGTTCCAGAACCTTCACTAACTCTTTATTGACCCAGAATGTCTAAAACAAAGCCTGCTCACTGCGTTTAATTGTGTTGTTCAATCACTGATATGAGAGTGTTTGATGTGTTTTGTCTACGGAATAATCTTCTGTTTGGTTGCTCAACTAGAATATAAAGCCACAGTGAGTAAAGCATAGAGAGAAAAAGAAAACAGAAAAACAAAAACCATAGATGTACAACAGTGCAAATGGATGTGCAACAGTACAAATGGATGTACAACAGTGCAAATGGGACATCTTTGTGGACGTGGAGCCAGAAGGTGGTACCGATTCAGATACACACACATCCACATGGTCCATCTCTCTCTCTCTCACACACACACATACACACATACACACACGCACACACACACACACACCCACACACACACACACATATCCACATGGTCCAGGCACAAGCCCAATAAAAATGCTCCATCTCACAACCAAAGGGATTATCATAAATGTTGTTCCTATAATAAAAAAGAAGGTAAGAAAGAGGTAAGGACTTTATACCTCCCCTTAATTTACACCCAGATATATTTCAGAGGCAACTGTAGCTTGAGTTGTTCCTGACAAATTTAAAGGAAAAACACTTACATATTCTAAACAAAATTACTTTTTCTCTTTGGCTTAGATTTATGTTTTAAACCCCAAAGCCATCATTTTAAACATTTTTAAGTGATTACTATAGTCAAAGATAAAAAATAAACTCAAAAACAGACCCCAAAACAGCTGAACTCAGGGAGGGCAGGTATCCAAATATCAGATTATTTGTTGTAAGACATCATGACCCAAGCAACAGGTAAAAGGAAGAATTTAATTTGGGCTTATGGTTGCAGAGGGGTTAGTATTCATGATGGGGAAGCATTTTAACAGGAACAGCTGAGAGTTCTCCCAACTTGCATCACAGGGAGAAGACTGGGACACACACACACAAACACACACAGACACACACACACACACACACACACACAGAGAGAGAGAGAGAGAGAGAGAGAGAGAGAGAGAGAGAGAGAGAGAGAGACCTTGGGAACAGCAACAATCTTTTAAACCTCAAACCCACCCCCTGCCATACACCTCCTCCAGTCAGGCCACACCTTCTAATCTTTCCCCAACAATTCCTCCTGCTAGGAGCCAAGTATTCAGACACATGAGCCTAAGGGAGTTATTCTCACTTAAACCAACATTACCTGTATAAAACACCTCCTGTTTCTGCTTCCAAAACCTGGGGTACTGAGAAGTCTCTCCAGCCTGCTGCTCCTAGGACAGTGGTGGTTTACCTCCATTTCTGTGAGTCTCTCAGGCTGCAAGCGATGAATAATTAGCAAGTTTTTCAGTGGCCTCACTGTGTCAGAAATTTTAGTCCTCACACTGAAGGAATGATATTTTGAAAGCAAATAAATGTCTTCTTAAAACAAGCTGTCAGGGTCTCATCTTGTTCAGCTGATAAGAGTACTGACATCAAGTCAGAACTGAAGACTTATGAAAATGCTCTACCTTGGAAGCAGATCATGCAGGGAACCCTTGCAGGTCCTGTCGACACAGATTTCAGTCAGCTTTATTTTCATTTTTGTTAAAATATTCAAGGGGTTAACAGCAATATTCAAAGCTGTTTGAAGTTTATGTAGAATATGCATAAGCCATTATTTGGACGAAAGCGCATCAGCTCCTCTGTGTGAGAAAATGGGACTTTTGGCACACAATTATTGTGCAATTTACATTTTATTTGAATGAATTTGCATACTGGATATAATGAAGTAGTTGTATCTGTTAACATAAAAATATTTAAAGATAACCATCTTAGGGCTAAAAAAATTAAACTTAATTTCTTAGCCAAGATCCAGGAAGAACTAGAAGTTGTGTTTTATCTAAATAAATAGAACAGTCTTGGAGACTTGATCTACCACCCCATCATATAAGGGTACAGAGGTAATTTATTAGGGAATGAATAATTCCATTTATCACTCAGAGAACCAGGAAGCCCTATGACATGGAATACAAGGTACATAGGACTAAACACCAGATGACACCTGTTGCTCTGCAGTGTGGGATTTCATATCTGTGATTTGATTTTGAGTGTTCTTCATGCATTTAGACCACAGGTTAGCCTTGAGATGGAGTTTACATGAAGTCAGAGTATCAGTTCAAAACTGAGGATGAAATCACTTCAGATAATGTGTGTGTGGGGGGGGGACAGAGAGAGAGAGGGACAGAGAGACAGAGAGACAGAGAGAGACAGAGACATTGGTTGTCTTCCTTTCCCATATATCATATATCAGGCACAATTCTCAAATTCTGATGGCCTTTCTCTGTGTTTACTACTGACAGTAGGACCTCAGAAAGCTCAACAGATGTTTTTATGTCTGCTGCAGACTAGAACTGACTCTGGAAGGGTGACACATGCTAAGCAGGCACACTATGGGAGTCTCCCTGCATTAACTTCAGCTCTGTCCTCTAAAAGTCTCCTCCACTCTCTAGTGTGTCCTATGGCCTCCACCCCGCACCCACCTCACAGACTCCTCACTCCTGTCTTCCTCAGTCTGCCGGCCTTTCTTTTCTGTCTCATCTCTTCTCTCTTGACTTTTCTGTACACATCTCTACACTTTCACCCTTTAATCCATGTGGTAAAGAGAAAAATAAAAGAAATTACTGAAAAGGAATATGGATACATTCCCTCCCCCTCTCTGTCACATTTTCATCCTCCTTCTAAACTGTTTTATCACTCATGAAAGCCAACCTAATTGTGTATGAATACGTTCCTGCCTCTTCGTAGCTGAGCTAACTCTCCACGATAGACCTTTCTTCCTAGAGATAAAAAGAAAAGCATCTTCTAAAGTATCTTCGCTCTTTAATTTGTCTTTGTACATTGCAATAATTCACAATGGCTGGCTGCACTGGAGACTCAAAGCTTGGCCTTGAGTTCATAGCACAGCCCTTGTTAATTCAAAGCTATCTCCAGTTAAAGCTTTCTCGTGCCAAGAGAAGGTCTTGGTGCTGTGCAGCCTCGTTCGTCTGATTCTCCTGTCACCGTGCAGCTATTGTCCTTGACTCCGTGTTACCGTGTAGTGAAATCGTACTAAGTGGAATTTAAAAATAAACTTGTCAATGTAATTTTCCCCAGACAGCCCAATGTAAAAGAGAATTTGACTTTAAGGGATACTTCCAATTCTCAAAATGACATGATTAATTACCCAATTTTGTAGAAGCATTGATAAGGTAACAAAAAGGTCACCTGTGTGTCCTAATATTGCTTCCATCTATTTCTGTAAGACTCTGAAAAACTGATGTATAAGTTTGACTTCATGAAATCTAGAATAATTATACGGGAGTTAAATGTCTTAAATTCTTTAAAGATGAGAGTTGCATGTGAACTGCTTGGTTCTTAGCAGCTTGTGCATTATTTGTAAGAGCACTACATTCTGGCTCTAGATTTTATTGAGCACAATATTCCAAGTTGCATAAAGTTCCAGCTACAGGAATCATATACTTGGTGTTATGAAAGCACACATAGCATTGGTTTATCTTTGTGTAAAAAGTGTTCTACATAAATTCAGGAGATTAAAATGTCCTTGGAAAAGAAAATCACAGTAAAACATCAATAAGAGAAACCTGTTATCTTAAAATTAAAAATAGTCAGTGTAGATTTGTGCAGCCCTCATCCTGGCTTGGGGGAACTTGTTTCCTGGAGCCAGTGTCTAATACAGAGGCTTACACTGGCCAATGGAAGGGAAGAAATGACTGTGGACTTCTGGGCCCTAAATGGAAAATTCATATCATACACACACAACAATCATCCCAAGGTCTGGGCACACAAGTAGGAAGAAGGGAGGTGAAAGCTGAGCCCGAGGTATGGACATGACATACCCAGCGTAGTAATGAGCTCGCTGCAAGTGTGGCTAACGTGTAAGACCTGCGTAAGACTGGCCGGTCCACACGGATCAGGGGAAAGGGAAGGGCTCGTATGGAAGACCTCGGCCCTCCCTGAGGGACTGTAGCCAGTTAATGGTGGTTGGACAGAGAATGGGTAGATACTGATGGGTTGCGATGTTCTGCTTCATAGCCTCCTATTAGTGTTCTATACAAAATCCTATTCGAACTCAGTAGGTCACACACAGCAATGACATGAAAGTGAAAGGGAGTGTGTTGGGAAAGAGAAAGTTTCCAGCACAAGGAAAAGGATGAGTCTGGGTACCAGGAATATGACTAAAATTTATCATGTGAAATGTATGAAACTGTCAAAGAAAATTTAAAAGATAGAAGTAGAATATATATATATATATATATATATATATATATATATATATATGATTTTAAATTTGAAGTCCATAATTAACACTAGAATTTTTATATCAGAGGAAAATTAAATATTTGTAGAGAGCACAAGTAGTATTTAAAAATAAACATCAAAAAGCAGGCAAGATGACTGAGTGGGAAGAGCTGCTCGCTGGGTAGGACATGTTCAATCCTTAGAACCCACAGAGAGATGAAAACAGACTCCATAAGGTCTTCTTTTCACCTCTGCCACAAACAGCTTCACACACACTGTGCATGTACTTACAAAATAATAAATACTTTTAATTACATATAAATAACCTTGGAAAACTCAAATACCAATGTATGTGCTTACGTGGATTTAGTGTTTTCTGGCTACTAGTCATTTTATGTATGTACCCCCCCCCCAAATGTCTGAGTAGTATTAGACAAAATATTTAGATTTTATCTTTGCTACTAAGTTTATTAATACAGTGCTATCTCACATTGTTAAACATTCCTCAGGCTTACATGGCACTGTATGGTGTTGGTGCATAAAGTATCATTGCCACTGTCTGCATTGTAGGCTTTATACCAGTCAGAAATGACTACTCTGACCTGCCTCCTCCACTCAAGTTTTACTCCGTCTCATATTGATAATACCTAAATTATTTTATATCCAATGGTTTAAAATTACTTGCCAGGGGTTAGGAAATAACTCAGTTAATAAAGAGCTGTGTTTGGTGTTAAGGTAAAAGTCACTGTAGTGATAATCTCACCGTGGGGTGCTGGGCAGACAGGCACGGCAGACTCCTTAACTGAGCCTGCCCAGTGAGGTTAACTGAATACGGCATGACATTCTTTCTTCTTTTACTTTCTTCTTCTCTCTCCCCTTAACACGCATCCTCTCCTTTAGAAATACAGTGAGTCTGAGAAGGATCAGGCAGAAGTAACATTGGTAATCTTCCTAGAGTCTGGTTTTCTTCTGTCTGTTTTGCTGGGTGTGTTGGAGACCTACAAGTGTCTCAGACATAGTCTCCTCAGTTCTTGATCATTCACTTTTTTTGTTTTGTGTCCAGAACTTTCAAAAATTTGACTGTGGTGTCTGAATATCCTATATTACATCTTTATGTCTCAGAAAACACCTTTCATCTGTGAGAGAAATTGATTGGAGATAGATATTTAATCCTAGACATTCATCTTGCAGATTTCTTTCTGCACTGCATCCACTCAGCTTTGAATATTTATTATGGTGGTGGGGCAGAGTTCTCCACCAGCTTATGTGTATGTACATGCTGGTGTGTACATGCATGTGTGTGTGCAGGTATGTAATATGTGAGAGTATGTGTGTATGTGTGTGTGCAGGTGTGTTTGAGAATGTGTGTGTTTGCATGCATGTGTGTGAGAGTATATGTGCCTATGAGTATGTGTGTATGCATTTGTAAAAGAGTGTATATGCATGTATGTGTGTGTGAATAGGTGTAAGAGTGTGTGTACATGTATGTTTGCATGTGCATGCATCTATGTGAGTGTGTGTGCACATGAGTGCATGTTAGTGTATGTGTGTGCATGTGTGTGCACATGTGTGAGATGTGAGTTTGTAGATGTATGAATGTGTATATAGGTGTGTGTGTATGTATGTATGTATATGCATGCATGTGTGTGAGAGTATATATTGTGTGCATGTGTAAGAGATTGCATGTGCATGTGAATATGTATGTGTGCATGTGTGTGAGAATATATGTGCATGTGAATGTATATGTTAGTGTGTACATGCATGTGTGTGTATGTGAGATGAGAGTAGTGGTTGTATGTGTGTGTACTTGTATTTATAAGAGAATATGTTCATGTAAGTATGTATGTGTATGAGAGTGCATGAAAATTTGAGTATATGTGTGTATGCATGTGTGTGAGAGTGTATGTGCATGTCAGTGTGTGTGTGCATGTGTGTGAGTATATGTGAATGTGAGTGCATATGGGTGAGTGTATGTCATGTATGTATGTTACTGCGTATACACATCTTTGTGCCTGTGTGCGAGATGTGATTATGTAAATATGAATCTGTGTGTGAGCACATGTATTTGAGAGTATGTGCATGTGAGTATGTGTATGAGTGTGTGTGTGTGTGTGTGTGTGTGTGTGTGTTTGTGTGATTTCAAATGTGTCCTAGTGTTTGCATGTGGTTTTCACTACATGCCCAGTTATCCTGTTGTTAGATTGCTTTAGGACAAGATCTTCCTCCAGATGGTACCAAGTCTTTGCAGGTACTTTTCAGTGTTCCCTTGGGTTCTTCCCTCTGGCACTGTGTACACAGGACCCTGGACCCTCTGAGGCAGCCCTGCCAGTCTCTTCCTTTGCTGTTTTCATTTTCCAGGAGCAACTCAGAATCCCATGACAGCATATTCTTGGGAGTTGGAGAGTCGTGTGCACTTCTGGGATTTCTTCTTGGAGTGAGTACATTAGAACCACCCCACACACAAGCTTCCTACCCTTCCATCGTACCAGCTTTCTCACTACTTGTTCATAAGGCTAAGTCGCCTGCTTTCATCTAGTTATTAGGATTATATTTCAAAGGCAAATGTGACTCAATGTAAACAAATAAACATGATTTAAAAGAACTTACACTTTAGTTAATCTTAATAAAATATACATGTCCCTGGAATGAAAACTATCCTTTATTATTTTTCAAAAGTAGTGCAATTTCAAATCAGCTTATCCTTTAAATAATAACAAGTTAGCTAATCCTTTTAATGCCAGAATTAACTCACATCATTTTGGGACTCGTCTATCATCACAGGATGATTGTTCTAGATGAGTTATCATTTCTCTGCATGTTTCTCCTCCTACAGCCATAGGGAACGTGTTCAAAGAATGTCAACAAGAGCCTAAATCTCTGACAGTAGTTTTGTTTTGTTTTACTGAAAAGGTTCCAGCAGCTTCTTTATCAGCATATGAAGCCTCTCCAATCGTATTTTGTAATTTTCACTCTAAATCTATCCTGAATCTTGATGGTCACTACGCGTCAGTGACTGGATGGTGTTGCTCACATCTTACTCAGCTGCTCTTCAGCTTCAGCATTTCTGCCACACTCACGGAACACACATCTGTAAGGGCTTCCACCAATAGTCCAGAGCTTTAAAAATCAATGCAAGAATTCCTCACCTTGGTTATCGTTTTCTGTTTAAGACACAATAGGAAGGTAGCAGATGAAAAGAGAGTGATACTCAGTAGGTTCAGTAGGTTCGGTAGCAATTGCTACCAGGCCTGATGACCTGAGTTCTATCCCCAGAACTCACAGGGTAAAAGGAAAGAACCAAATCCCACAAAATTTCCTTCAGTCTCCATGTGTGTACCTCAGCACACACAGATTCATTCTCTCCAAGCCAAAAGAACGAATAAAGGTCAGATGGATGGACAGACAGATGGTAGGAAGGAAAGAGGGATGAAGGAAGTAAGGACAAATACAAGGAGGACAGAGCTGGGTGGATTTGGTTTTTAGTAGTTCAAAGTTTTAAGCATGGATCTCTGTCCTCACAGTGTCTCTTGGCTTCAGCATATGATCTCTTATTTCTTTCTCTAAGTAGACAACTTAAAGAATGTCCTTTTCACATCTCCTCTCTTACTATGTGAGTGGCAACATCACTAATCTTGTGCTTTGGGTAATTATTAAACACAACAAATAGTTCTTTTTGAACACAAGCCCTGTGCTACCATGACAATGGACCAATAAAGCTGCCTTCTAAATGACTTACAGTAAAGGAAACTTTGCTCAAATGGATGGTTTATGTTGCAGGCGGACCAAAAAAAATCTCATCACGATACACGGATGAGTATGCAACTTAAAACATCCTTTTCAGGAGATTCTAGTCAGTATTTTCAGACCAGTGTTGACCATGGGTAATTACAACCACTAGCATTTTAAAGAAATGTAGATAAGAAGGTTCGATGTGACATATCTTGTTGTTTACTTTAAGAGATGCACAGCAATGTTATGCTTTAAGGTCTGATACGCGCTGTCTAGAGAAGACCTCTTCTAACTGAAGATAATGCATGGACAGGTGCATCTCTTCACAGACTGAAATGCAAATTACCTGCACTGGGATCTTCATCCTAATGTTAGGTCCCAGGTAGCACACTGGTTTCTATCCAAAGGAACTAGACTGGAGAGATCTTGTTTTCTAAAGACATTTCTAGAATCGAGATTAATGGTCCTTCCGTTATTAACTAGGCATAAGAAATATATCATTATATCACTAGCTTCCTGTTATCCCTTGAAGTTTCCAGAATTATTGATGAATTCATCCTAGAGAAGTTGCATGCAAGCACATTAGTGAAATGGGAATTGATGTTTTTCTTTACCCAAGACAGCACATCCTGAATCATAGGAGCTCTTGGCTTTCTAGAGCATCTTAAAGTAAACAAAACATAATTTTCATGGAGACAGGGTTTTCTTAATTTTTAGGAATAAACACCATTATTCAATAATGTTTAATAGCTACAATCTAAATAGTTAATATAGCTAGGACCAGGCTTAATTTTTTTATTGGGGATAATGTTGTCAGTACAACTCAGTTTTGAAAGTTTCTTGCAAAAAAAAAAAAAAAAAATGATGTGCTATTTGACCAAGAGTTTATATAATGTTTTTTATCACTTGTGAAGCCAATGTTAAGAACACCAAATCCAGACACTATTGCTGATACCAAGAAGTGCTTACTGACAGGAGCACCTGGTATAGCTGTCCCCTGAGAGGCTCTGCACGAACCAGACCAAAACAGATCCAGATGTACAGAATCAAACATTGGACTAAGCATGGAGACTTCAATGGGGAAGTTAGGGCAAGTACTGCAGAAGTTGAAGGGCTTTGTAACCTCTTAGGAAGAACAGCAATATCAACCAATCAGACCCCCCCCAAAGCTCCCAGGGACTAAACCACCAAAGAGTATACAATGGGTACGGTACCCATGGCTCCCGCTGGATATGTAGCAGAGGATGGCCTTATCTGGCATCACTGAGAAGGGATCCCTTTGGATCTATGGAGGCTTAATGACCCATGATAGGGAAATACCAGGCCGCTGCTGAGGCAGGAGTGGTTGGGTGGGTAGGTGGGTGGGGGAGCACCCTAATAGAGGCAGGGGGAGGGAGGAGGGGATAGGGGCTTGTAGAGGGGAAACTTGGAATAGAGATAACATTTAAAATGTACATAAATAAAATAATCAATAAAAATTACAATATGTAACATTCATTGATCATTTATTCACTTTCAGAAAGTTTTCAAATACATCATCTTAGTAGATAAACACCACAACAAAAACCTATTTTCTAGGTTTGTTTTTTCCTATTATGTGAAGCAATATGGAAACTTGGACACATTATGTCTCCCTGTCCTTTCATAACTTGTAACTGGTCATGAGGTTTTAACTCAATATCTTCTAACTGCTCATGTGATACTCTTTCTCTGACTCTCAGATTCATACATCACTGAAGTCCCCTTTGATATATGCCTTTCATCTATAGGTTAGGAAGCACTGAAATTAGAAAAGGTAAACATGGTAAACTGTACATAACCTGCTGTATCTAGATGCTCAGCTATTGTCGTTATGAAAGAAAGTGTTTAATTGGGGCTTACCTATGGTTTCAGAAGGTGAGTCCGTGATTGGCATGGCAGTATTCATGGTGGCAGTTAGCCATGTTGCTGAGAGCTTATATGTTGAGTTAGCAACCAGCAGACAGAGAATTAATTGGGAATAGCTTAGGGTTTTGAAACCGAAAAGCTAACCCCAGTGACACATCTCTCCCCATGAGGCCACACCTCCTGATTCTTCTCAAACAGTGCCACCAACTGGAGACCAATCATTCAAATCTATGAGCCTCTGGGAGCCATTCTCATTCAAACCAACACAACTATTAAGAAAGACCCTAAGAAAAACTTTGACTTGGAATAAGGCCTGTGTAGCGTGATCTCCAGGATTTTATAGTTTCTACTTAAACATGTACAAAGAGATGACTCCAAGCTACTTAAATGCCTTTCTCCACCTTGGCAGGTCAAGCTGTTAGGAAACTCCTTGTAAAACATAAAATTTCATTATAAAACTTATAAATCAGAAATTTGAAATAAAAGCCTTAGTTATGAAAATATTAAGGCAGGTACGAGTTTAATTAGCTCTTTGTCTTGATTATACAATAATTATAGCATCACTGCAGGTTTCAGTTATTACATTCCAGGGCCTGAACATGTCAGATTTAATATTCATTTCCTGTCTGTCTTTGGAGCCAAATGGGAGAGGTGTCTTGCCTATTTATGAGAGCTAGCTATTATTGCTGAACTTTCCAAATTCTTTCAGAGCTAACAGTGGGCAGGGTTGAGGGTAGCTCGGGCTGCATTAATCTAAAGTAAATAATGCCAAAGCAATAATCTGAAATGATGTGCTATGCATTTGTAAATGATCTTCCTGCTAACAGAGATACCATGGTGACCTTGGTTATTATAATGCATTCTCCAGAAGGTTCAAGCATGAATGGAAAATAAATAATTCTGCATGTAATTGGAGCCCTGAACTTGGACATACTTTATAGACTGTATTAACACCACTTTTGAATTAAAGACTGACTTTTTTTAATATAACAATTCCATTCCTAGCTATCATCCCAACAGAAATGTATGAATTAATTTGACTAAAATATGTGGATCCTTTCTTGCTTTGCTCTTGTTGTTTCTCTGGTGAAAATAACATGGCAGAATCAGTGTGGGGGAACAAGGGTATTTTATGGATAGCTGTTAAAGGCCATATTACAGAGAAAGCAGGTGCTTAAGTGTCTGTTCAGAGGACATCTAGTCAGGAAGCACTAAGGAATAAAATGTGGGGTGCTACTCAGCTCCTTTCCTTCATTGATAGAGCACAGGATCTCAGCCAGGATATGCTATCACACATAGTAGGTGGGCCTTCCTATTTCAATTAATGCACAGTAAGTTGTTTTTTCCCATTAATTACTTCAGTCCAGGAAGTCTCCCACAGGCTTGCCTAGAGACCTGTTGTCCACAAAGTTTCTTTCAAGTTGACATTAACAGTAATCATTGCGTCTTCAGGTCTCGTCTATTTGACATCCAAACATTTTAAACCAGAACGTTCCATTCTTTCTCCTCGTTGTCTGAATACGTGATTCCCAGGAGATGACACTGGGATGGTTGTGCAGGCTTTAGGAGGTGGAACTTCACTGGGGAAGTGGTTCACCAGAGGCAGACCTTAAAGGTTTATGGCCAGTCTCTACTACTGATTGAGGCTTTACTTCTGGAATATGGATATAATGTGACTAGCCTACTTCCTACACCTGCCTCCATCTCTTCTCTGGCTGCTGTCAAGTTCCCCATTACCGCTTACTGTATCTCTTAGAACTGTAAGCCAAAAGAAACCAGAATGTAACAATGCTATCTAAACATAATATCTCCACCTGCCCGCCTCAGGTAGATAGCACTGCACACAGATGATCTGTGGCTATTCACAGAGCAGGGGCAGGTGGCAAGGAGAGATAATAGATGAACCACACAAACCAATGAAACTCACAGACACAATGCTGATATGCTGACTGAAAGGAAACATATAGATAACAAATAGCAACTAACTTATTTAATATAAGGTACAATGTGGGGATCCCTGGGAGTGGGAGAGATGAGACTGAAAACCTGGTACAAATTGAGTCCATCAACTTAGATCAGACTTGGGGAGTCTACTCCCATGTGGCTCATTGTTAGCATGTTTAAAACACAGTATAATTTGGGGAAAAGTTTCCATGCAACAATCAGTCCAATTTCAGGTGCACAATAAAGCCTAAGGTTTAACTGCAAAGAAAATCTTTTACAAAGTGAATGTGACCATGTGACCATGAAGGTGGGTTCTATAGCTAAAAGGCTATAATGTGGTCTCTGACCAATAGCATAGACTTCAGCCAACCATAAAGTACATGTGACATCTTCCCTATGGATGGATAACGTTCTACAGAGGGAAGAGTTTGAGATAATCATCCTGGGAAATTTGAGTAGTTTGCCTCCGCAGATATTAGCAAAATTGACTGCCAGCCTTCTAGTCAGAAAAAGTCATTTTCTTGTATCCACTAAGAAGAGGCCCTTATGTGTTGAACATTCCTGATTTCTCTAGTGGCATATGGTCACAAGGACCTTTGTGCCCCCCAACAGTACAAACTGGGCCAAGTGATCTGCTGAATTGAAATACAGCACTGTGGGCATCTCTTGGAGTGACTATAAAAGAGGCATGATGTGTTTGTTGGGTCATGATCTCTGTCCTGGTGTGATGTCTGTGACAAGATCTTATTCACTTTACTGAAACAATGTCTTCTATATGCACTGCATGTATGATCGGTTTATTTAATAAAAATCATCTACATATGATTGTATTTCCCCATAAATATCAGAGTAGCCTTAGACATGAACAGAAAAGTTCCTGTAAGCCTACCCATTGTGCTGGCAGGCATGGAAACCATCTGCTACATGGGTTAGCATTAGCCAAGCTGAAAGGAAGCATGTCATCTGCAGCCATGAGATAGCAGTCCTAAGGCAACCCAGAGGAACAGATTAGTGACTCCACCCCAGCCCTGAGTGTGTAGACTCAGGAGGCTGTGACCAGCTCCCAGGATTCCCTGGTAAGGCTAGACTTAGCACTTCTTGGTGAGGCTGGGAATCTGTGTTATTCTAAGCCTTCCTTAGTTCCATATTCCACAGTATTTGTTTTAGACTTAATCTCCTTTGCTTGTCGCTTGTCATGGATTAAAAATGCACTATCAGAACAAATTAAAATTAACTTTCTCTTCATTAGGAATTAGAAGGCCATGCATTTGTATTTTGTGTCCTGGAAAACATTACCCAATTCTTGCCCTGTTTCTGCTTGTTTTTTGTTCTGCTTTGGGGTAAAATGAGGTATCTCTTCCCCCGTGAGACATCAGGTCTTGCAGAGGTTTATCAGTCAGATCCAGAACATCCCTTACCCATAACTTACAGTTAAGTGTAAGACACACCTCTCTCCTACACCCAGTAAAGGCCTGGAGTCTTGTGCCAAGTGAGACACCTTGGCCAGGTTTTGTGTGGTATTTAGATGAAATTATAAAATGTAGAATAAAGTCTTCTGAAGAATACAAGAACATACATCACTATTTTCAGTATTTCCTGGACAGGATCCACACACATTTAAGCCCAACAGCCTGCTTCTCCCTCGTACCTGCTTCTCCCTCGCACCATTCCAACCACTCAGTTATCTAAGAATTCTCCACTGCTAATTCACAAACACTAAAAGAGTGTTTTAGGAAGAACTGAGAACCATATTTTCCAAGTAGCAGACTGAGCTCAAGGAGAGCCTGAGTTTGGCTTCCACTGGCATGACATGTGTAGCTGGCCATTTACCGGGTTCCTTTTGATGGTAGTGCTAAGGGTTCATCATTGTATTCCAGTTACTGCATTTCTAAAAGCTCAAGCCAGGTGGTGTAAGAACACATAACCAGCCTTGTCCCCTTGCCTTTATTGTGTATGATCTCATACAGTTCTTGCTAGGTAGTTGGTGAAATCTTAGGGCTAGGCAGCAGGTGCCTCTCTACAGAGGCAGAGACCAGCTTAACAAATGGAATTCCTAGAAGGGAGGAATGTTGTTCTGATAGCAAAGCAAACTGTGCCCAGTTCCTGAGGAAGTTCTGGAAAAATTGAAATGTCACTGGAACCTAGAGTAGACATTTATGCCAAGTGACGGGAGTGGTTTCCATAACACATGCCGACAAATTGCTCATCCTTAAAAGCATGAAGCACTTGGTGTCTATTCCTCCATTCACTTGTGTGACAATCCAGTATTTCCCACAAACTCACACAAGTAAGCACTGTCAGTGAAACTGCCCTGCTATATTTAGAGGTTTCTTCTAAATGGAATAATAATCAGTACATACTTCAGATGAGAAATTTGAAATCTGCATAACTGTTCAAGCCTTCAGACAGAATTATTTCACCTGGAAACAGCTCATGTTTCTTTCCAGCATTATAGTGTCCATCTTTGGTTGAACAAAAAAAAATGTATAGACCACACTTTCCATGTCCAGAATTGGTATGTATAAGGTGTGATGTTGTTTTCAGAACCTTGAAGTTGGGGAGGAAGGGGAGTGGGACTTACAGAGCTAAGTAGCTAGCATAAGAGGTGTGGCTGGTGTGCCACAGCTGGTCATGTAAGGTTCTAGAACCATGTGGGGAGGGTGGCTCCCCACCATACCTGTTTCAGTTCTGAAAAATGAGTAAGATTTACCAGACTTATAGTCCAACAGAAGAGAACAGTGAGACTTAGAGCCAGTGTAATCCCATACATGTATGTGCATGTGTGTTCATGTGTGTTGATGTGTGTGCATACAATTCTAAATATCTGGAGATTGGAGTTGGACAATGCTAATGGAGATGAGGGTAGCCAGAGAGCTAAACAGAGCTGCAGTGTGACAAAAGCCCCTTTCCTATGTGCCTGAGCCTTCCCATCCTGTTCTGGTGTGGGCCTTCATCCCGTCCTTGTCCAGAGTTTGAGAGTGTGCATCGACTTGTTAAGCCACATTGTCATCTACATCACAGGCCCTTATGCTCCTAGCTGACTGTGGCAGTTTACAGACAGGCTGTGGACCTCACTATGCCTTCTCCTGGCATCGGCACATTATAGTAAGCTTCCCTTCTCTGGGTTCATTCAGCATGTTTTGCTAATCTCAGATATGGACATGAAAAAGCATCTGGTGCTTTTACTTAGAGTGTTTTGTATGTTTACTAGCCGCAAAGTCTTACCTGGTAGCTCTGAACAGAGCTTTCTGTCAGCCCCTGCTGCTGTTATAGGTGTGTTCCATCACACCCAGATTGCTTGGTTGGTTGATCGTTTGCAGTTCTGTGGTGTGAACTCGAGGCCCCATTTCTGCTAGGGGAGTACTCTACTTAGCTTATCCTTAACCCTTGTAGCTAATACACTACTGAGCAAGGCAGCTCCCCACAGGAAGATTTCTTATATTGAGTTTCTCTCCTAATAACATTTTAAAATACTTCTTCGTGCTTGCTTGCTACAGCCAACATTTCACAGTATGTACCACCTCCCTCTTACAGACAGAGGACCTGAGATCAGGCTGATTAGCTCTTGATGGTAACTAGTGAGCAGAAGAGAACACAGGTGGGCTCAGTCTCCCAAGACCACTGCTTTTTCTATCACACGGAGATACCATCTTCCCCCACAGCCATGAAAGCTGAAAATTCTCATGGCTTCCAGAGGATGTGACCAACCTTATACACTCCTCTCAGAATCAGAGCCCTCTCTCATGCTTTCTGAGAATCTCTTGATTTTCTTTTCAGGAGTATTTCTTTATCAAATACCTAATAATTGATGATATAATGATTATACTAGATAACATTGTATATTAATATATTATAGTATAATATTATTAATGATAGCATATAATAAATAGCATATATAACATGTGTATATGATATTGTATGCATATAGTTGTTTGTAGCATACCCTACATGTAAGAAACTAATACTTTTGGAGGACACAGAAGAGAGGGAGTGAGAGAAGATACCGTCATTAAAAGTTCATCCTGCTCTCTGAGCTCCCCTGGGGCTATTACACCCCAGAGGATCTGACAGTGTCTTCTGGAAGAGTAAATGCACATCAGAGCCAGATCTGTTTTTTAATCTATTGATTTTTCCATCTTTTGTGGAAATAGTTATAACTATAGACTTCCATGGCTACAGGACTACTCATTAGTAGTAAGCCACACAAAGCAGCCAGCCCAGGGGTGACAGCCAGGATGGCAAGTGCTCACTAGTCCTCAAGCAGGTCAGTCTAGCACCAACTCCTCTCCTCTTTGGCCACGTTTGTTCCAGAAGCAGGAACAGCAAACTCGAGCTGCTGCCATGGTGTTCTCTGTAGTTCCTTCAGCATGTGTGGAGTGACGTGTTATTTATGCTTGATTTTCTCTGCTTCCCATCCTCCACCTTGCCAACTGCCTGTGTGACACAGTGACACAATTTTGCTTTGATGTAACAAACCTTTATGGAGTCTGCCATTAGGTAGCATTGCTCTTCAAAACTGGTTTGAATGTGCGTTTTCTTGATTGTCTTCTCTGAGTTTCTGGACAAGACAGTTCTCCTCTCCTTGAACGAGTATTTCAGCCTTTAGTGCTCAGCTGTGAACAAAATGTGCACACAGCATTTTATTTCTCCCAAGTCCCTGTCCATTGCCTTTGTTCTGATATCACAGATCTAGTTCTATAAAGCGTGTGCTCACAAATTAATCACTCCTGAAATGGCTTTTTGGAAAACGGCGTGTGGAGAATCAGGATACAAACAAATTGCATTAGCTGTGAGAGGTAGATGACATGATTTCTGCTCTGCTGCTGTTGTGGGGGAGCTAACCAGGCCCAGCTCATTAACACTAATGGAAAAATCCATCACCAACGACGTAATTTCCAAACACTGCCGAGATGCCGTCTCCTCCTAATTGGCTATGTAACCTGATTATTTCTAAATGCACAAGTATCCAAAAAGGAGCTATCCTATCAATCACGAATCTGTAAGATTATTTCTCATTCATTTAAATCTGAATATCATTGAGAAGAGAATGCCTGTCTAGAAAGCAGTTTCTTTCTCTATAACCGTGTTTGTGATATCCAAGCTACCGTATGCTACCCACACCTGTAAGACTCTGAAGGGCAAATAGCACATACTTGCCAGATTTTTTATTAATCTACACTTTTTTGTATTCTTAAATACAGCTCAAAATCCAAGGGGAAAAAAGAGGTTTTCTCACTTTGACCTATATGGTATGAAGAATTCAGGACAAGTGAGCCACATGTCATTCAAAGATCCATTATTCAGCAGATCTGTGTGCAGAACAGGACTGAGATGCAGTCTGTGATCTGGATGGGTGCTTATGTGGTCAGAGAGTACACACAGCCTGGGCTGTGTCCCAGGCTGCAGATGCACACACGCATTGTAAAGACTCTAAAACCATAATGGCTACTTCCATAACTACAGAGAAACTGGGGTTCTCCAGTTATCATAAAGATTAGAAGCAGAGCTCTTTGGAAAAAGGGGCAGCTTTAGTTCAGAGGCAGATCAGACTGTTTGAAAGTAAACCAGGCACATGTGTGTGTGTGGGGGGGGGGTGTTTGCAAAAGTCAAGAAATTTAGATTTTAACCTTGAAAAGCAAGTAAGCACCTCACTAGCTAAATGACATTTTCCCTCAATTAACATGAGTTTAAGACACACAGATTCTGTGTCCTTTCATTTAGATGAAAAAAATCAAAACTGATGAGCTTTTATAAACAGAATGCTGTTCACAAAATGCTCATAGAATGAGGATTTTCAAGTGCTAGACATGGGCAGAGGGTAGAGGACATGTCCAACAGACTGTGTACTTCCAGTTAAGAAATCACTTCCAGGGCTTGGAAAGATTACTCAGAGGTTAAGAGTACTGCTGCTCTCTTCTGTTTATTTTATATCCAGATCACAGCTTCCCCTCCTCCCTCCTGTCCTCCCAGTCCCTCCCTCTCACCTCCCTATCCCGTCTACCCCTCCTCCCCTTTTCCTTGGGATGGGAAACTTCCCATGGATATTAACTCACCTAGGCATATCAAACTCCAGAAAGAGACAGCATGTCTACTGCAGCTAGACAAGGCCGTCCAGTCAGGGCAAAGGGATCCCACAGCAGGTAGAAGAGGGCTGTGTGGAAACAGAGCCAAGATCCACAGCAAGCTTAGGTGGAGCTCAGGAAATCCTGCAGAAGAGAAAGGATGGAAGGAGGCAGCAGAGTCAAAGACACCACAAGACAACTATGGAATCAGCTAACCTAAGCCCATAGGGTCATCCAGAAAGCAAACATGGGACTGACTTCAGCCTCTGCACATATGTAACTCTTGTGCAGCTGGGTCTTCATGTAGGACTCCTAAAGCAGGAGCAGAGGCTGTCTCTGACGACATTGTGAACATTTCTAAGAGAGTAAGTTTGATTATTCCTAAGGTAAAGTGCAAGCATATTCAGTAAGTGAATACGCATGTGCTAATCAGCCCAGTTTAACTACACCACCTACGTCATAGCATCGTATTAGCACATCAAATACACATGCGTTTTCTATGTCAGTCAACAGATAAGGTATGCCCCAGGGGTTACATAAGATGAACAGGTGATTCTCCACTCCGAGAAACTGAGCAGAGGACCTTGCAAAGAGCACTTTTCTGTCTCCTTCTCCTCCTGGTTGCAGCTTCCTTTTATGGATTCTTCAGCCCTAGTGTCAGTGAGAGGCCATCTGCTGTAAAACTTCAGTACAAATGTGGTTTGGGAACTGAGCTTCTAGCACAACAGGTTTGCCACCTGTGAGGTTGGCCTATGGACTGGCACATTTTGAAACAATGATGTTTGTTTTGTGAAGCCCTAGTTCACTTTGATTAACACAGTTTTACCGCTGTACGATCAATGGGATTCACATATTTAAAGTGCACCATCAATTCAGTGGGTTTTTTTAAACGAATTCCCAGCTATGCTAATGCCCTCTCAGTCAATTCTGGAGCATTTTCTTCAGCGTTATTTCTTTTCTCTTTTAGACTCCCAGCTCTTTTCAAAGCAGATTCTCTTTTCCTGATCCTCTTCTTCTCTGCCCTGCTTGCTTCTCACCCAGGCTGACACAGTTCACTGCTGAGTTATAGAGGGAGGGAGGGTCAAAGACGCAGAAAAGGCATACAAGAGAAGGGAGGGGAGGGGAGGGGAGGGGAGGGGAGGGGAAGGAGGGGAAGGGAGGGGAGGGAAAGGAGGGAGGACAGGGGAGGGAAGGAAAGGAAGAGATTATTGGGAGAAGAGGCACTGCGTTCCTGCAGGTTTGAGAGCAGGAAGGAGGAACATGAACACTACAGAAACTCCTGCACTGGCAAACACACCTTCCCAGCACATCCCACTACTCCTAATCGTTTCCTGTTCTCTGCAACAGTATGCTTTAGCAGAACAGAGGCATCTGCACACTGCTACCAGCAACCAAGTCCTTATTACATGTGCTCACACATAAGTATCCGTGGACGCATAGTTATGGGCACATATGTGTTCAAATACACACAATACCACATACCACACAAGCATGAAGAGACAGTGAAAATATCTCATTTTTTAAGAGAGTAGACCAGCAAGCTAAAGGCTATGATTTGTTTTCTGGAGCTGGCTCTGCTACATTCTACGTATGTTCTCACACATAAACTTGTTAAACCAAGAGGTGCACAGCATGCAGTGGAGTTTGGTAAAGACCTTGACTCCAAAACGTTTTTTTCTTTTTTTCTTTATTGGATATATTGTATTTACAGTTCAAATGTTATTCCTTTTTTCAGTCTCCCCTCCATAAACATTCTATCCTATCCTCCCTCCCCATGCTTCTATGAAGGTGCCTCATCCTCACCCCTTTCTACCCCTCACCCTGACATTCCCCTACATTGGGGCATCTAGCCTTGGCAGGATTAAGGGCTTCTCTTTCCAGTGATGCCAACAATGCCATCCTCTGCTGCATATGCAGCTGGAGCCATGGGTCCCTCCGTGTGTATTCTTTGGTTGGTGGTTTAGTCCCTGGAAGCTCTGATTCTGAATAGTTTATTTAGAAGGGAATGTGGGGCCAGCTCAACCTATCAGAAGAACAGGGGGTATGGAAACCTACTGTGTCAGTCACAGGGATGTCAGTAATACTAAAGGATTTGGAGGTGTTGACCTCAGAAATGAGAAATTCAAACGTGTATTGATGGTGTTGACAATAACAACATATAATGCTGACACAATTGTTTAAAATATTCCCTCATAATGGAAAAGATAAAATAAGAAAGAAATAGAGAGTATCAGTGATTTGCAACAGGTATAATGCTGCCCTTCCTTCTAACAATCTCTACTAGAGATTTTATAATTTCATATTTAGATAGTACAATCCACTTTAAATATAAATTTCATTATACAGTTTGCAGCCTGAATTGAATATAAGTAAAATATTGGGTTGGTACAACAGTAACAAAGTTCCCAATATTTATGGACTGAGCAGGTAATTGAATCTCACTGACCTGTGAGTAGAAAATAGAGTCGAAATGACAGCCTGTAGGTAACACATGAAGATTGTGCTGTAAGGCAGATGCAGGTTAATGAGTTTCCTGAGGACTGATCAAGCAAAGAGAAAGACTTAGATTGCCTTTTGCGTTAACAACACAGCAACTGCCCATACACACAGGGTGGAGTCTTGGGCTAGATTCCTGCCATGAGTCAAGTGTTGAAGATGGTAGATGTGACTCCAAGGAGAGCAACTGTTTATCAGAGTGGAGCCTAGCTGACCTTTCACTTCCATTTTCAAAACCCAAAAGAATGCTGATTTACTTCCATTGGGACAAAAACATGATTTAAACTCTCCAAATAGACTTATCTATATGGACTCAAATTTCTTTCTTTCTTTCTTTCTTTCTTTCTTTCTTTCTTTCTTTCTTTCTTCTTTCTTTCTTTTGATAGGAACGGACTTCTTTTTATTGTACTTTTTTATTGGATACTTTATGTATTTACATTTCAAATGTTATCCCCTTTCCCAGTTTCCGAATCTCTCATGCTCCTTCCCCTGCTTCCATAAGAATGCTCCCCCTCCCACCCACCCACTCCCATCTCCAGGCCCTGGCTATCTCCTACGCTGGGGAATGGCGGGAACTCAGTCTTCACAGACCAAGGGCTTCTCCTCCTATTGGTGCCAGACAAAGCCATCCTCTGCTACATATGCGGCTGGAGCCATGGGTCCCTCCTTGTGTACTCTTGGTGGTTTATTTCCTGGAAGCTCTGGGTGGTCTGGTTGGTTGATAATGATGTTCTTCCTATGAGGTTGCAAACCCCTTCAGCTCCTTCAGTCCTTTGTCTAACTCCTCCACTGGGGTCCCCATGCTCAGTCTGATGGTTAGCTACGAGCATATTTCTTGAAAGACTAAAAATAAGCAGAAAGGTCGGGGATGGAAATGTTGAGAGGAGTAGAAGGAGGAAGGGAGTTCTAGGAAACCCCAAGTGTCCACACCCTGTGCTGTGTGACTTGTCCCTGAGGCTGGACTCTCAGTCAGGGACCCTGGCTATGGATCCCAGTATACGCAATCTTCACAGCAATAGAAACATAACTAAGACAGAGACCGTGGCTGACATCCCGTTCTAAGCACCACCTACTCCAACCAAAAGAGAGTCAGGTTCCAGTGGAGGTTGTGAGTGAACAGAGTTGGGGACAGTGCTCTCTCGGAACACACCTTTCCGAGATCCTTGAAGAACCTCAGTTAGCAATCCTGCTGCCTATCAGAATCTGTCACCTAGACAGAGTTAAAAAAGTGCAGTGGTTTATCTAAGCCTATGAAGACTTCTGGGCAACTGGAATAGCCATTATCATGTGAGCCATTTGCTTGGTCACACAGGCGCAGGGATTATGGGTGAATGGTATCACATGTGACATCTATATTTTAAGGCATCTGTTTGTCACTAGCAAAGTCAAAGACCTACAAAGTGTTGGTCTTGGTCCTACTGTGTGACTACATACCTAACCCAGTGCTAGAAGCACAGTGCCATTTTGCAATACATGAGATTGGGAGCTTTATTGTCTCCTGATCCTACATTCAACTAGCAGAGCATTTTAAGTGTATTCAGCGTCATGTTGTATGATTGTTGTGTTTGGCTCCTATAGATGCAACCACAGTATATGTGTGTATAGGAAATGTATAAGTTCCCATCTTGAAATATGCTGGCAGGGAGCTTTGAAATAATTTTTTTCAGGCGGAAATCCAAGGCTTTCTCTCTATCTCTTTTCCCTGTGGTTTATAAATCATGGCACTTCCCAATAAAACACTCTCCAGATGGCCAGTTCTTCACATTGTGTTTCTCGCCACACAGAGAACGTGTCTGTTTCTAAAGAATTCCCTCTCTCCCACATGTTCTATTCTTGAGGCAGCTCCACATTTGAGAATGAAAAATTTTAAACATGAAACAGTCCAGTTTCCCTAAGAGTATCCTAATGATCCCACTTGTTCTAAGACATCTAAGAATACATTAGTATCACTTACTAGTCAATAAGACACCTACTATGTGCAAAACAACAACGCACCTACTGTGTGCAAAGCACTTTGCCAGGTGTTTCTTCATTTCTATTTTCTGGTGTATTTGGGGAAATGTTTTTCCTAAGAAATAGCTTGATATAATTCTTAAATCTAGTCTCTCATATCAAACTGCCAGCATGTATATTCTGTCTGTACAATTCTCCAACCGTGTGACCTTAAACAACGTCCCTCCTCTGGGCTTCACCCTTGGCGTCTGCCAAATGCACAATGAAAAGAGAACTTCTTTTTCTTTTTATTTATATTTCTTTTGAGACAAAATCTCATTCTGTAGTCCAGGCCTGCCTGAAACTCACTATATCACACCAGCTAGCCTTAAACTGGCAGAGATCCTCCTGCCTCAGCTTCCCAAGTGCTGGAATGACAGCTGTCAGCTCCCCTCTCCTTGTCAAGTTTTTCTCCATCTTTTTTGTCCTTTCTGAGGTGCTGGGTGTTGAACACAGGGGCTCAAGAATGCAAAGCAAGGATTGCACCACCGAGTTCTATCATAGCTTTCAGTTCAGCGTCTTTATGGGATTCCTGAGAGTGTGACTTGATGGGCGACAGCGCCTCCATGTCTTGTGCCTTCTCTTGGGCTCCGTTCCTTCTGCTAATTTATTTGCCCCAGTCTGATGAATTTAGTTTTCATTTTAATATATTTTATTTTGTTATTATCCCTTAGAAGGCTGTTTTCAATGAAAGACAGAAATGGTTCAAATCTAAATGAGAAGGGATGAGAAAGAACTGGGAAAAACAGTGAGAGGAGAAATTGTAATCAGGATATATTATATGAGGAAAATACTTTGTTTTCAATAAAGGGAGGAAAGAAAGCCGTCCATGGGGATACTGGGAGAGTTAACTGGGACGAGTTAATGTAGAAAGAACTTTAGTCAGACTGTGCTTCATAGAAATACTGTGAAACTCTAACTTATTTGATACTGGACCAATCAAGTTTTATACAATTTCTTTTCATTTTAAGGACTAAAGTTAGTACAAATAAGAATTTTCCACATGCAGACATAGGATAAATTCATGATCTTTTATAATATATAATCACGTGCTCTTAAAAGCAAATAGTTTATTTAAATAGCGCTTGGACTAATTTGTGGTAGAAAACTAATATTGGTAGTAATCTCTGAAAATGGGTATTTATCCTTATTAGAATTTACACTGATAAATCAACTGTGTAATATCCCACAGTGTATCCCCCCAAGGCTGTTGTAAAATATCTCCCTTCATGATTTAATGAAAAATTCCACTTTTGCCCCTTATTGCTAATAAGGACAATATTGCTTTATACACATTAGATTTTAGGACACATTTGCCTTTTGGTATGTTAAGTAACTTAGAAATAATACAATCGGCCATCAGCTTCTTTAGACGGAATCTACCTCTACAGACTGAACAAATGCACTTTTCCTTTGTAGGAAGAACAAGTAATCAGACATCTACACTGGCAGTGCACAGCACAGAACACAGCACTCGCTCCTAGAGGCAGACAGCCCACAGCAGACAGAACTCCTTTCTCACATAACTGGAGCTCATCCTATCAAGAAGCTGGTTTTCAGTTCCTCTTCTGACATTTCCTGCCAATCACCATTCAGACCCCTACTGAGACCAAACAGAAGAGGAAATATGCAGTTTCTGTTCTGCAGAAGTTGGCTTATTTCTCCTGGCCTACTGCTCTCAAGGTCCATTCAGGATGTCCACCTTGGCTTTCCTTCATTTTAAAATGATAGGATGTTAAAGAAAATTAAATTTTTAAGATGGTCACTGAAGCATGAGAAGCAAGGAAAATAATGACAAGCAAGATGTCAGTTGTGTTTGTTGGCAGTAGGCGACCTAAGGCTGTGTCAATGCTACGTGGAGGCCCCAGTGTACGCTCTGGTGAGCTTTGCACGGGACTGCCAGGAACTGCGTGTGGAGGTGTTGGGAGGCCAGCAGGACTTCTGCAAACTCTGATTGTGTGGGTGTTTGAGAGCACATTTCTCACACGGGGGAAGGATGAGTTGGCTTCCTTGTTCTTTTATCCAGCACCCAAATAGCACGCTTATCCTTTGTATATAGGTTTGCCAAGATAATGGTGAATATTAGCACTTAAGACACAGGTGAGGTACTTATTACAAATATGCAGACGTATTCTTATGCATTCCCAATAGCAATAATTTCATTTAAATTCGATCATGTTGAATTTAAAGTCTTCCAGCAGAAGGAATTATCTCATGAGGCTCCATTGCCCAAACAAATACATTTAATTTCCACCACTGTTCTGGAAACATAGTTTCTCTTCTAGGTGGTAATGTATCTTTAAATTTTCACATTCATAATAAAATATAAACAAAAAATGGAAGAGAAGAAACATACCTTAAAGACTTTCAAAGAAACAAGACATCACTTAAGTGAGGGTAGTCCAATTTAAAAATGCATTTGCAAATCTAATTATAAAAATTACTTTCACATGATCATACTTTTTAAAACTAAAATACTGCAATTAAAATGATGAAAGCAACTTGTATATTATAATAGTAATGTTCCTTGTAATAACAGAATTGTAAAATGTTTGCAATAATTGTTTTGATTGAGTTAATAATGCAGCATGGTAATCTCATCATTTGTCTAATTTCCTGCCTAATGTTACCTGTGTAGATGGGGTTCTGGTAGAATATTTTTAAACCACAGATTCTATTCATCTGATCATGTCCCTGAATAAATTACACAAATTGCTTATTCAGTGCATTAGCCTGATTGCAGTGTAAATTCTCAAATGGCCATTAGTGTGGGGTAGTTAGCGTACTATCTCATTCCTTAGGACTAATTTACACCTTTGAAGTCTCTCCTAACCATCAGCTAGATGCTTTAGAGGAACCCCTCTCTGTCTCCCCGTCCACGCCTGCCTCCACGTGCCTTTCTTTACTCTAGGTGTACAGTCTGGTACACTGAACATAACCTAAGACAAAACTCAGACAACATTTTGGTACAGGCACAATTAAAGAGCATATCCTAAAGAAATTAAATGCACATCTTGGGCTTGGCTTTTTGATATTAAAACAGACATTAATGAAACGTGGAAGCTTCAAGCTACCATGAAAAGGAAGAATATAGAGAATGAACTTAATGTCTCTCGTTCTGTGTACAGTAGGTTTAAACGCCCATTTTCTGGGCACATATTTTAGCCTTTACTGGGTTTAAGCTTGTGAATCTTTCTAAAAGTCACATCAGGATGTCACTGGGATGAATGGTGATAGGTAGCCTCTTATTTGAGGGGTCAGGAGGGCTACTGGTCCTCCATTTCTGCAGTAAAACCTTTGTTTCCTCATCAGATGAGTACAGAAGTCAGAAGGTGAGGAAGGTCCACTGTTTCTAAATGACAGAGGGAAGTTTTTGCTGGCTGATACCCAGATGGCTAGAGGAGCTCCAAAGATGATACCAAACGTGGGCAGAATTTGGAGACTCTGGTAAAGAGGCTGACATGAGGGGAAGGAGAGGGTCTGTGCTGTTCAGACACCAGAGGTCTCATTCCTCAGCTTTGTGTTGGAGTAAGACCTCTCCGTAATCCGAGCGATATAAGTAATATGTAAAGCATGCCATCTGTGGTCTGTGCTTCCTACTTGTTTGGGAGCTAACATTTGCTGGGGTGTTGAGTGGCAGGTCTCTAGATTTTAATGATTTCAAACCTATGGCTCCTGACATGTAGGAAATTTATTTCTTTGAAGACAATCTGTAGTTCAAGCAAAAATGTGTTCCACAGTGATGAAAGTTGGAAAGGGTGTTAAATTTAGAGAGCGGAGACCATCTTGATGTAAGTAGACTCTGGTCCTGAGGGGAATGAAGATGCAAATGGCTCAGTCAGATGGGCACTCCAGGATTGTGGGTGTCATTGAATGCCCTGTGAGATTATCACTACTTGAGTCTAAAGGTATGTGTCAGTTAGAAAGCAGCTCATTTCCAGACAGATCATGCCAGGCCAGCGCAGTCCCACAATGTTTTTTATTGGATGGAGGGGAGGGGAATGAGGAAGAAAAGAGAGAGGGAAATGCAGGGCAAGGAGTTGGAGTCTCAGCATTTTATTTGGGCTGTGACTTTGATGCCAGGTAATGAATGACAGGCTCAGGTAAGGTGTACTCTGGGAGTGTGTAGCAGTTGCCATGGCAACAGATACACCAGTGTCCTTGTCACCTCAGGATGAAGTCATTGCTGGATTCAGAGGCTGACTGTAAAGCCATTTCTAATGCCAACAGTGTGATGTTCACCATTGCTTTTTGTTGCAGCTCTAAATACCACGACCAAAAGCAACTTCAGGAGGAGTTTATTTTGAATCATGCAATGCCCAGATTAACACACCATCACTGAGAAAAGTCAGGGTGGGACTCAAAGAAGGAACCTGGAGGCAGGAGCTAAAGCAGAGGTCATGGAAGAACCTTGTCTGCTGCTTGGCCTTCCCTGGCTCCTGCTCATCCAGCATGCTCACATACCCCCAGCGCATCTGCCCAGGAATGACACCACCCACAGTGGGCCATCCACCTACATCAATTAGCAATCAGGAGAAATGCCTTACAAACGTGACCATGGGCTGATTTGGTGGAGGAAAGCTCTTGGTTGAGATTTCCACGACATCACCAGAGGAGAGGGAAGGAAAGGAAAAGACTTCTTATGCCTCCTTTTTTCTCGGATGCACATGCACTATAAAATCCGAATTCCTCTTACCTGCCACCAGCAATCACAGTAGGATGAGTCAGAGCTGGAAAGAAATGGTGTTTACTGGAGGAGCACATGCAATATATTCTGTGCTGAACCCTCTACACAGGTTAGCACACTGAGCTCGAATCCAGTCTTCATTTTACATATGAGCAAACCATGTTCTGGAAGATCAGTGGAGGAGCTGAAGTGAAACTCAATCCAGTCTGTCCCCAGAGCCTCTTTTGCTATCTTAGTATTCCCTGAGTGCTTAGTGTAGCAACTTCTTTTTAAAAGAAAATTACAGATAGGGTGAAGGTCCAGGAGGCACCCTCAGTAAATTCCCTTAGTGTACCATGTGGGGATTCTGCTTCTCCACCCCATGTCTTTTCACCATGACTCTCCAAAGACCCAGAAAGAAGGAAACTACCCATGATACATTGAACTCTCTGAATCCATGAGTTGAAATAATCCTCCTTTAAGTTACTTTTGGCAGGTGTTCTGAATGAAGTCATGAGAAATATATCTCATACAAGAACCAATGTTTTCTTCCATTTTCTAGTGACATTAAGTCATCTCTACATAGAAGATGTGACTGGACATCAAATGGGAACTCATAGATTAGCTGCTGTCTATGTCCCTCTTCATCTATATGGGTGGCATCATAGTAGACTGGTAGATAGTCAGGAATTTACCAGAGAAATAGGACACCAAAGAGGTGTCAACCTGAGGATAAACACTACAGTAATGTCAACCTGAGGGTTAGCATTACAGTAACTATGAGATACTTGACAGAGCAACATCGAAAGAGGAAAAACTTGCTTTGGCTATTATTTTGGAGTTTTCAGTCCTTCATTTTTGGTTTTGTTTCTTGGTTCCTTTGAGTCTAGGCTTAGAGTTGTGCATAACTTCAGAATGAAAGACAGAACATATAACATACCACATTGCAGACAAAAGCCAGAGGAAGTGAAAGCCAGAGGTATTTGGGACAAGAGTTACCCAGAAGGTGTTCCCTGTAAGCTTCTTCTAACTATGGTCCATCTTGTAGCCTTAGATTTAAAACCTACTCTTAATAAGGGTTCTCAAAGTCTAGCTCACAATCCAAAGGTAGTGGAAAAAAGATGGTAAATAGGACAAGGATACTAGTAGTCCAGTTCGGTGGTGTCAGGGCAGCAAACACAAATCTGCAGTGGTGGCATGATCCAGCAGAAACAGCCAGGCTCCCACTGAATTGGTGCAAGTCAGCAGGAGAAACCAGGACCAGCCAGGATGCCAGGAGAAGTTCTCTGCAGTGCCTCTCAATGGCATGAAGATCACTAAACAAAGTGCTGCAAAGCCAGCTGTGTAAGCCCCTCACCAGGGTCCACCGAGGCCTGTTTATACCTCCTCCCATGTGATTCGCCTCAGACAAACACCACATGAGTCTGCATCACCTGAGCCACTCAGAAACATCTGCTTTAGTATCGCCCCAAGTTTTCAGAATTTTCGAAATAGTTCTACCACATGGTAGATAATTCTTCTGGAGGAGAACAGAATCTGGCAATTAAAACCATGACTGTTAAACTTATAATCGCAAAGACTGTGTGTAGACTCAGTCATTTTTCCACAGAATCGATTGCTACTGTGATTATTCTATAGATGTGCAAACAAAACTTAGCAACAGAGAGTGAATGACTTGCTCAAAGTTTGGTAGTAATTAGTTTTAATGCAGTTTCTTTAATGCTTCGACCCATGCTTTCAGCAGAATGGTGAACTGATTATACACTCAATTCAATTACTAACTCTCTTCTGGCTTTTATAAGACCTGGGAGAAATTCACAGAAAAATTTAAGAACCATGAGTTTTCCAGTCAACTCTTTACATTCTATACATATTTAGATCTCTTTTAAACTACAGTAATGAAACTTTTAGAATTATCATATTTCTTTTACTCCATGTGCAATAAACTATCTGGTATTTGAAATGACAGCTATCTGATGGGGTGAAAGTTGGCTGCACTGTATTTCTTAAAGCTATTGAATTTAATGGAAACTGAGTCTGAGATTGTAGACTCCAAATAAATAGATAAATCTGTGAATCAATCTCTCTCTCTATCTATCGACCGATATTTGATTGATCTTTGATTGATCGATAGGTAGATAAATAGAGATAGATAGATAGATAGATAGCGATAGAGATATAATATATATCTTTCTGTATGTATGTTTATATATATGTATGTGTGTATATAATATTTGTGTGTATGCGTATTTGAGAGAGAAAGAAGTATTTTCCTATCTCAATGTGTAGGAACAATAAAATTCTGTTATATTTTTACTACTTAAAATCCAGTGATAAGGCTGCTTAGCCTAGAGTCAAATGTATATCATATATACTCACTCCTAGTTTTCATAAAAGTAAAATCAGTCAACTTCAGTCGTATGTTAGCTCTTAGACATTTTTATGAAGAGTTTTATAGCTACAATACAATTTCAGTGCTTTGTGTCTCAATATACATCCTATCTTTGCCGTTATTTTTCAAAGACATCAATGCTATCTTAGGGAGAAAAGAGATGCTTACTCATCAGTCTTATGACACAGGGTGACATTTGTGCATTTGTGATTTAAAAGCAGCTTCAGAGGAAAGCATTGCCTCCTTGTCTCCTGTGTCCCAGTCATAGTGGCTCACATCACCACTAACCTCAGCAGGTGCCATCTCCAGGACAGATGATGGCTCAGTGGACATTCACTTCTTCCTTCCTGTTCCCAATGTCATGGATCCCTTTGTGATCTGATTCAGTGCTTCCCAGTGGCCCTTGGCTCTCAGAGGCAAACCCCCTCACACTTTCCATTCCATAACAAAGGGTTTCAAATGAAGATGCTTCCCATCTGCCTGCAGCTGCATTAGGATCACCCAGAGTATGACTTCTGTGTTCTCCTCTCTCTGTCTGAGAGAGAAAGGAGTGATACTGTTTAGCATTGGAAGTACAGCACTTCACTAAAGTATTAAATAGAGTGGCCTCGTGGAGGTGGGTTCCTTGCATTTGGAACAGAACTTTTTGAAACCCAGCTGTGGTTCTAGTTCTAGGCTAGATGGGGCGGATTCCTACATCTCCCACCTTCAAGGGAGCCGCCTGCCTATCTCAGGACATTCACTTCCCTCAGCTGTGCTGGCAGCTTCTTGTTACCTACGTTTTGAAGGGCGGGACTCCAAGCTACCCATTGTTGGTGCTGCTTGCATGCCTTTCCCATGCTGTCATAAAAGGCAAGATATTTGGGAAGGAGAAGGAGCTTGGAGCCTAGAGGTTGGCAGTGGGGTAACTGGGGAGCCTGGTGCCTCAACCCTTCCCAGCACTCCAAATCAGAGACTGCCACAATGTAACTGTGACAACTAGGTTACAGTTCCTAACTTCCCAGTATCTCAACTCCAGGACTTGACAGGGAATGGTTCATTGTCTTCTTGGCTGGAGTTTAGGAGACAAGGGTCGGGTTCATATTCTAAGACTGTGTCTTTCACCAAGTAACACAGTCAAAAACAGGAACCAAATTTGCTGCCTGAAGATGAAATGATGATCGTGCAGATGTTGCTGGTACACAGATATTCTTGTTTATCAGAACCTGAAGTCTGTGAGCTCAGTCAGCTGAGTCCACACTTTACAAACTGAAGCCAGAGAAGAACCCAGGATACTCTTCAGGAACTCAGTTTGTAGGCAAAGGACACATTTAGGTTACATGCAGGAACGCAGCTGTGCTTCTTGGCTGGAGTTGAGGGACTGAGGGATGTTTATAACAGAATATTGCAGGAGTGTTGCTGGGTCAGTGTGCCATACCGGAAGGACACGTGGATTCTAGTTACATTCTGGCCATTTTGAAGCAATGACTGAGGCTGATGAGGATGTGAGGGAAAGCACACCTCACAAGACTAGCCGGGCTTCAGAATAGAACAAACATGCAGATGCCAGCGTGCCAGTGCTAGCTGCTGCTGCTCCTGAACCTCACTCCTGTAACATCTGAGAATGGGCTTGAGGAATTTCCCCTGGCCTCGTGTCATCAGTGACTCCTGGACACAAAAAGGAACCACAGTGGCCCTGGGGATAAGGTATACTTGTTGAGGAAGGAAGGACAGAGAAGCAGAGGGGTCTCCTTGCCAGACACCAAATGCAGGGATTCAGCATCAGCTGCCTCAGCGACTTCCTCCCACACACTGACTTCACTGAACCGCAGAGGGAGATCCGCCTTCAGAATGCTGCCCTGAACCACTCAGAGTTTGTGTTTCCTTAAGTTCAGGGTTAGGATCTGGTCTCACATATTCTCAGTGCAAATCGACCACATGTTGTCTTAGTCATTAGTATCTCTTCATGTTGGCATCTGTAAGTTGCTAATGGTGTTTGCAATTTTCTTTTCATCCCGTGGTAAAAAGGATCTGCCGAAGGGATAACATCTCCTGCTTACTGCAACTCTTTCTTTTTTGGCTTTATGCTTGCTTAACTCACCAGCAGCTAGACTGCTGAAGATTCAGGCACTGGCAGGCTTTTATAAAGGATTGAGTGATTCCTACAAAGTTCCTGGCATTGCACTGGTTCAGTTTCCTATGGCTCAGCCAAATAGACCACGCCATCTCCTTGCTTGCCTGCATTCCAGGGCTCCTGAGAGCTGAGGAGGAAAAAGAAGTTCTCATCGCCATCAAAAGATCCAACACTCCCAGAGAGTCACCTGTCACCTGCTGCTGGCTCCACCACAGTGACTGGGGACCTTCTCTACCAATCAGACACTGTGTTCAATCCTGAATACTAGAGCTTAATTCAAGGCAACTCCAACCTAGGTCACTTAGGGTTTCTACTGCTGTGATGAAACACCATGACCAAAAGCAACATGGGAGCGAACAGGTTCATTCAGCATGTGGTTCCAGAGTGTAGTCCCATAAATGAGAAAAGTCAGGGAGGAACTCACTCGGGGAAGGAACCTGGAGGCAGGAGCTGATGCAGAGGCCATGGAGGAATGCTACTTACTTACTGTTCCTCGTCCCCAAATTTCCTGGCCTGATTCTTATATAGGATCATCTTCTCAAGGGTGAAGTGACCCACGAAGGGTTGTTCCTCCCACACCAATCACTAATGAAGAAAATGCACAATACACTTGTCTATGGGGCATTTTCTCAACTGAGGTTCCCTCCTCAAATAAATTCTGGCTTGTTTCAAGTTGATGTAGAACTAGCCAGCACAGAACAGCTTGTTCCTTGTAGAGACACATCTCCCCAATATTTAGCTAGGTATAAAGATGGAAAAATAATTCTAAAGTGGCTGGCAGGTCCTTGAGAATTGTTTTTTTTTTTTTTCTTTGTGGCTAGGCTACAGAACCATGTGTGCTCTTCAACACATACCTGCAAGCCTATAAGAAGGGCCCCCGTCAGCCTTAACTAGTTTTCTCCAGAGAATACGAGTTGTCTCCTGTCATAATATAGACACACTCTCAGAGCAAATTCACAGCCTTGCTTTGAGGTTCAAAACAAGGCAAGCCATGTCTCCACATTGCATTTGTTCTTTCTTCGTATCTCAACAGTATCATCTTAAATTCTTTACCGGGCCTTTCTTCTGCA
The DNA here is from genome assembly GCF_963924665.1 of Micromys minutus. Lineage (NCBI taxonomy): Eukaryota > Metazoa > Chordata > Mammalia > Rodentia > Muridae > Micromys > Micromys minutus. The sequence continues at coordinate 1,698,244 of NC_137958.1, forward strand.
AAGTAGGTTTTTATCTTTTAATATATTCTTTTGACCCTCGCAGTCTGTGTCCTCAGAATCCAGGTCCTCGAAGGCCTGGCATGGCTGGATCAGAAACTCCAGGGACACTCCTGTCATTCCTCATGGAGACAGAGCAGAAGAGAATTCCGCCTGCACGCAGGCACATTGTAAGTGACAGTGTGCACTGGTTAATGACAGGGGAGAGCGGAGGACAGAACTTCCAGTTCAAGGAAATGCTGAATAAGAGAGCTCGGTGCTTTCTTTCTCCACCGTGCACGGTGCACGGATAAGCCTAGAGGTGGGAGCTGTGGGTGGGGCGGGGAGTTCAACAGCAGGTAGCAAGAGTCACTTAAGTGGCAACAGGAAGTTAAACATTAAATATCTATACATTTTTATGGCTTTGGTCAGTAAAGCCTTGATTGGGAGTCTGTGTTAGATGGGCATTCATGATTCTGAGTGGCAGCTTATTGTAGAGATAGTAGGTTATTGTGTGCTTGGAGAGCAGGGAACAAAACTCCATCTGTGTTGTAAGTGCACAGCCTTTGAGCGCTCCTCTGCAGAAAGAGCTTCCTTGGCTTCCCTGCTCTCCTCTGCTGCAAATGACGGTACACCTCAGGCCATTCACTGTGTTCCCCAGAATAACACTGCATCAGCGCATCCCCCGTGTCTCCACATAAGAATTATGCCACGTTTTTTAAAGTTCCTTGAGAATTTCATACTCAACATAATATAATATAATTAAAATATAATATTTTTATTACTATATTCTTTCTCACCCCAACTCCTTCCAGATCCCTCGCTGTTTCCCTACCCATCTGGTTTCCTATTTGTGCTGTATGCCATCTGATCTACGCCATGGCTTCTTAACATGCCTTTTTGAGATTTCCCGCCTCTGCCCACCTCTGCCTACCTCTGGGTCTGGTAATTTAATAACCAGAGGACTTCTTAAGAAAGTGTAGAGAGTAAGAAATTTGCTTAGGTTGTGTGAACCTGGTAAGTGTGTAGTGATAATAAGGTATGTGGAACACCTGTTTCCGTGAGGGCCTGTGGTATACACTCAACAAATACATTTATTTTTATTGTAAGTTGTGTTCACTGGTGTGAGTGTCTTAGTCTCTAAAGTGTTTAGCCCCTACCCACTATTCATTTATGGGATTCATTGTATTATTCTGTAAGGTATATTATAATCAATAGCTGAAAGATGAATAGGCCAATAGGCCAGCACCGTCCGATCTGTAGCAGAGTCTGTTAGTCCGCCATGACACCACCCATGATGCTGATACAGGTCTACCTAGCTACTTGGGCCAGGCTGGTGACCTGACCATTCCAGCCCAATTCTAGAGGCCCACTTCCTGTAGAACCTGCCACTAAAGTTCTTCTGCAGTGAGCATACTTATAGACCTTCCTGGAAAACTCATTCTACCATAAATAGAGGGAAGTACTTTCACTTTGGTCCAAGTCTTAACTTTCAGGTGTTCATGAAGGATTTATTTTGTGTTATATAAGTAGACAGAGAGAAAAGAGGCAGTGTTCTTCTAGAGAAGCAAACTGTCTGTACATCAATGAACTTGCCCGTGTGTGCCTTTAGATACACCCTCTTCTAACAGATAGCTAGATCTAATAGATCTCAATGTGAGACTATAAGATTGTCTGTCTTACAGGGTGTGTGTGTGTGTGTGTGTGTGTGTGTGTGTGTGTGTGTTCTCCAACACAGAACTCTTCTGAGTTAAGTCTGTTTGCTCTCACTCCATTGTGAGGGAACTTGAGCCTAAGAGAAGAAGCACCTATTCTGAGAGGGCACCTAGGCCATGGACCATGTCTCCACTTTCCCTGGTAGCTGCTCCACTGGAGCTGGCAGTACCAAGTGCTTGAAGATTTTTTTTGGGTGGGTGGGACAAAGCAATGAACAGAGAAGTATAAAAGAGCCCGACCAGCCAGAACATAGGCTCTAGCTGAATCTTCAGCCAACAGCCAACATTTTCAGGGTTCAACCTGACAATGAGCAGCAAAACCAACAGCCCCAGACCAGTGGGCTGTGGACTCATTAGCTACCTAAGAATGTCCCCTTCAGACCCAACATCAATGCTCCCAAATGAGTATAGGAGTCAGTGCTTCTGAATACACGGCTGTTACGCACTGAAGGCCTCATGTTCTCTGGTGGAAGTTCACCAGCACTGGTGAAGCACGTAGGTAACCAGGGCTTACATACTCAAGAGCACAGGCTGAGCGAAGCGGTGTTTGGCATCCTTGCTGCTACATGGGAAGCACATCTGGATGCTATTCTTTGGTTTGCAGGTTTTCAAAATCACAGATGATGCATATGCTAATGAATCTGTCTATAACACTTTACTGAATAACCTCAAATTAGAGACTTTCTTTCTCAGAAGGCAATGTGAGAGGAAACTATTAGAGCCTGTGCCTGTGAGAGAAGAGAGTCTCTTATTTCTAAATATTAAACGTCTATTCTAAGGACAACATACCCTGAATTGTCATGGTAAGTCAACAGCTGCGCTTCTCTTTTTACACCAGCTTTGGATGTCCATACTCAGATGTGAACTTGAAAAGGGGGGCAGTGCTTCAGGATCACCCTAGAGAACAAGCACAGGCAAATTTGGAATTTGACCCTTCACATTCCAAAGCAGAGAACCTCTGATATTTGAATTTCAGTGGAAAATGTGGAAAAGAGAGCAGTCAGTGCAGGTAAGAAACTCTGGAAGCTTGAACCAGAAAGAGAACACTATGAAATTCTAATAGAACAAGTTTATTCCCTGTTTCCTAGATTTTGCCAAGGTAATTCTTCAGCAAGATGTTACATTTAGTATCTCACAGAGTTAACTGGCTACTCCCTCAAATGTCCGTATATATATTTTTTCTGTAGGTGCAAATTGTGTGTAAGCATCAGAAAATACATCTCATGTGTTTAGTCCTAAATGATCCCTTTTGATCTTTGGACTCATTTCTCCAATGATGTCTTCTGGGGAGAGCTGACAATTAAATCTGCTGAGGCATATGAGGACCCCACATCTGACCTGTTAATTGTCTGTGTCACTTCCATCCACCGCTGCACGAGATACAAGTTCAGAGTTTCCTTGTTCTCTATTCTAAATCAATGGGAACGTATCACCTTTCCATCCTAAGTTTTTAGTATCGGGTTTTCAATTTTTATCTATGGAGTTGTTTGATGAGATGCTTTTAGATATGACCTTATTTGATTTTTAAAAAACTCAAACAAACCATCTAAATAACATCTTTTCTTCAAAGTACCCCTTACCTTCCCTGCTAGGAATCGCAAACGCAGGTAAATCAAATATAACTAGAAGCCAAACAAACACTAACAAGAAAAGCGCTCAACCCACATCAGACAGGGGTCCTATCCAGGTCTTGAGACACCCCACCACATCATCTGTAGCTGGCAGAAGAGGCTATGCCTGGTCTCAAACTTCAGAATTTATCCTGTGAGTAGAGTTCCCTTAGAATAGCTTTGCTCAGTCACACCTCAAGTCCCCAGGTTGCTTGCACATGTTCACTGGGAGAACTGGGCTCAGTAAACATGTTCTTACATACATGTTACATGTTGTATACTACATGTATTTAAATTCCTTCTACTTCCCACAATGCTGTAGAAAGTTCCATTTTTGTTAAGGAACTGTTTTGATTCAGTGGCTCGACACACAGTTGCAGCTCAGCTTCCTCTCAGTTACATGACCTTCCCATATGCACACGAATGCCTCTATTTCTGTGGCGGCCTCTTGTTTTTATTATTTACCACACACCCACTCCTCTGCTGAAGCCTCACAGGCTCTGACTGTTCTTCGCTGCCTGTTCACACCCACACTGTGTACAACAAGAACACGTGTGTTCTCTGTTTCCTGATTGAAGAAGGCTTCCTTTTTTTCTTTCCTTTTTATAAATGATTTTCTCCAAGAACAACATTTATTTATTCCAAAATCAGAGAGACAACTGTGCCTATGTGCTTGCGGTCCTTTTCCTGCACCCTGTTGTACTTTTTCCAGGTGAAGATCCTTCCAGTCTGTCTTATAAATGTTTTAGATATTTATCTTCAGTGTTATGTAGCACAAGAACCAGCAGATTTTTGAACTGTGTTTAAAGAGTATTATGTCATCTCAGTGGTTACCTAAGTCATTGTTTCCAGCAAACAGGAACCTCATCATCACCCATCTCAAATGCCACAGAGGAAGTTCCCTCTTCCCATGTTTCACTGAGTGCTGTACCTTTTCTGCAGGGCTTCCCAGGAAAGAGCAGAACTTCGGCGAATGATTGATGCAGATGTCTTGAGAGACCCTGTTATCTAATTCTTTTCTGTGAACCTTCAGAGCTGCATCTTACTTGCAGGAAGTGGAGATGCATGGTGCCCACCCTGAATCATTCCGACTTCCGTCCAAACCCTTCCATGTATGTCAGACATTCAGAGAATTAATGTCACAGTCACACCCACTTTGAACTCATCCTGATCTTCATGGTGATGAACATGATTTCCAGAGTCTGGAAAAGAGAGGGCAGGAAAGCCAACACTGGGTACTCTGAGGGCTAATCATGTGCAGATTAAAATACAGTTCAGGGCCCCTCCTTGTTTTTCTGGTGGTACCTCCCTGAGGCTACTACTGATGTAACCCATAGTATTGAAACCACATGATCAAACGTGGATGGAATTTGACTTTCATGAGTTTTCTCTGCCCTGAGCTTTGCAGACGAATCTGTCATTTTTTTCACAATCAAACTTGTTCCAGTAGCATTGACAGACTTCTGACACTTGAAAGTGTGGCACTGCCACACACACACACAAATAGATACAGATAAATTATAGGTATCAATAAGGAAGAGAGAGAGATCTTTGTAGTGAGGTCATTAGCTGCATATTTATTACTTGATAATTTGTCTTCATAGTAGAAAGTCTATTTATGGTCACAGTTTTTAAAGTAAAGGATTGCATTTTAAAACCCAGTACGATATATTTGCCAAATGTGTGTAAGATTTACCTGTGAAAGGTCATATATTCCTGTTGTGTTAACCTTTAGAACTCAGACTCACAGTATCACAACAGGTGGCAACTATTGAAAGAATGCATTTAGTTTATATGAAATGCATAATCTTGTTTCAGTTTACATACAAAGTTTACACTATTTATTCTTGTGTTGCTAGAGTGAGCAGGGCTGCATTCACGGTGCAGCCAATGGAGACACGTTGCTTCGTGAGTTTTTCACTTAGCTATGATACTGCATGGCTGATATACGCACCTTCATATGTGTACTTAATGGTATATAGCTTCTTACTGTCTTGCACTTTAGGGGAAATGGAGATTCTTGACATGGCAGCACTGCCATTTTTACTGAGGAATGCTGTATTTAGGAAGTAGACGCCTCTTGGCTGTCCAATTGCAGTCAGCAGATTTCTATCCCGTGAAGTAAAGCATCAGATATATCAATAATTGCTATTGTCTTAGTATTAAAGTCACCCACTCCCCTTGAGCTAAACAGTTCAGACTGTTCCATCTTGTTAGCTTCATCTTACATTATGAAAGCCCTGGCTTGCTTTCTTACTCAGATTTCATCACGTTTACAACTCAAGTTCCGAGCATACAAACGAACACAGAAAATCATTCCACTGGAGAGGTTGGGGGTTGAATACACATGCCTGATTTCAAATCCTTAGCATGTTCAATTACGTCCAGCCCTATAGAGAGAAGACAGCATGAGGCTTTAAGAGGGCCAGGCTGGGTACACCGTCGCTGTCTTATACATCTGGCTGTGAGTTTTAGGGTTGACTAAGATACATAAATGTTTAAAAAGAACGTTTCATTAAAAAGTTTTTAAAGCATAAAATGCTTTAAAATCATACTTTTAAAAAATCTTATGTTATAAAAACAAAATTCCTTAGGGGAGACGCTTACCCTGTGTCCCACTGATTTCTCTGATTTGTGGCTCAGATAATACAAAAGTCCCCTCTTCTAACATCTTCTCTGAAATATGCTAAAGGCGGGAGAGAAATGCTAGAGCCATGGGGTGCCTCCGTGGTAAACACAGCTCCTGCCCCTGCACGGTCTGTTAGCGCTTTGTCTCCATTCAGGGGAGAGCATGCCTTCAGTCTTTCCTCCCTACATGTTTTCAGTGACTGCTGCTGCCTCCCCAATGCAGCCGCCACCACACAGGTTGGCCCAGCTGAGAGTTTCACGCACTGAAGCTCCTGTCATTTTTCATCTGTTGCTATTAAGTATTTTTTTTTAATTTAAGAAGCTAAGAAAATGCCATGTCACCTTCCCCAGCACCTTCCCCCACGTTCACGCGCTCCTCTGTGTTGATAACAAAACTGAGCTGGAGAATTGCAATGATCAGCGTAAACCATACCTAACGGAATTGTCGCTTAATGACCCTGATAATATACCGCACTTCTGTGAACCAACTGGTTTCCTTCCACCTCTTAAATTAGCTGGAGCAGAAAATACATATATGCGGCCATTTCCTAAAATGAACAGTTTTCCCGCATATAAACCTTCTGTGTTATTCGGTGGAGTTTCTTTAACCCACCAGGCTTCCTCATTGCTTAGGGCCAGGGGCAGGCATTATGCTCATTTTCCAGCATAATGAGTCCACTCCGGCCCTCTGCCCCGGTCTCCTCAACCATAGCTCCTCCCTTGCCCATGGATCGATTAGTATATTAGTAAATGTTAAAAAGTATAAAGAGGTACCATATCATGCTGCCACCATGTCTCTGGCCCCAGCAGTGATCTCACCACCATGGCTAGCCCCAGAAGCGACCACCCATCTAGTTCCCATGGACATGGCTGCCACATCAGCCCCATGTAACAACATCCCATCCTGCCACTAGCTGCCATAAATCTCTGTAAGCCAGCAAAATCAAACCTCTAGAGGCTTGTAATTCATCAGTAAATTCTCACCCCACAAGATATCCACACAATAAACTCAGAGCCAATAATATTGATATAAACTGCCCACTTAGATAAGACAAATTGTCCTGTAATTATCTCTTCCTTATCAGATGTTCATAGCTACCTGTGGCTATTTAAAGTCACACAGATCTGGATAGGTCTTCTCCTCCTCCATCTTCCCCCTTCTCTGTCCCTCCTATCTTCCCTGCCTCTCAAAATCTCAGTGCCCACCCTCTTTTTCTACTGTCGAATCACAGTTTCTAGCCTTGCCTTTACCTTCTTACAGACAAAAGTCTATAGCTCAACTCTCCCTGCACAGTCCTGAGCAGTTCCCACCAATGTGAGCATCTCAAGGGAAGACTATATTTTATGCTTCCGTGTTTCTGATAGCTAGGATACTGTCTGGTACTTAGTAGGTACTCAGTAAATAAACCAGATTTAGCAGCTAACATGTGCCTGAGGCTTGGGGACATTGGAAGGCAGATTCAGGGAAGAGGAACCTTCTCTTGTGCCCCAGGCTTTTGCTATGTGTCCCCCTTGAGTAGCTCTCATGTGTCTACAAGGACATGTTTGGTGACTTTCTGCACATGTCTTTAGTGAGAGAACTTGTTTCTGACCTTCAGGCTCCACTTCCTTACCTTGCTACATTGTAGGTTCTTTAGTGCACTTGAGTTCACCGAGTCACTTACTGACATTCACCATCCTCTGAAAGTCTCTTCTACTTTAGGAAAATGCAAATGTGAGAGCTCGTGTTACACTTTGAATCAGGGCTCACAGATACATAGAATTATTGATATAGGCACAGACCTGTAGCCTGGCCTGGAATATAGCAGAGACATTTGAAGTAATTATCCATATCTCTTTTCTTACTACTTCTATACAATTTGCTGACTTTAAAACCTCACCAGTGGCCTAGATACAGTTCTCTGTGTAACAATCATCTAGGGACTGGCAGGAACTTAGATCTTTATTTACTTGGCCGGAGAGAAAAATCAGCATCTGTAACTAAATTAAGCCCCTTAATCAAGGAATCCATGATCAACTTCTTCCATGTAGAAATGAGGAAATGGAAGCCAATAACCACAGCCTCTCATTAACACTGTTGGTGGCAACTCGACTGTGTGGCTTCCTCTTCTTGTCTGCTTGCTGTTCTATACCATGAGCTACCCAGTTTACTGTACTGTCAGGATCAAGTTGGGCTGTATCCTGTAGAGGGCTCAGTGATACTCATCTTGCTAGACTAGTGACTCCAACCACACCTGGATCCTAAAATTAAAGCAATCCATTCATTCCCTCATCGTTGCTCCCTTCAAAACACATCTGGGATAGAATCACTCCAACTGCTGCGCTATAGCTGTGACCCAAACATCGAGAAATTCATGTCATTATACCTGCTAGTAATAAGAAAGCCATCCTGGATGGTCAGTCGGCTGCAGGACAGGACTGAAATCAAGGTAGAGGGTTTCTAGTCACTGTGGACTGGGCAGCGGGCATATGGGTGATCTTTTCTGCCAAGATGTGGGTGAACACTATTGCTTCAGAGAACAGCAGAGATGAAGAAATGGGAGAGATCAAGGTTGGAATGAGTGATGTGGAAAAGAAACATGGGGAAAGGGTGAAGCCTACCACTTACTGAGCAGCTCCCTGCAGCAGAGGCCTCGTGGCTGTGGTGGTAGGAGACACAAAGCAGGGAGCAAAGAAAACATCCTTATATGTAGGTTTGAAACGACATTGCCGGAAAAGGATTCAGCCCTCAGCGGATTCCAGGGTCCTGGTCCTTTAGCTCCTGCTGGGGGTTATGCCACACGCAGTACAGCTCTCAGGAAGATCCTAAAAGAGGTTTCCCTGGGCTGCCTGTCACCAGACAGTTTCTAATTTACTGTGACTCTCTGGGTCACCACTGCCATTCCTTGGCTGGGGCTCTTTGTAATTAAGCGCTGTGTTTCTAAGGTCTACATGCTTCCTCGTGTAAAGCAAATATTAGTGTTCTTAGACCCCAGAAAAATAAAAGCGCTGCCTGAGCACCCTCAGGCATTTCTTCTTATACCAGATCCGGATCTGGCTTTAAAAATCATCATTTGCCATTTGATTGCCTGGTGAGCGAGGGGCAGCTAACACGATTTTATCATTACGAAAACAATATTACTTGTTTCCTACGGGAAAACTAGAAAATACAGATGAGTGAGATTAAAACATACAAGACCGGGGATGGCTCAGCAGTTAAAAGTTCTGTCTGCTCCTCCAGAGGATGCAGATGCAATTCCCCTCACATGATGGCTCACAACTATCTGAGACTATGGGAAGTAGCTACATACATGGTGCACAGGACATGCATGCAGACAAAACACCTATATACATAAAATAAAAGTAAACAGATAAAACATAAAATATTAATAGCGTACAGATTTTTTTCCATTAAACCTAACTGGTATAGACTAAAGAGAATCATTAAAAGTTAAACATTTCTCATCCCTCTTCTGTTCGTCTCTTCAGACTGAAGTTACTTGTGCTGACACCCGCACATCATCAATGTCTACATCTTCATAGACGTGTACAGGTGGAACCCGACCCTTTACAAATTTCATAGTAAATGACTTTAACCCCAAGTCTTTATTTAAGACGGCACCATGAGGATCTGGGTTTGTAGATAAACTAGTAAAGCGTGTGCTGCACGTGTGTGAGGAGGACTTGGGAAGAGACGCCCACGTTCCACATACAGATTGGGGGCAACAGTGGCACCTGTGACCCAGCTCTGAGGGGGTAGATTAGGTGGATCCCTGTTACTCACGGGTCCACCACCCGAGGCATTCTGTGAGCTCCAGGTTCAGTGGGAGACCTCAGCAGAATAGTAAATAAAGTGAGATAAAGGTGGGGCGTGACTAAGAAAAGTGTCCATTATCAAAGACAACACATACATGCATGAGCACACACATGCACACGGGGCGCATCAGAAGCACATTAGTAATTCAAAGCGGATGTGCCAATGAATCCGTTTTAGCAGTTGCATCATGTTCTGTACATGACTGTACTTTGTTCATCCAAACCATTTCTTTCCTGACAAGTATTGTACCATATTTTCCCCCGTATAAATGGACCACAGAGAACATTTTCACACTTGCTTTTCTTTAACAGGTATTTTATGCTGTCATATTTCTAATGGTTTGATTAATGTTTATTTACAAACTAAACATAGCATACGCTCTTTGAATTTAGTGACACAGGCTCTCACTCTGTGGTCCTGTAAAAGCCATCATCAAACTTATAGACACGTGGGAACATGTAAAACAAATGCATCCTTCAGTTTTTGTCCTGAGATTCTGACTCCACCTCTCACCCCATCACACCCCATCACCAGGTCTTCCCTTCTGGTCTCCCACAGGACTGTGCTCCAACTGTGAAGTCCTGCTCCCCATGTGTTCCTATAAGGAACTTTCATTTGATCCCATCCCCTGAAAGTTTGATGTAGTCTCTCTCTCTCTCTCTCTCTCTCTCTCTCTCTCTCTCTCTCTCTCTCTCTCTCTCTCTCTCACACACACACACACACATACCACACACACACATATCATACACACACACACACACACATACCACACACACACACACACACACACACACCACACATACATACAACACACACACACACACACCACATATACCACACACACACACACACACACACACACACACACACACACTCGGGGGGGGGGGGACTTATACACTGCTGCCCACAGCACTTCTTCACCTGTCTTGCAGTCATTGTCCCCAAGAGTACACAGGTCCTTATGCCCTGACAACTCACCTGCCTTTTGGTGGGAGGAATCATCTTGACTAAATACAATCTGAAAGCAGAAAACTCTAAAAGACTATTCCTTAGACCTAGAGAATTTACCCAAAAATAACTATCAAACTTCTGTATTGCCCTCACGTTAAGGCCACAGGCTGCCTTCCCTACTCGTAAAACCATCGTCAGCACACAAGTTCTATCAACACTTGATACTAAATATTACGAGTTTGGTCTGGGCTACACTTTTTCAACTAAACCACTGTCAAGAAGATAGACACAGGAAGGAATTGTGCCAGTAACTATGGCTGGCTCTGGTTAGATCTGCTTTCCAGAACAGTAGAAATTGACTTGCAGACTATTGACTTCCAGCTCCTATCCTGAGTCTGTTCCATGCAGAGTCACTCTCCTGTGTGACATTCAGAATCTAGACCCATGCCTTTGTCAACAAAAATGGGTCACTCCTGCCTCTTCTGAGGTAGGCATCTAGTCTAAGGGCCAGAACTTCATAAGCATGCAATTAGTGGCCACTAATGCTGACCTGCCTAGAGGTCACATCTGTAGCAGAACAAGAAGACATGGAGAGTAGAACATGCTGGGCTGGTAGAGGTATTGCCTCCTCTAGGGAAGCCCATGTGAATGAGTGTGTGACATCTGCCACAGTCACTGTCATACAGTCTCACAAACGATTCTGAAGGTTAGTTGTGGAACTACAGCTGTGCCTAAATGCAAGGTGTAGTCCCGGATTCTGGAAAACCCAATGGTGAACAGTGATGTGAATAACTTAGAGCCTTTTCACTAAGCAGAGGCCCATCTGTGGTGTGCCACAGGCCTCGCTATTTCCAGAGTTCTCATGGTAGAACCTTTCACAGAGCAAACATAGAATTGACTTTCCTGTCTTCCAAGAGATCAAGTTCCAAGTAGAACTCCTCACCTGAACTCCATGTAGTCCGGCTCCCATACCTCTGCAGGAATTGCAGCCGAAGTCATTGATAATGCTCATCCAGGTCCTCCCAATGACTTTCGTGTCTGTAAAGCAGCAGTAGGCACCCTTTCTCTTGAAGATGATCTGTGGCGAGAAGAAAGCCTGTATTTGGTGTCCAAAGACTTCACTTTGCATCCTAGCTGCCTAAGACGGGGCAAGCTGTCTGGTGTTTCTGAGCCTTGGTTTTCATATTTATTAATCATGCATGTTATCCCTGCCTTGTGTAGTTGTGAGAACGGAGTAAGGCTCAGTGCAGGGAAACCTGGGTGTCCTTATGCCCTTATAGGTTTCTCAGTGTCTTAACTATTCACAGGGCTCAGCACAGCTATCTCCTTAGTGAACAAGCATTTGAAAGTAAGAAGTAAGCAAATATACCCTTGCAATGGCTCACATTTTAAAATGTGCTCCCAGGTACATCATTTGATTTATCTTAAAATTGTTTGCCAAAAACCCATCAGCATTATGTAAGGTGGACAACCTTCTATTTTTAAATTCCTTATGATAAATCTAAGACCTCACCAACTCAGGCTGCAGAAGGATGTTGTCACGGGAGTTCGTATAATTTATGCTGCAGTAAAACTTTATAAAATTAGGGGCGAAATCCCCAAAGTTGTTTGAAAACAGGTGAGCAGAGCTAAAATTGTTCTTTCCCCTCATCTTCTTTGCAAAATGACGATGTTATGACACTGAGCCCCAGGGGTTGTGGCATCCAGCATCCCACAGTAGCCATCAGATACGTGCTGCTTACGCTTAAATCATCTCTCTGTAGGGCACACACCTTTTCTAAAGGAATGTAAATGAAACCTGACAACACAGGGAACCTAAGGAAAACTAAATGCATTGAACGGTGAAAACAGTCTGTAGATTGTATACATACTGATCCATAATGCCCAACAGCCTTTACAGTGTTTTAAAAATGTTGTTTACTGAGCATGCAGACCAACCTGTTAGGCATGTGGCATGTTCATGTCACAGACTGTACACTAAGATGGTGAGTCCTCAAACATTCACCCTGGTCACAGAACAAGACACTGACTCCTAGGCATAAAACAGGGGTTCGAGCGTGGATGGAGTTTCCTCTCCCCGCCTCCCTGTCTGCACCACAGGTGTAGACTATGTACCATGGTCCAAAGATGGGGCCAAAATTCAAACTCTTGGGTGTTTGGTTGTGGTGTGGTTGTTTTTTACTAAGAAAATCTAGATTAAGAGATACCTAACAAATGAGTGGAATGTTCTTCTGCGGTGACAAATGTGTTCACAAAAATCTATAGATAAACATATACAAATTGTGTATGAGCTGCTCAGACTCCTAGGTAGGTTTGGTAGCTGAGTCATTTTCTTTGTGTTCTGTCATGACCAAGTCACAGGCCTGTAGGTGTGATAAAATGAAAACTGTTAAGTGAAGTAAGAAAACACGTGTGCCAAGCAAAAGATTATAAGTTCATTAGAATCATAAGTATATGCAGATGAATTAATTATCTCGAGCTTTCTGCCTACAATTAATTAGTAGGTAATTAGCAACCACAGAGAAGTCTCACTGTAAAAACTTCTGCCTTTGCTATGCAATGGGAACCTTGGTTCCTAATGAAGAACCTATGATGAGCCACAAAATTAGGCCTCACTGTGTGCTGCCAACATCGCAAAAGTTAATGAATTCTCTGACATTCAGCAGTGCAGCTTAGCTCCTTACACAAGTGCTGAGCAGTCAGTGCTGTGGTCTTCTGATTGAAATGGTAGGTGCCAAACTTTGCAATAATGCTAATTATTTGCCTGTGTCCCACACTATTACCCACTGCCTCAGATACCTACCCCTCAGAGCCTGAGAGATCATTCTCTGGAATGAGTGGATGGGAGGACTTTCAACTTTCAGTTTTCAAAGTCGGAGTTTCTAAACAAAGGCTTATGCCTCCTTTAAATGTTAAATTGAGGAAACGTAATGAGACTGTGCAGAGAAGCACCTGCTAATCCGCTGTCATGTACTCCGGGGTTTCTATTTAAATTTGTGCTGCTGTCATGATTTATTCTTACCTCACAGGATAATGAATCCAGATTTTATTTCTGCTCTTTGCCAGACTTGTACAGCAGGCAAAGTGTTTGAAAATCAAAGGAAAAGAAGATATTGGCTTGGATAATCTCTACAGAGGTAAAACAAAAACATAAACAAAATAAAACAAAAGGAGCAATGGTGGCAAAGACAGCCAGCGTTTGCTTGTTGTTGTAGACAATGTCGTACGTGTCTGCTGGGTTTCATCATTAGGGCAGGGAGTGTTGCCAAGAACCTGGAAGTCAAGAGGCTCTTAGACTCACTCACAGCAGGCTCCCCACCCCCAGGTCAAGTTCCAATACTTTACAGCTCCCTTCTTAGTTTTCTTATTTTTAAAGGTGAAAAGGCCTCTGTCATTCCTGCAGCCCTGCTCATGTCAGGAAAGGGCCAGGCTTATGGAAATCAGCTTTTACAATGTGCTCTCTACGTCTACAGTGGTCTCTCTCTCTTCTTTTTTTTTTTTTTTTTTTTTTGTGGAAACAGTCATCAAACTTTAATCAAGGTTAAAATCTAACACAACAAATGTAACATCTGTGAGCTAAAAGTCTAATAGCCACACAGTAAAAGGAGAGACGAGCATACTCAGAGAGGTGAGCAATATTTGTAATTTATTGGGAAAATACCTGATTTCTCATGGGGCATTGATAACAAGAGTTTATTTAGTTACCTAAATAACTAAAGATCTCTTAATGCAGCCGATGAGTGTGCATTGTGGGTAGGTCAGGCAGAAAGTTACTGGGTAGAAAGCTTAACTTCGGAGCAGAGATGTTTGTTGGGGTCGATCAAAAGAAAAAAAAGTCCTGTTTTCACTCAGGTGTTTCCTTCCAGTGGCTTCTCAATGTAGACAGAATATGAGGCTGGGCTTGGTTGTAGCCAGCTAAGGTCTTCCTCCCACTGCCCTGTCCTTGCACTGAAATTCAGAGCAAGCCAGATGGAAACATTGATCATTTACAAACAGGATGTCATGTCTTCAGCCACTGTGGCCCTTAAATTCCTAGGTCTCCAAACATGGTAGGAAATCTGTTGGTGAGTTTTCTGCTGAACTGGAAAGAAATTAACACAACTGGAGATAAAAAAAAAAAAGGGCCAGACAGTTGCTGAGCACAGGATTGAGCTGGCAATGAGCAAAACTATTCTCTTTGGATGGGACAAAGCTCAGCTTGGGGTTGAAAGAGCTATAAGTTTCCATCAACATCACAAGGCGATGGGGTCTTTTCCTGAGGAAACAGGAGACAATTAAGGTACTTGGTTCTCACTCTTCAGCTACACATTTCTCAAAAGAATCTCGGTATAATACAACCAGAGCTAAGCCTTGCTCTAAATAAGTAATGGATATTTTAGAAACTGCTCCAAATGTTCTCATCCATTGCACCAAGCCTTCATTCTGTAAGCAGCATGTTTTGGAATAATATAAGAAACCTTAAAAAAGTGTTGGTGTTTTAATTCGTATTTTGACATGTTGGAAATTCTCTGCAGAGAGTAATTATGTACATGTTCCTGTTAAAACAGATACACAGTTTTGTGCTTCACATAGTAGAAGTCATAATGAGGATCATTCTGACCAAAATAGAAAATATCTCTAGCAAGATGCGGTTGCATAATGGGAAAGATGAGTCTCTTACAGCTTGCTCAGTGTCGTTGTCTTCCTCTTCTTCTTTTCTTCTTCTTCTTCTTCCTTTTCATTTTCCCCTCTCCTCCTTCCTATTCTTCTTCTTCCTTCCTCTTCCCATTCTTCCTCCTCCTCTTTTTCTTCTTCTTTTTCTTCTTCCTTCCTCTTTCTATTCTTCTATTTCTTCTCTGCACCCTTTGTAAGAAGTTGATGTTCAGATTTTTTTTCTTTTCTACACCCATTGAAGTCTCTAACTCAACCCTGTTCATTTCCCCTCAGGAGATGTCCACAGTGCATTTGGACATCAGTGTCATCAGATGTATAGGGAACCTTTGTCTTGTGCAAAGCACACAGTTGTCTGGAAACCTTTGAGAAATGCATTCTGGGGCAAATTCTACTGCAGGGAAATGTTCTGGCCAGACATGCTACCTGTGTTCTAGCCTGCCAGGTCACTCAGATGACACTCCCTGTGTCGAATCAGCCTTTCTCGTTACACTGAACTTCATTTGCTGTGTTTCCAACCTCTGTGAGACCAAACAGTAGAACTAAGTGTTACTTACTATGGGAGTAAGAAGTTACTTAATACCCTCTTGTTGCCAAGACTACAGTATATGCTTCATGCACAATTCCTCCTCTGTTATTTTATCTTGATGTGTAGATTTGAATTATTAATGAGTAGGTTTATGGAGGGAGTTGGTTTGTGTTTGAGATAACTGAATTAGGTCATTTTCTAATCTGTGAAAGGAAGTTATAAACTCTGGATTTTTTTATAAGTTGTGTACAGCATCTAGACACAACTTCAGGTTTTAATATCATAGATGTTTTCTAATTTCAATAGTGGCCACCTTCCCAATGCATTTTCCTTTCATTAAATATTATTGTCACCTAATTATGGCTCCTTCCAAAGCTTCTGCTTTATTGTTGACTATAGTATTTAAAGATGTGTATATTTTGGAGCATCCGAACAATAATATATAACAATGAAATTGGTGACAGAATATGAATTACTTTCTAATAACACATTTGCTGAAGAATGCAAGGTCATTTCACAAGGATGTCTGAATGTGGAACTAATGGGTATAAGGGACAGTCTGTCTTACTGTCTGTACCAAGTGCTATGCCAAAGCGTGGGAAGAGGTGATGCTCCTTTGTGCCATCTTAAGTAGAACTATGCATAGGCATTGGGGTGATGGTCACAAACATGTCCCTTCTTCAGGATAGAGTTGGTTATCTGGTACTTTTCAAGCTTGTACCTCTGCTCAGTGAATGACCCATACAGAAAAAAAGATGTTCCTTTAGTGGAGGCTGAACAGCGCTCTTACAGTATGTGGCACTCACGTTAGCTCACTTGGTGTGCACATCCTCCTATCTCAGAGAGGTAGAGCTACACAGCTCGGATCCTCAGTACTTCAGACCTGCCGGGGTCTCCACATTTCGTCATGCTTTGGATTCATTTCGAATTTTGAAACTTTAGTAATAAATTTGTGTCTATGGGTTTTGTAACCAGGGTGTAACTTGCTCTCATTGAGCTAAGCCAGTCATTTTCAAAGCCCCCAGATTGAAACATAAATGTTGATGATAAATTATCCATAAGTTAGCTTTTGATAAGAAAACACAAGGGTTTAGGCTGAAACACATTGGGACTTAATGATATTTTAATTTTGTATTTACCCAAATATAGAGAAATTGAGCAAAGTTTCTTGTTTTACAACTACTGCGTTTTGTGAAGGGCCTTCTCTTTTCTCTTCTACAGTGTCTTCCTCATATTGATGCACAGCTTTGTACTTACGTGTAGGAGTCCCATTGTTGGATAGTTTCATTGCTAGATCTCTTTACAGTTCAGCATCTGCTTTCTTAAACTCTTAATGGGGCCTGTGGAAAACACAGATTCATTTTTTAATATTACTCATCCCTTCAGGTCTTCTGCACACCTTCCATGCCTCCAAAATGGCTGGTCTGTTGTTTCACGCTCATCAACTTATTTTCATTTTAAAAGCCTTATGTGTTCATATTACGACTTAGCTCTGGAATACAACTTGAGCTGATTTCCTATATCAAATAATGATCAAAATCCATCTTTTCCAGAAAATACAGCTGATTAAATAATGCTGAGTAAGCTGCCCATCCTATCCTCTTCTGCACTAAGGTGTCGTTTGTTGTAAATTAAGTGACCACTGTTATGTCGATTCGTTTCTGAACTCTGCTCTGATTAATTGGCTTATTTACAGGATTTTGGTAATGCCACTCTCTCTTAATTACCACAGCTTCATATGACCAGCGCTACAGTATTCATCCAGTTTTTTTCTCTTCTCTTCAGTTGTCCTGACTACACTTGGCATGGTAACATGGTAGCAAGGCTGAAGTTAGCCTTGGCTAAGTAGAGAGATACTATCTGAAATAAAAGCAGTGGGTATAACTTAACTTACACACATACACATACACATACAAACACACACACACAAATGTGCATACACACACACAACATACATAAATGTGCACACATACACAAAAGGGGGTGATTTAGCTTAAATACATATACACATACACACCATACATGAGTGTGCATAAATACACCCCACACACCATACAACAGACAGTGAGTTTAATTAGATCTGAGGTAATCCTGACATCTAATTTCATCTAAATTGGCACCTTCCAGTTCATGAAGATGGTATAATCTTCAGTTTAATCAGAATTTCTCTGATAATGTTGAATGTAATGATGCCGTTTCCTTGAGTAAGCACCTCCCTGTAGTGTTGAGTAGATGTAATGATCAGTTGGCATCTTTGTCTCATTTTTTAAATTAATTAATTTACTTTACATCCCAATAGCAGTTCCACCTCCCTCTTTTCCTCCCAATCTCTCTCTGTCTCCTCTGCTCCTCATCCTCTAGTTAATCTCATAAAGGAACATTGTTATAAGTTAACAATAAGTATAAAAAGTTATTATTAACCATAAGGTATAATGCAGTTTAGTGAAACCTCTAGCAGAGTACAGAAACCTGCCCCATTTCTAGGTTACTTACTGTTTATTTTTTATAAGTACATATTTAATTCTATCAAATATTGTTCTAGTTCTATGAAGATGATTATGATTATTCTTTATTCTTCACTGTATAAACTTTTATTACAGTGATCTTTATGGAAATCCATTGCTTGACTCTACATTATTTGTAAGTATGGAAAAGTGTGCTAATTGTACCTGTACTATTCAATGAGTGTAAAGTAACTCCCCTTCATATACTAGTATCCAGCTGCTCAATAGAACGAATAATTAGGCAGGTCTTCCTTCTTCACATGCTTCCCAGGTGTGTGAATTTCAGTTGTTATGATTAAGTTTAAAAAGACCAGAAGCCAGCCAGCCCAGTTCAGAGTTCCGTTACCACAGAGACTTAACAGTGAGAGAGTTCACAGGGTGCAAGCTCACAAATCACCACTGAGTCCCAGAGCTCACCATAAGCTGTGGCCAGACCATCACTTCCTGGGCGGCAAGCTGACAGCCAAACCTGGAACTGTACTCTCCGTCCCTCCTGCAGTGCTAGATCCACACTGCCTTTTACAGCTTTTCCTCTTCAGAAGATACCCAGCAAATGAATGTGAAGTAAACAAAGGAAGTGGTAGCTCTTGAAACTACCATCAACTTTCAACAAATCTATGGGGGTCCCCCGCGATTGGCAATTCCAGAAATACTGACCCTTGTTACAAATTGTTAATGCAAAAGGAGCGGCCATGACCCGTAGGATGAAGATGCCCCTCACTAAGCAATACTGGCAAAGAAATGAGACACCTAAAAGTTTTTAACATTGTAAATCACAGTAACATTGCTTACATCATAACTAGCAGTAAGAGAATTGTTTATGTTTTATGTAAATTTTGTAAAGACCTAGAAAACAAAATTGTTGCTTTTCCCCCCATCGATTACTAAGTCTAGCCTACATGTTTTAAGATACTCAGTGAGTTCTGCAACTCCTCATTGCTCTGTCAAATGAGAACTGCCTACAGTGTATCAAAGACTTTTTCAAATGTATTTGAGGAAGAAATTGATTATAATTTTCTCTCTTGTGCTGTCACTGTGTTTTGATATTTTCAATGTGACAACTTCACAAACGTGATGGGAAACAGTTATTGTTTTCCATTCTTGCGAAGGGTTTATGAAAAGTGCATAATGCCTGCTTTTTAACCATCCAGAATTCCCCAGAAAAGCTATCTGAGCCTGGAGATTTTTTATTAGTAGAGTATCCATTGATGAGTTAATTGCTAGTTAATTTTTCAATAGATTTATAGTTTAAAACTTTTGTATGTTATCAGTTTTTTGGGGGACATCTGACTTTTCATTTTATAGAAGGAATGAAAAGGTGGAATAACTTGACCAGAGTTTTAATATGGTTTTCTACAATGAAATCCCTCTTAGGTAGCTAAAATAATTCATCAATGGTCTTACCCACCCTTGGGCTTCACATTCCACAGTACCGACATGTCAGGCACAATGTCTATTACGTACTATTATGAAGGTAACCAACTATGTTCTGACTGGAGCTGAGGCTACTTCCCTAGAGGGAGCTCATAACCGATTCTGTGAGCTTGGTCAAAATCAATGGCGTATGGAGATC
Source organism: Micromys minutus (assembly GCF_963924665.1). NCBI lineage: Eukaryota > Metazoa > Chordata > Mammalia > Rodentia > Muridae > Micromys > Micromys minutus. The sequence goes on from NC_137958.1 coordinate 1,718,176, forward strand.
ATGGGACCTAGGGATCAAGCTATTGCTTCTGTTTTTACTAAGTAGGCATGTTCTCAGGCTTATTTCTAGTGTTTACTCCTGTAGACAGGTGATGGACATATTCCTTACCCTTGGTCAGTGGCACTATGAGGAGGTCTGGCCTTCTTGGAGGAAGTTTATCACTGTGGAGTGGTCTTGGAGGTCCTAGGTTCAAGCTCCACCCTGTATAGGACAGAGATCCTCCTCCTAGCTACTGTTGGATTAACATGCAGAATTCTGAGCTCTTTCTCCAGCACCAAGTCAGCTTGCAGGGTGCCATGCTCCCACTGTGATGATAATAGAGTAAACCTCTGAAACTGTAAGTTTGTAGGAGTTGCCTTGATCATGGTATCTCTTAACAGCAATGGAAACCTTGACTAAGATAACATGTCTGCATGTGCAATTGCAAACATATGTGTGCTACTACATCATGACTAAGCATATGTTCTTACGTGCAATGTGCTGGTTGGATATACACAGGGACACTTCATGGGAGAAAACTTTCCCAGAAGGTACCAATCACAAAAAGGTGCTTGGTATGAAGTGTGCATTAAAATCCCTCCCCTTAGGGCTAGTAATGTATATGAAAGGGAAGCAGAAAGACCATAAGATCCTAGGGTGATGAATGGCCTTAAGGAAACAGTGTCTTAGATACAACAGGGCTGGTACACATACAAAGTCATGGAGGTTATCCACAGGGTCTGCACAGGTTCAAATCAGACAAAACTCACAGCCCTGAGAAGCAGAAATAGACATGAAGGTTTCTGCTTCTTTTAAAGGATGTTTTAAGCTTAATTTTTTTCTTTTTTTCTTCTTTCCTTTCTTTGATTTTTAAATATACATTTTAATTTTTAAAAAGTTACATCACTTTCCCAACTCAATTTTCTCCACTCATCTCTCCTAGTGACCCTCCCCATAACTTCCCTCTGCCTCAGTGTCCTTTTTTATTATTGTTATATATGGGTGTGGATACACGGCCTACTGTGACCATCTGCATTGGTTATATCTATATGGTTTTAAGACTGATTGCTCTGCAATGGATAAACAATATAAAGCTGGTTCTCCTTCTCCCTATAGTCACTAGTTGCCTAGAGATTTTGTTTAGGGGTGGGGCCTACAGAATTCCTCCCTTTCCTGTTACAGTGTTTATTGAGATGGCCATTGTTCCAATCTTGTTTACACAGCCATCTCTAGGAAAGACATTCATAGCCGAATTCTGAGACACTTGTTCTTCCAAACCCTCCACCCCCTGTTGCATGATTTTCCCTGAATCACAGATGCAAGATCTATAATGGAGATGTATTGAATGGTACAGAACTCCCATGATTCACTGATTTCTGCCTTGTGTTTGGTTGTAGTTTCCTTTGATAGTCTTCATTTTCTGTAAAGAGAGACCTCTTTTCTGAAGGGTGGTAGCTACACTTATCTATAGATATGAAGATAAGGTTGAGAATGTAGTAAGGAATCATGCTGGCCTAGCAAAGTAGTAGTAGCAGATTCGTTCCTAAGGCCCATAACCTCAGTAGTCCCAGAAGATGGCTTGGTTTTCAGTATCAGATGTGTTCCTCCTTTTTTGAGTGAGCCTAATGTCCAACTAGACATCAGCACATGAATGCCACTTACTGCACCATAGGAGACATTAAGCATGCTGGACATTGTCATTCTTAAGTGTTGCAGCTGGGTAAGACAGTTCAACTGTCCCTCTCCTGGTACCATGGATATTTCTTACTACAGAGGCTCATGTCAGTTCACAGACAGCTTGAATTATCAGAGTCCTGGGCTGAAGTATGTAGTGGTTTTAGTACTACAGGCCCACTGTGAGCTCCTGAGTGGCAAGCAAAGGTTACATCCTAAGTCTATATTGTTGACTTGGTCTACATTGACCAACCATTCAAGAGAACGCTTCTCATGATTGATACTAGGGTTTTTCTTAGTCTGTTTTGGGGGGAAATATTGTCAACCCAATTGGTATAAATTCCTATATGACACAGGCTTGTATGTGCATGTGTGTGTGTGCATGTGCATGCATGCACACACACACATACAAACACACGCACACACAAACTTACATATGTCACTATAACTCTAGGTGAATATGAAACAGTAATAACCCCCCAGGCTCCTTGGTGCATTTGTCACTCAGCTTTCCTCTGTCTTCACTTCCATCCTGCCTCCCCAGTTGGGACCCTCATACCCCTCTGTTCCATTTCTGACTTCATGTCACCCATGTCCCCCTCTCAAGCCCACCCCACTCTTGTGTCGGGTCCTTTTTTATTTTCTTGCTTTCTATGGTTATGCCATGCTCTGTGCTTGCTCCCGAGGATTTGGAGCTCAGAACAGCGGTTGAGAGAGAACATGCAGCATTTGTAATTCTGGCTCTGTGCCACCTCACTCAATATATTATAATCTCTTTGAGGTCCATCCATCTCCCTGAAGACTTTATGACTCCATTGTTCTTTTCAGCTGAACAGTATTTCATTGTGTTGATATAGCATATTTTCATTATCCATTCATGTACTGAAGGGTTTAAGCTACTTCCAGTTCCCTGGCCATTGTAAATATGGCAGCTACGAACATGGCTGAGCAAGTGTCTGAGGAGGAGCATGGTGAGTCTTCGGCTGTATATCAAGGAGTGTCCATAGGGTAGATTTATTTTCATTTTAGGAGTTCTCTGCTCACTGATATTCAGAGCAGCAGAACCAATTACGTTCTCAGTGACAGTGAATGAGTTTCCCTTTCCCCTCAGCCTCTCTGGAGTTGGATGTTGCTTATCTGGTTGGTCTGAACTATTCTGACTCTGTGTAGGTAGGATCTTAATGTCTCTTTAGTTTGCATGTCCTAAAGTATGGTGAATACTTTGAGGAAGTTCTTCGCCAGTTTTATTTCCTTTGTTTAGAACTCTGTTTAGACCATTAACCCATTTGCGGTGGGTTATCTGTTTCCTGGACTCTGTGCTTTTTGAGTTCCCAGCATGTTGAATAGTGTAGCTCTGTCAGATGTGTAGCTGGCAAGGATTCTCTCCCATTGTGTGGGTGTCTTGTTCACTTTGTTGTCTCTTTAGCTGTGCAGAAGCAATCCCTTTCTGCCCAACAGATAGAGAGTTTGCATTCTTCACAACAGCACTTGGAGCTTTAGATAAAACTAAGCACAGATGTCCCAGTTAATAATTGTCCTTAAATCTTGGGTAAATGAAGGCCTATGACTTACATATATTATTTAGAAAAGATGTGACCTAGTATGTTTCATATTTAAACATGGACTGTTCCTGGTATTGAATTGTATGTAAAGATTAAGGACGTATAACAACTTAAAGTTGTTTTCTAATTTTTGCAAACATCATTTTACAAATACTATATCTTCTTTTTATTATTTAGGCTAATACCTCACATGCACATGTGTGTGTGTGTGTGTGTGTGTGTGTGTGTGTTAGCTTGGAGTTAGTGCTTTTAGCATTTTAGTGTACTATAACAAATAGACAAAACCAAACAACAATAAAAACCTAATGCCTAAGATCTCTAACTACCACTAAAAAATTAATTGTAAAGAATTTAATTTCCAGCATTGACTCCTAATTTGTGAATGACTTTCCTAGTTTTTTGATGCAGCTTTAAAGAGGCTAACATAGCAACTTTCGCATCTGGTAGAGTAGTAAAGGAGATTAAGAAGATCATGACATGCTGCTGCATGTGGTAAATCTTTATACCCCTAATACCATAAAACAAATGGTAAAAGGTATTAATATATGTTTTAAATGATAAGGAAGACTTGAATATCTCACTCTCATATCTATGAAGTTCCTTCAAATAAGAACTAGAAAGAGGAACCTAAGAGACAAATTATACCATAAATTGATTAGAGTTAACAGTATTCTACAGAACATTCTGCCCAACATATAGGGAACATGCATTCTTCACAACAGCACACAGATAAAATGGAGCACATTATAGAACATAAAATAAGTAATAATAAACATTAAAATCAAGATGATTCCCTGTATCTCATCAGTACACTAATAGTAGACACCAACAGTATTAATAATCTCTGAAAAACATGTTTTGAATACTTAAAATTGAGCAGTATACTTTAAAATAAACAGTAAGTCATTGAAAAATTCAAGAAAAAATGTGAATTCCTGTAGTAAAATAAAAATGAAAGCGGAATCTAATAACATCTGAGATACAGACAAGATAGTTCAAGTAGGAAAGCTTATGGTTATAAAAGTTCAGACATTAAAACATAAAAATACTGCAATAAACAACCTAATGATGTACCTCAAAGCTCTAAGAAAGCAAGATGCTAAAGCCAAATGCAAAGTTTCGAATAAATAAATAAATACATACATATCAAAGCTAAATAAATTATACATAGAGTCACCCAGAGAGTTTGATCTTTGAAAAGATTAACAAAGTCACCCAACCTGTAGCCAAGCTAACCAAATGAAAAAGAAAGCAGCTCCAATTTAATCAAATTAGAGACGGGAGTAACTAGACTCCTATGAAATCCAAAAGCTCAGGAAATGCTTTTTCAAACTTATATAAAATTACAGGAAAAGATTTACATTTCTAAATATGTACAACATAATAAAATTAAAGCTAAAAGATATATATGCAGCCTAAATAGGTTCACAAAATGGGAGCAACTGAAGCATCATTTATAGGTCTCTTAACAAAGAGAAGTCCAAAACCAGATATGTTGGTGACTGGGTTCCACCCAACTTTCACGGAAGGGCTTCAGCACTTCTCAAAGTTTCTCACAAAACAAAATGAATGACCAAACTCATTCTAGGAGTACTGTAGAACCCAGACTCCAGAAATCAATAAGGACAAAGAATTAAATGCTGCAAATCTTTCCCTGATGAATGTAGATATAAAATTTTTTCAACAAAATACTTGTAAACCAATTAGTCATAACTAAGACCAAACATTATGAGCAAAGTGTTTACAGTCCAGAGATCCAAACACTGGTTCAATAGATGCAAATAAATAAATAGATCTTACTGTATAAAGGTCTGAAAATAAAAATGTCACAATTGTGTTGCAGAAAAGGCATGAGACAAAGTTCAATATGACTTCATGACAAAAATCTTGAAGAAACTATGATTAAAAGAAACATACCTAAACATAATAAAAGTAATATGTGACAAATTTATAGTCACTATTATACTAAATAATAAAAAGATGAAACTAAATCTGGCATAAGACAAGGGTCCTACTCTCTCCTTTATTCTTCAATGTAAAGCTGAAGTCTTAGATAGGAAACAAGAGGAAGATATAAAATGGACAAATATTAGAATGGATGAAGTTAAATATGAGTGTAGACTCCTTTCAAAGCACTTTTGGATCTGATTATGGCTTCCAGTAAAGTAACAGGTTACAGAATCAATACATAAAAACCAACAGCTTTAATGTGTACCAACTACATCCAATTTGCTGAAAAAGAAATGAGAAAAAATATTCCATTCACAACAGCCTTAAAAATAAAATCTGTAAGTAAACCTCACAGAAGAGATAAAGAGCTCCTAAACATTCCTGTCAGATCTCCCACGTTCTAAACCACCAAAGAGTACATGTGTAGCAGAGGAAGGCATAGTCTGTCATCAATAGGAGGAGAAGCCTTTGGTCCTGTGAAGGCTCATTTCCCCAGTGTAGGAGAATGCCGGGGTGCTGAGGTGAGAGTTGGTGGGTGAAAGGGGAAGCATCCTCACAGAGCAAGGATAGGAAGGATGGGAGCGGGAGGAACCTGGAAAGAGTATGACTGACATTTGAAATGTAAATACATAAACTATGCAATAAAATATAAGACCCTCCAGGCCCTATTAGAAGACTAGAATTAATAATCCAAAAATGACTATTCTATCAAAATCAGGGTATATGTGTTGTTCCCCCTCAAGTTTCAAATGACATTCTTTATAGAACTTAAAAATAAAATAAAATAAAAAAGAGGAACTCTAAATTTATATAGAATCATAAAAGACCACCAATAGTCAAATTTTTTTTATTTTAATATTTGTTTTGAGATTTAATTTTACTTTACAGGGTGGTGTGGTCATGTGTGTCTGTGTACCCAGTACACAAAGAGGGTAGACATCATATTCCCTGGAACTATAGTTGCAAGGAGTTGCTAGTTTTATTTTTTTTGTGTGTGTGCAAGGCATCAAACTTGGGTTCTTTGGAAGACCAGTCAATCACCAACTGCTAATTTTAACCACTGAGCCACATCTCTAACTTTCAGAGCAATTCTAAGCTCAAAGAACCCACCGTAAAGCATTATATTACTTAAATTCAAACTATGCTACAGAGCTACAGTGACCAAAGAAATAAACAAGGATGGGCAGGCATAAAAACAACCATCTGGACCAATGGGACCAGAGACACAGAGATTAATCTGTGAAGCCATGGACACATCATTTTTGATAGATGAGTAAACCAACATGTTCACTAGAGAATGTCCTTTTTAACAATTTGTCTAGATGTGTACCCACAGGGAAACAGTCGTGGCTATATGGTGATGTGCACACACAGAGCCATGGTCTTGGGTGTGCTGGATGTGCACCCACAGAGGAAATGGGAAATTAGACTCATGTTTCTCATCCTGCACAAACATCAATTCTAACTTGGTGAGAAAACTTATTCTAAAACTAGAATGCACTAAACCTGTTGAAATAAAACACTTCAGGACTTATGTGTGGGGAGAGAATTTCTGGGCAGAATTCTAGAAGCACAAGAATTAGCCCCATTTTGATGAACAAATGAGGTTAAACTAGGGATTCCTAGCAAAATAATCTGTCTAAGAGTGAGCAGGCAGCCTGAAGAATGTGAGGAACTCTTATTAACTAATTCAGAATGGTTGTTAATATCTAGACTATTTAGAGAATTACAATAAAAAAGCAAGTTAAAAAGAAAACCACCACAAATTAATAAATTGTCCATTTACCTGAATAGACATGTTTCTAAGGAGAAAAAATACAAATGGTCAATGTTTTCACAGTATCTGACATCCCCATCCATTCATTCAATGAATGTCATACCCTGAGATTTTTCTCTCACCCTAGTCAGAATGATTATTATCAAGAAAATAAACAAGTAGACTAGTCCAGCTACTGTGGAAATTAGTATGGGGGCTTCTCAAAAGAAGGAAGATTGCCCAGTTGTCACGTAGCTATGAGGACTAGAGTTCAGAGCCCCAGAACCCAAATAGAGCAAGTCCTCGAATGCTTACAGAGGGAAGGAATGGAAAGATAGAAGAATCTTCAGATGCACATGGGTCAGCTAACATGCTTCATGCAGTGTTGATAGGATACTGTGTCTCAAACAAAGAAAGGGCTGAGTGTGGAGTCCCAGTAAGCTTCAGAGCAGCAGTGAGACAATCTGCAGAGGGGCAAGAGTGAGGCTTGGTTCAGCACAACTTAGACTAGACTCTGAGAGATTTGGGTTTTACATGTGTAAACATAGTAAGTCCTCATTTTCTCCTGGCAATATCATAACAGAGCATAAGGTATTACATCATCCACAAGAATGGGTTCTCTTGCTGAGAAACTGTACTCTGGAGGAGGGTCTGAAGAGGAAGTGCTTGTAATAAGCAAAATGATAAACTCTTTGCAAAGTACATGAGACCTCTTTCATAGGACAGTTCCATTAACTGAGAAACAATGCTCAGGGTGGTTATGGAGGATTCTGGGGGATTCTGATGAGGGCTAGCTCCACAGTATAGCAAAGGTTCATCAGGATATTAAACAAGACCCAATTCAGCCTTTCAGATGGACAGTTATATTTTTTTTCTATTGAAAAAAAAAATGTTAACCTTTAACAATTCTAGTTACTCTGGCACTTTCTCTAAGCATGTGGGCCTCTTGCCCTCTACAGATGAGGACCAAGCCTCAAGGTCCTCATCTGACCTACAAGGGCATGCCATGCACATGTGCAACCACACTCATACAAGAATCCAGGGGGAAAACCACACAGGCACACAGACACCCACACACTGGGAAATGCATATTAAAGGTGGTAACTCAGAAAGACAAATGTTCTCTCTCTCATGCACATTCAAGCCTTTAACTGTTAAATCTGTGTACCCAGTGGAAATAAATGTGAATGGGGACAGAAAACTAGGAGAAAGCTCATGAGACCAGCAGAAACATCTCTTTGAGTGAAGGGCTGCACAGGAGACTAGAACAAGATCGAACTTGTTTTATTATATCTGAGTACAGTGGAAATGGTGGGCATGGGAGATAGAGAGGAAAGAGAATCAACCCTCAGGATATATGTGTGAAAGTCTCATGTGGCAATCTATTACTTTTAAAGTGTTTACAAAACACTTAAAAAGAATAAATAATCGTGGATACGCTGGTGAATAGGGGCATCCTGATCAGATTATGCTCCTATCTGCTCATTGCTGCCTTTTCTCCATCTGAGGCTCATGCTTGGAATGTTGATGTACTTGTGTAGATATCTGTGTTATTTAGCTCAGCAGCCACCTCTTGCTCCCTAACAATAGCTTTCCAACTTTCCAAGGGCTCTAGGATCCACTGTAGTGCACTCAACACTCCCAGCATGAGATTCTCATGACGACTGAGACCATCATCAGCACGGTCACCTTGCATTTGAATAGATAACAATAAAAATGACATACAAACCTAATGCAATTATACTGTAGGGCAAAGCAACCTGTATCTGCCATCAGTCACATGTGCAATGAATTCTAACAGGTTTGTCAAGGCTTGGAGACCTCAAGACTTTGTCTTAAAGAGGCTGAGGACAAAAAAATGACTCTGTACAACCTTCTTGTTGATACTTTGCACTAAGAAGTGGGTTGTTCACTTTATGTATGACATTTCAAAACTATACAAATCATTCTTTGATCCTCACAAGAAAACAGATGTACAAACTGAAAAACAACAATTCTTATTAGATCCATCAGAGAAGTACAGTACTTTCCTCAATTCTTCCCCAGTAGTGCATGTGTGTGTGTGCATGTGTATGTGTGAATGGGCACACATATGTTCGTGTTCATGTGTATGTGTGTGTGTTGTATCACTTACTTTTCTCAGCCTGTGACAAAGTGTCTGACAGAGGAAACTATTCACTGGCTCAGAGGATTTTCGTCCTCTGCAGAGTTCTTAGGACTCTGCAGTTCATCAGGACAACACAGTAGAATGATTTTACATCTGGACAATCCAGAAGTTGAGAAGAAAGGCCAGAATTAGGGCCAGATCTGTGCGCATCTTCCCTCATCTCCCCCCGTGACTTCCATGGAAACTTCACATCCTCCATGTGTGATAGCATAAACTAGGGGCCAAACCTTCAAACTTGAACATGTGGAGGGGCATTTACTGCAACTTGTGTCTCTTTAAAAAGGGCAATTAGCTAATCCAAGAATTCTCCATACTTTGTACCTCACCTAGTGGGACAAGGAAAATGCTAAGGAACTCTTTGGAATACCAGGGACACAGCTGAGTCACAGAATATTAAAAACAAATTAATATTTCCACCTAAGAAAAACTCGAACCCATCAAAGCCAGCTTATAATATGATAGCAGCATAATACAGCCAACAGTTGAAACGTAAACTATTTAAAAATGGATGCTAGGGGCCACCAGGAACAGCAGAGATCCAGGGACACACGGCTGGTAAGACTGCCCTGCAAGTAGCCGGGGCACAGAGAGGGCAAGGCCTGGCACACAGAAAGCATGGCCCCCTGATTGGTTCAGGGGAGCAGGAACTCTGCTGTAGGGACTTGGTTTCCACCCAGAAGGGCCTTGCATGTGGACCAAACGCTCAAGCAAATTGCCACCTAAAACAGTGGAATTCCAGGGACATAGGCCAGGTACACGGGAGAGACAGGAACCAATCACTGACAACAAGACCACATATACTCACAGACAAAAAGATGGCAAGAGGAAAGCAAAAGAACTTACCCAAGCGAAACCAAGACAATCTGGCAAAATTAAAACCCAGCTCTCCCATCACAGCAAACAGCAGAATGCCAAAAACTCAAGAAAAAGGAGACTCAGACCTGAAATCATACTTCAAGATGATTATGGAAATCTTTAAACAAGAACAGGAGGAAAAACATAAAGAAATAGAAGCCTTTAAAGAGGAAACACAAAAAGCACTCAAAGAAATCAAAGAACTAGAGGAAAAGAGAATGAAAGAGATGAAGGAATTGAAAGAGGAATTTAAAATGGAAATTGAAACAATAAAGAAAACACTAAAAGAGACAATCCTGGAGGTAGAAAACCTAAAAAAGAAATCAGGAGTCACAGATGCAAGCATCTCCAACGGACTACAAGAGATGGAAGAGAGACTCTCAAAGACAACATTGAAAACATAGACAAAACAGTCAGAGAAGATGCAAAAGCCAAAAAGCTCCTAACCCAAAATGTCCAGGAGATCCAGGACACAATGAGAAGACCAAACCTAAGGATAATAGGAATAGAAGAGGGCAAGGAATATCAACTAAGAGGCGCAGTAAATATCTTCAACAAAATCATAGAAGAAAACTTCCCTAATCTTAAAAATTAGATGACCATGAGCATAAAGCAAACCTACAGAACGCCAAATATGTTGGACCAGAAAAGAAATTCCTCCTGACATATAATAGTCAAAATGCCAAGTACCCAAAGCAAAGAAAGAATACTAAAAGCAATAAGGGAAAAAGGTCATGTAACATATAAAGGCAGACCAATCAGAATCACACTCGATTTCTCAACAGAGACTATAAAAGCTAGAAGATCCTGGACAGACATCATGCAGACCCTAAGAGAACACAAGTGTCAGCCCAAGCTGCTATACCCAGCAAAACTCTCAATCACCATAGATGGAGAGACCAAGATATTCTAGGACAAAACTAAATTTACATAATATCTGACCATAAACCCAGCACTACAACGAATTATAGGTAGAAAATACAATACAAGGAGGGAAGCTACATCCTAGTAAAAACAACAAAATACCTAAACAAGAAAACCAAAAAAGTAAGATACACAGACACAATTCTACTTCTAAAAGCAAAAAGAGCAGGAAACAGCAACCACTATTCCTTAATGTTTTTTAAGATAAATGGACTCAATTCCCCAATGAAAAGACATAGGCTATCAGACTGGATACATAAATAAAACCCAGCATTTTCTTGCATACAGGAAACTCATCTCAGAGACAAAACAGACACTATCTCAGAGTAAAAGGTTGGGAAAAAAAAACTTCCAAGCAAATGGCCCCAAGAAACAAGCTAGAGTAGCCATTCTAATGTCGAATAAAGTAGATTTTCAACCAAAAGTTATCAAAAAAAGATAAGGAAGGACACTTTTTACTCACTGCAGGGAAAATTTGTCAGGAGGAACTCTCAATCCTTAACATATATGCTCCAAATAAAAGAGCACCCATATTCATAAAAGAAACCCTACTAAAGCTCAAAAACTACATTGTACCCCACACAATAATAGTGGGAGACCTCAACACCCCATTCTCAGCAATGGACAGATCATGGAAGCAGAAACTGCACAAGGGATCAGTGAAACTAGGAAAGGTTATGAACCAATTAGAATTAATACACATCTACAGAACATTTCATCCTAAATCGAAAGAATATACTTTCTTCTCCGTACCGCATGGCACCTTCTTCAAAATTGACCATATAATTGGTCACAAAACAAGCCTCAATAAATATAAGAAGATTGAAATACTCCCATGCATCCTATCCGATGACCATGGTCTAAGGCTGGTCTTTAATAACAACAAAGACAACAAAAAGCCAATATATAAACGGAAACTAAACAATGTTCTATTAAAAGATAGCATGGTCAAAGAAGAAATAACGAAAGAAATTAAGGATTTTATAGAATTTAATGAAAATGAAAACACAACATACCCAAACCTATGAGATGCAATGAAACCAGCACTGAGAGGAAAATTAATAACTCTGGGTGCTTCCAAAAAGAAACTAGAGAGGGCATACACTAGCAAGGTGACAGCATAGTTGAAAGCTCTAGAACAAAAGGAAGCAGATACACCCAAGAGGAGTAAACGGCAAGAAATAATCAAACTCAGAGCAGAAATTGGACAAAAAGAAACAAAAAGAACCATTCAAAGAATCATCAAAACCAAGAGCTGGTTCTTTGAGAAAATTAAAAAGATTGATAAACCCTTAGCCAGACTAACTAGAGGGCAAAGAGAGAATATCCAAATTAACAAAATCAGAAAGGAAAGTGGAGACATAACAACTGAAACTGAGGAAGTTCAAGAAATCATCAGATCCTACTATAAAAGCCTATATTCAACAACGCTGGAAAATCTGGAGGAAATGGATGAATTCCTAGACAGATACCAGATACTAAAGTTAAACCAGGACCAGGTAAACCATCTAAATAATCCCATAACACGTAAAGAAATAGAAGCAGTCATCAAAATCCTCCCAACCAAAAAAAGCCCAGGTCCACATGGGTTCAGTGCAGAATTCTATCAGACATTTATTGATGACCTAATACCAATACTCTCCAAACTATTCCACAAAATAGAGTCAGACAGATCACTATCTAACTCACTTTTCCAGGCCACAATAACCCTTGTTCCTAAACCACACAAACACCCTTACAAAGAAAGAGAACTTCAGACCAATCTCACTTATGAACATTGATGCAAAAATACTCAACAAAATCCTTGCAAACCAAATTTAAGAACACATCAAACGATCATTCACCATGATCAAGTAGGCTTTATCCCTGGAATGCAGGGATGGGTTAATATATGGAAATCCATCAGCATAATCCACAATATAAACAAACTCAAAGAAAAAAACCACATGGTCATCTCACTAGATGCTGAGAAAGCATTTGACAAAGTTAACACCCCTTCATGTGAAAAGTCTTAGAAAGAACAGGAATCGAAATATAATAAAAGCAGTATACAGTAAACCAATAGCCAACATCAAACTTAATGGTGAGAAACTTGAAGCAATCCTACTAAATCAGGGACTAGACTAGGCTGCCCACTCGCCCCCTACCTATTAAACATAGTACTGGAAGTCCTGGCTGGAGCAATTAGACAGCAAAAAGGAAATCAAAGGGATACAAATTGTAAAGGAAGAAGTAAAAACATCACTGTTTACAGATGATATAATAGTGTACTTAAGTGGCCCCAAAAATTCCACCAGAGAACTTCTACAGCTGATAAACAACTTTGGCAATGTGGCTGGGTATAAAATTAACTCAAAAAAATCAGTAGCCTTCCTCTACTCAAAGGACAAACATGAGGAGTAAGAAATTAGGGAAAAGGTACCCTTCACAATAGTCACAAACAATATGAAATACCTTGCTGTGACTCTAACCAAGCAAGTGAAGGACCTGTATGACAAGAACATAAAATCTCTGAAGAAGGAAATCCAGTAAAATCTCAGAAAATGAAAAGATAGCCTATGCTCATGGACTGGAAGGATCAACATTGTAAAAATGGCAATCTTACCAAAAGCACTCTACAGATTCAATGCAATCCCCATCAAAATACCAACCCAATTCTTCATAGAGTTGGAAAGAGCAATCTGCAATTTCATCTGGACTTACAAAAGATGTAGAATAGCAAGATCCATTGTCAACAACAATAAAACATCTGAGGGAATCACCATCACTGACCTCAAGCTATACTACAAAGAAACTGTGTTAAAAACTGTATGGTACTGGTACAGAGATAGGGACATGGATTAATGGAATAGAATAGAAGATCCAGAAATGAGCCCTCACATGTATGGTCACTTGATTTTTGACAAAGGAGCTATATACATTCAATGGAAAAAGGACAGCCTATTCAACAAATGGTGTTAGTCCAACGGGAACTCAGCATGCAGAAGAATGAAAATAGACCCTTTCTTATCTCCTTGTACAAAGCTCGCTTGCAAGTGGATTAAAGATCTCCACGCTAAACCAGGTCTACTGAAACTATTAGAAGAGAAAGTAGGGGAAACCTTAGAACACATAGGCACAGGAGAAAATTTCCTGAACAGAACTCCAATGGCTCGTGCTCTAAGGTCAAAGAGTGACAAATGGGACTTAATGAGATTGCAAAGTTTCTGTAAGGCCAAGGACACTGTCAAGAAAACAAAACGGCAGCCAACAGATTGGGAAAAGATCTTTACCAACCCCACATCTGATACAGGCCTAATATCTAAGGTATACAAAGAATTCAAAAAGTGAGATACCAGAGAATCAAACAACCCTATTAAAAAATGGGGTACACAGCTAAACAAAAAGTTCTCAATTGAAAAATATCGAATGGCTGAGAAGCATCTAAGGAAGTACTTGACATCATCAGCCATCAGGGAAATGCAAATCAAAACAACCCCGAGATTCCACCTCACTTCAGTCAGAATGGTTAAGATCAAAAATTCAGATGACAACAGATGCTGGTGAGGATGCGGAGACAGAGGAACACTTCTCCACTGTTGGTGGGGTTGTAAACTGGTTACAACCACTCTGGAAATCAGTCTGGTGGTTCCTCAGAAAAGTGGACCCGGTTATTCCACTTCTGGGCATTTACCACAGAGATGCTCCAACATACAACAAAGACACATGCACTACAATGTTCATATCAGCCCTATTTATAATAGCCAGAAGCTGGAAAGAACCCATATCTCCTTCAGTAAATGAATGGATACAAAAATTGTGGCATATTTATACAATAGAGTACTACTCAGCTATCAGGAACAATGACCTTATGAAATTCTTAAGAAAATGGATGCATCTAGAGAATATCATCCTGAGTGAGATAATCCAGTCACAAAAGAACAGACATAATATGCAGTCACGGATAATTGGATACTAACCCCAGAAAGCTCTGAACACCCCCAGAAACAACTCACAGACTATATGAAGCTCAAGAAAAACAAAGGCCAAAAAAAAAAAAAAAGAAAAGAAAAGAAAAAGAAAAATCATTATGCTTAATCTTTACAAATCCAAGAAAACTTTGACTATTTCCAGGTTACATCTTGTTTTACATGTACTTTATGTTCATTGTAACTAGTAAGAGTTTAAGGCATACTATCAAACCTTTAAAAAAAATCAAGTACTGACAAAAATGTAATCATATACTTTTATGCAAAAATGCTTTTAAAATCTGTACATTTATCTCTGTTTTTTTAAAATAAAGTTGTTCAAATTTAAAAAAAAGAATGAATGTTAGGAAAACGCCAACCATTCAGCAATGGATATGTATCTGAGAGCAGAAAGAAATCTTTGAAAATACCAAGAACACAAGTCAGCGTTTACCTCTATAAACATAAAATCTCACATCAAAGACCTTTGCTGAGCTCTTATTATTCAGGACACTGTGCCTGGCCTTTGAAAAGTCTCCAGGTATCTATGAGATAAGAAGGAAACATAGTAAAAATTCACAAAGTAGTTATCAGAACGAGTCTCAAACATATAGTAGAGATTTTCACATTGTGGATAGTCATATAGCTAGGCTATGCTGAGGCTACTCTTGAGTGAGCCCAAATAGAGTAGTGATGTAAGCTATAAAAATGGATACTATTTTTTATAGAATTAATAGGTAAAGCTAAGAATGAGAGAACCGACAGACGTGAAGTAAGGCTTTGTCAGCAGATGAGACATGCGGAAGCGAGAGAGGGTTTCCAGAAACTACAGAGGGCTTCCAAAAATGAAAACTCAAAGAAATTAAACAGAAAGAAGCTGTTATGAAATAGTGAGGCATTTTAAAGGGTGTGATCAGAATACTAGAAAAAAAAGCAAAGAAAAATGAAAATCAACAGAAAAAAAATTTCAAATGATAGCTAAAAATATCCCAGAGTTAGTGGAACTTTCCATGAAGGGAAGAGTGCCAAATTCCAACACCTAGACTTCACCGAATATCCAAACTACATACAACTGAAGATGAGGAATTTTTTAAAAAGTATATCTTAATTGGCTTCTTTATGGCACCTCCTTACTCCTCCTTTGTTTCTCCCACACCCCTCATATCTCTGACATCCCTCTCCCCTCCACCCTCATTTAGCCCCCTACTTCCTGCTGTCTATGTTCTGTTGTTCTTTTGAAGAGTTTCCCCCTTCCATGGTTCCTTTTCTTTTTCTTTGGATCTCTACAGATACTCAAATCTGAGCACACACAAAGGTAAACACTTGAAGGGAAGATTCACAGATGAGAGGACATTAGTCTTTACATATAAGAGAGGACATTCGTATTCACATATTAAAGGACATTAGTATTCACAATTATAAGAAAGGACATAAGTATTTGCCATTCTGGGCCCAGGTTCCCCAAATCACCCTACTTCCCAGTTTCATCTCTTTACTTGAAAATCACCCAGTTTTATTTTCCTTGGGCACTGAGTAAAGCCCTTTTGTAATTATGTAACACATTCTCAATATCCATTCGCCAGCAATGGACACCTAGGATGACTACAATTCTTTGCTGTTGTGGATAGAGCAGCAACAAAAATGGATGAACAAGAATATTTTTTGTAATAAGATAAAAAGTCATTTGGCTACAGAGTTGTATAGCTGGGTCGTATGGAAGGTCTATTTTTCACTTCCTGAGAAACCCCCACGTTGATTTCTGTACTACTGTGATCAAATGAGGATTCCCCCTTTCCCTGCACAGTTCTGGGAAAATTGTCTGTCAGGGTGGAAAAGTGTAACAGTCCAGGCAAACAAAACTGAGGAAGTTCATCTGTTTCCTCAGAAAAGATTCAAAACATCTTCATATCAAAGGAAAATGGTGTATTGAGAATTTGTAATGACATAAAGAATTTTAAAAATGGGAATGCAAGGAGCATGAAGGATTTTCCAAATCTGGATAGCTCTTGGTACTGTAGGAGCATAGAGACCTCCAAGACAGCTGGTTAAAACACTGAGTGTCATTGTTATGCAATGCTCATGTGAAATTTAGAGGAGAAAAAAAGTCAAAATTAAAAAATGTATAATATTCAAAACAAAGCAAAATCGAAGCAGATCATAGACTAAAATGTAAAATAAAAATTTGAGACTGTAAAATCTCTATAGAATAACAAAGGAGGAAATGCAGATAATCCTGATGGTTCTGACAGCCTCCTGAGAAGCTTGTATTAAAATAGAAGCATTTCATTGTGTGTATATGTCTGTGTGTGTGTGTGTGTGTGTGTGTGTGTGTGTGTGTGAGAGAGAGAGAGAGAGAGAGAGAGAGAGAGAGAGAGACAGACAGACAGACAGACAGACAGACAGAAGTTCAAAAGACAAATCAGAAACTAGGTGAAAGTATTTGGAAGTATCTGATGAAGAACTTGTATCAAAGTGTTCAAAGACCACAGAGATTAGACCACATGTAAATGGGGCAGCTATGAGCCACCTCAGCAAACTCAGGGGACAATATGCACATACAAAGCTGTGATCGTGCAGCATCCAATAAGTAGTGCAAATAGAGCAATGAGATGCACGTGACCTAAAGTGTTAAGGGACCCAAATAGAAGGCCTGACATAGGGATCTAAGTGTGGAGCAGCAGGGGTGCTCGTTGCCAGTGTGAGAGCGCAGAGCAGCCCGCCTTGGCAGACATGCTGGTGGTTCCATGCAGAGCTAAACCCATTCTCATGGTACATCCCAGGAGTTACAACTTCATGTACTTACCAAATGAACTTAAAACACACCCATGTGGAAACTCAACCAGTGGTATTTATAGCAGCCTTCTTTACATCTAGCTAAAAGCTTTAAGCAGCCAATATGCCCTTAAATAGGTGAATGGATAAATAATTTATGCTGGGATCCACATGACAAAGTATTATTCAACAGTAAAAAAAAAGGCTCCCATTTGGAGGAAAATTAATTGCCTATTGCCAAGTACAAGAAGCCAGTCTAAAAAGGCTACCCCCCTATAATGTGCCAAGTCTTTGACACTGTGGGAGAGGCATAGCTGTGGAAATATTAGGAGGACTGCTGGTTGTTAAGGGTTCATGTGTTTGAAGCCAGCACCCATGCTAGCAGATACACACACTATGCATATTTAAACACCCAGAGAAATGTGAAACTCAAGGATATTCAGCCTTTACATAAACCAAGATCCTTTCGTATTAATAATGGTATATCCATACTGGTTAATCTTTTGTGAGAAACATGCCACACGAATATATTAATCAGAAGAAACAGATAAACTCCATATTTCTATATACATTAACTGCCAAAAACTGAGAGGCTTAATGGTGCAAAGCTGATGATGAGCGTTTGTTATCTTAGTTTGCATTGTTAGCAGGTGGCAACCTCACATTTGCATGTGAGGTTTGGGGACTGTAGACAGAGATAGGACAAGCTGGATTGGAGTGAGGGAGCAAGAGGTGGGAGACTGTTTGAAGGGGCTTAAAGTTGCTTCAAAGGGCAGCAGCCTGTCACCCATGGAAACTTCGGGGGCATTGCAGTTACTAAGTAGAAGGAAGCCAAGGGCGCACAGTGAGTATTCACAGTTTGAGCCTATAATTGTTCCAGTGTCTACTGCAAATGGCTACAGTGCTGTCAAGATGACACAGGTGACATCTGACAATTAGGGCGGCATTAGTTCTCAGTAACACTCTCCTGCAGAATCTGCTACTTTCTTCGGTGTCTATTAAAATATTAACAGTTGGAGCTGTGATAAAATATAGTAAATCGCTCATTAGGAAGGATAGTTATCTTGGTTTTTAAAACTAAAGAACCTTTTTCTAATGTAGAGAGCAGCTGGCATTAGAGGGACTGAGATTGGGGGTGGGGTTCAGAGCTGTTCTAAGGCATGGGGTTCATCTGTCCTAGATCAGAGCCTCAGGCTGCAGTCTCAGGTCTGCTGGAGGTCCTGACTCAGACCCCAGCAGGTTCTTGCTCAGTGGGATATCTGTGCTGGTATTTCTATGTAGAATGCACTGAGTCCTTTTGTTACCTTGAGTTTTAATTATCCTATAAGATCATTCAAGAAAACTTCCTTCTCTTGCAGGATCTTTGATCACTCGATTAACCCCAGAGATTGTGTTGTTTACTGGAAAACCCTGTTTATAGTAGTGGTGTGTCTCAGCGGTAGCACACTCCTTGTTAAAATAAAATAAATTTGCTTTTCTTTTCCCAGCCCCAGCTCCTGGAATGAAGACTCTGCTTTCTCTCAGTCTCCTCAGCACCTTCCTAATCTCTCTTTTATCTTTCCTGAGTTCAGCTCCTTTCTGGTTTACACCAGTCTCTCTCAGTCCTTCTTCTGTGGATATTTTGAATATCTCTTTATAAGCCTACTATTTCTCAGATTCCTCTCTCTTCCTGCCAGTATCTCACTTCCTATTTCCTGCCTCAGCTCATTGGCAATTGGCTTTTTATTGACAAGTGGTGCTTATAAGATTATTTTGACTCACCTCTAATTCCTCTGGCTGGAACCCAGACATGCCCTTAGTACACTTTTAATCTCAAACAGTGAAGGTAAAGTTAGTCTGTAGAAGGAAGAACACATGTTTGAAAGCAATGTTTAATTGATAGTCAGAAAAAGTGATGAATCAGAGAAATATTTGATAGAATGGGATATGTCCAACTCTCACAAGAAGAGAGGGAAAAGAAAAGCTATTTAAAAGAGAGCATCGCAGAAAGAAAGGGGGAGAGAGAGCAGTTTTACTGGGACAGTTGTACAGAGATACATTGTACAGAGAACACACTAGACACAGGTGAAGACAGAGTAAGTCAGAGAATGAGAAGAAGCCAGATTAGAACGATCGCCAGAGTGAGTTTGAGGTCAAGCAAAAGAAAAATCCAGACTCTGAGAGAAAATCCAGATTGAATCAGTGAGCTTGGAGAGGCAATGCGACAGAAGAGCTGACTTGAAGTCAGCCAACTAGAGATCAGAAAGAACTAGAAAAGGTGAGCTTATTCATCAGCAAGTCTCATAGGCCGAAAACATTATAGGCCTAGATTTGATTGCACAGAGCTAGCAGATAAAGGCGGTAAGCCTCCCAGACAATCAGGTGAATAAAAGTTACATTACACCTCTTACACATTTTCTCATGCAAACTTTGTATCAGCTTCCAGAAGTAAAAGCAAAAACACCATTATGTTTGATTTTATTTTGTGAAAACTGAGACATTGTTTCCAGTAGATGGATTTTGAGGAAAAAGTTGTTGTCAACATATTTGAAAAACTCAAAATACCCTTTCATGCCATTGAGTTATAATGGTGTAACCCCCCGCTGAGGTTCCTGGATTTGCCTGCTATTTAGAGTCCCGGAGAAAAAGCAGACTAGCAGCAACCAGAGACCCAAGACACGGTTTGTTTCGGACAGAACTAAAGCTCCCTGTCCTAAAAGAGATCAGCGTCCTATCTCCAGGGCGAAGTGGGACTCCTGGGATTTGAGGTTCCTCGTCCCTGCCAAGAACATAAGGATTCAAATGGCATCACCTGTAGCAGTTCAACTTTCCTGCGGGTATGAAGGGTGTGAGTGTGTCTCTCCTCTGATTCTGAACACCTGAAGATTGTGTGGGTATCTACGGGAACAAGTACTCTCCGGGGAAAGCAACCCTGTCATCTTCTCCTCCAGCTTACTCCCGTGCCCATCATTTTGTCGATGCCGAAGGGAAAGGCTGGTTCAATAGGGCACACCTCTCTGAAACACACCCTCTGTCCTCCGCCGATGGCTGATGTAAAACACTCTTTTCATTGACAGTAGGTAACATGGATTTAAAGAAAAGTAAGAAAGAAATAGCTTGCTTTTATAGTGTAGAGCCTCTGCAGGGAAAGATGGTATACTTGCTTCATAAGACAATGTTTGGAAAGTTGGGCTTACGCTTCATAAAGACACAGACACAAAGCTGATTGGGTTGCTCCAAAGGGCACAGCTAAGTTGAATACGATGAAGCAATTTGGAGAATGAGACAGTGAAATTTTTCTTTCTTTCTTTCTTTCTTTCTTTCTTTCTTTCTTTCTTTCTTTCTTTCTTCCTTCCTTCCTTCCTTCCTTCCTTTCTTTCTTCCTTCCTTCCTTTCTTTCTTCCTTCCTTCCTTCCTTTCTTTCTTTCTTTCTCTCTTTTTTTTTCCTAAGAGCTTTCAATCAAATATTGTCCCAGGTCTCTCTATCCAGACAGCCCTGCTGTTTTCGCATTTCATTAAGTTGCTGGAAGGTAAGAATAGCAATTCAGCACACCTATGTCTGAGTTGAAGAGAGAGCCAGGATGTGCTGTCTTGAATATATGTAAATGATCCTATGTGTACCACTGGGAAGTTGTTGGGTAGCTGGCTGTAAATTCATTACTGAGGAGTAGACATGAAAGCTGGATGACCCTGGGATGCTTGGCCTAAGTTATGCTGGCCTGTTATACAAAGCAAGAGGTGTGCTAATTTCTTATCTCTTTACCTGTTATACAAAGAGGTATACTAATTTCTTATCCCTTTGTCAAGTAAAGGAGTGACTGTTATAAATACCAATTTGCATAAATAAGAAACATAGCACATTTCAGTACTATATGAAAAGAGGAACATAAAATATACATAAAATGTGTACTGTGCCAATTAGGCACTAAGTGAGTCCTCCTGTATATTGCATCCCTTCTTGTTGCCATGGTTACCATTGCCTTGAGGGGTGTTACATGTAACATCTATGTCACAGAGTATATTTACCCGTCTTGATGACCATTGCTTCTATGGTTTACAGGCCTCCCCTCATTTGATTTTTTTTTTATATTACTCCTATTCAATGTGATTTTCACTTTAAATAAATTTAAAGCCTGTGGACCTTTCCTTCCACATATTGACTACCAACCCACTAATGTTTTCCGTGTTCAAGAATAGCAGTTTGGAAAATAACCCTAAGAAAGTAAATAAACAGTAAAGGACAAGTATTTGCAATTCAACCCTTTAAGCTTATCCCTTACTAACTTACCAGTTACTGGGAGTAACTCCTAATCTACTCTCCTACCTGCTGGCCTGGCCTCCTCCCAGTGCTGTGCCCCATATCCTTGCTGTTTCTCTTAACCACATGCTTATGGTCCATACCAGGTCATTCCACGCCCACCTACCTCTAATTCCTCCGATCATTAGCTATAGCCAATTTTACTTGACCAATATTTTAAGTCAAGGAACAAGCTGTGCACAACAAAAGCTTGTACTATGAGGGCCTAGACGTTCAGGTACAGAATTTAGGGTTATGATCCATGGCGACAGCCCGAGCCTCAGTATTTAAAGACGCTATAAACTTGGAAGAGAAAGAAATCGACTCCCACCTCAGTTATTATACATATTGCTATTTGAGTGATTTTTTTTTCATTTAGAAAGATGTGATTAAAAAACAAAAAACAAACTTTCTCAGTGGAAGAAGACTGTGTCCCCAACTGTTGCCTAAATTATGCATGTTAGCTATGAAAAACCAACCTTTCTCTAGAGAAACTTTAACAATTACATCAAGAACTTGATTTCTTAATATATTCATTATGGTGGTAATTTGTTTTCTCCAGCTATTCCCCAATTATCTATCAGCTTTGCATTGTCTTTCCTAGATTCGTACTTTATGACTGAGGCAGCTGAGAGGCAGGAGAATGACTTATCTGATGTAATGCACACAATATTCCTCTGTGCAGTAGAACTCTTTCTCTGTAGCACACATGCCACAGGCCTCGCACAAGCTGTGTAGTTTAGTGGATAATGAATTGGAAGAAGAGATTGGAACCTCACTGCTTGACATGGTGGAGACATTGAGTAACAAGCTTGGCTTCCTCGCCTGACAAGCAGAGGTGAGTCCTGCCTCTCAAAGTACTCAAGCAAATCAGAAGACAGGAAGATAGACAGCTGGTAGGAAGAAAAGGTACTAAAAATGCAGCATGACGGACATGCAGGTGTGACCACTCTGTAAAGGATGGACATGTAGGTGTGACCACTCTGTAAAGGATGGACATGCAGTTGTGACCATTCTGGAAAGGATGGACATGCAGGTGTGACCACTCTGGAAATGATGGACATGCAGGTGTGGCCAACCTTTCAGATCATCTATAGTGTATTCATGACCATTCGGCTGTTTCTCTTGGAAGCAATACCTGCTGCCTAGTTGGACCACATGTAGTGTGAGTGTAAGATATTCTGATGTATAGCTTTCTTACAGACCATTGCCAGATTCTCCCTCAAACATGACAGCAAATGTCAACAGAAACTTCTCAACTTTGCTGTGTTATTGAGAAGACCGGCGTTGAGAGCTAAAGTCAAGGGCTTGTGTTGAATAGATGCAGTTGTACATGTTTCTCACATGTACTTGCTCTGAGGCATAGCTGAAACATTCTTCACTGGGTCAAAACTCTGTCATCATGTCTGTGGTCTTGAGCCCTCTGCCCCAGGACATTTATCAGAACATGAAGAGAGCTTGGCTACATTTTGTAGTGATTATTACTATATCTGCATTATTTTTTATGTACAGAGCAGGTCTGCTGCTTCTGTTGATGTAAGCAAAAAGGCAACAAGCGTCCTTCCTCTGGTTCTATTTTCTGATTAGCCTTAACACTAAAACTATTTCCTGATCAATATGTCTAAATCAACCTCCACATTTCCCCACTGAATGCACTTTCAGCAAATTTTTACTTCCAAGTATATGCTCGTGAGCACGAGCCTACTTCTGGGGGACACTCAGTGTCTCACACCTGTTGTAAACAACCTTGGTGTTGAGTGACTGGAGAGATGCGTAGTATCAGTGTGAGGAGCCTTATGGTGTCAGATGTCGTTAAGCAATGCACACTTAAAACTTCAGTGGAAGTCCATATTTTCTGAGAGGAATCCATTCATCCAAAGGATAAAACCCCTTAAAGGCCCAAGAGCCCTGGGAAAGCCCTGCAGTGTGAGTGGCGACCATGACCACTCTTTTATCTTCATCTCAGGATAACATAGCTTGAGAATGGGAGGGACGTGTAATTCAAGGTGCTTTCCTAAGAATAAGCAGGAGGAGAGAAAAGTGCAAAAGGTATTTCAGTGTCCACCAATGGGGTTATGCAATGTTACCTGTAAGCAAGCAGACAAAAGTTAGAGAGAAGGCTCAGCAGTAACCACTCTATCAGAGGAGCCAAGCTCAGATCCAGTACCCATACTGGGTGGCCCACAACCACGTTTAACTCCAGCTGTAGAGAGATATACACAGGTATACACACACACACACATACACAATTAATTAACTGTACGTACACAAGTACCTATACTCATGCATACACACCTGCACCTGTACTTACATACCAAAACATGTCTGTATACACACATACATGAGTCTATACATAAACATGTGCTTGTAGTTTAACATATGCACATATACACACCATGTTCCTATATATACTCACACATATATTTATATACACATGTTCCAGTTCATATACACTACATGTACACACACAAACATGCACACACACATATACACACATGCCTATATGCACATACACATACATGCATACACACATTCCAGTCCACATACACAAACGTGCATATGCACACACACACACACACACACACATACACACACTTTGTGAAGATGTAATGCTGCTGGAAAGAGCAAGGACCAGAAACTTTCTGCCGGGTGGAATTTTGTACTCTGTAAGGCCTTGGGCTTTTCAGCAGAATCAGTTTAACCATTTGTTCTCTTACCACATACTGTCTGTACACATCACTCTGTGTGAGGGAGAAACCTTAGCCAATGAGCTGATCTGAGCATTCAGTGAGGGCATGGGTGTGGGCATCCATACAAAGCCACACAAGTAAGTAAGTACTGGGCAGGGGCTACGTGGGGTGCTAGAAAGTCAGGCCTTGTCGTTGAATAAGTGACAGGGGCCTAAACTACAAGGATAGGCTGAGGCAGGGGAAGAACTAAGGGGTCTCCTTTTCTGTCAGTGGTACTCTACTAGGTGTCCCCCAGGAATGCACGTCACAGAATTCTTGCAGTGAAAAAGAACTAGTGTAAAGAAACCTAATTACATGCCCATTGGTTCAAGACTTAGGTGACAGAGGCAGGACCCAAACCAAGCCTTACTGTAGACCCCAAAATCTGAACCTCTAGCCTGTAGTGCTTCCAATGTGGCAGGTGCTTGGAGCCTGAGGCAAGGTGACAGGAGTGTGTATAAGACAGTCTCATCTCTCTCTCTCTCTCTCTCTCTCTCTCTCTCTCTCTCTCTCTCTCTCTCACACACACACACACACACACACACACACACACACACACACACACACACACACTGGAGTCTGTGGTGAATGCTCAAGAGATGGAATCTAGAGAGACATTCTCATGTTTCAAAAACACAGAGGGACTTAGAGACTGACATCCAACAAGAGGTAGTGGTTTGTCTAGAGTGTTATCAAATAGGCAAACTCGATTTGGAACTTAGAACTGTTAGCGACATGTCTGGAGCTCACCAGGTTAATCAGATCTGCAAGAAGAGTTGTGTGTTACGATTACTCACGCACCTGCACACTGTTTTTACTCTACCTCTGCATTTATTGAAGCGGTTATTTATGTGCCCGCGGGACCAGGCACTTTACATAGGCAGGAGGTGTTGGTTGACTTTTATAGTCTCTGCCTCTAATCTGGTGCCAGTGATGGAGACACCACTGATTCTGTAGCTTTTCTGGAACAATGGCTCTTTCTTAAGCTTTGCCTTGTTGACTGCATCTCAACTGTGCAAGGAAATCCCTTACTAAGACACATAAATAGTATTTTTAAAGGGCCAGTGCCAGCTGGAAATGTATAAGAAACACCTTTCATCATTTAAAAATAAACATGATAAAGAAGAACAGTGATAATCGTATGTTTATAAACTAGACTTATCCTCCCCAGTGGGACATTTGCTGTGGGAAGTATAAGCAGACAGAACTTCTGCTTGAGTTTTCTCAGTTGCCAGCATGCTCCGGAGGGAAGGAGCAAGCAGCTTTAAGCTTGCATGGCATGATTTCAGCCAGGGTAGTGCAATTTCCTGCATTCAAGCGTTCTTTCTCTAGAAACTGACCCTATCAGAATTTCCTCTGTCTTAGTCAGCTTGCTAAGCCTGAACAACTACATAAAAAGTTAATTATTTGCAAAATTAAACAGATTTCCTTTTCCCTATGCAGATGAGGTGGGAAAATGTGTGGATTTTATGGCTTGCTGATCCATCGAGATGTCTGACCTCGCCCTTCATCTGTTGAACTCTGTAAAGACTGGTTACCACTCTTCTGCAAAAGGCATTGAGTCAGGTAGCCTTCTTATGCCTTATCTAACAAGGAAGAGGTACTGATTTATGTTTATTACAATCCAATAGGTTGATTAATTTACTATTTGCTATATATCAACCACTGTTTCATTCAGTGCTATTAGTTGATGTTGGGATTTTTTTGAATGTGCTTGCTTTTTGTTTTGTTTTGTTTTTGTGATTTAGACTTACTGAGTGCTATAGCTATTACTTTAACAGTGTTTTAAATGGTATTGATCAGTGTGAGGATGTCACTGTATGAGAGTATCCAATTGACAGTGTGGTACTGGAACCTATATGTTTTAAATCATCCCATCCCCCCTCCCAAGAAAAAAGAATGTGAAGTTAATTTACAGCAACCATTAGACTAAGTATTTCTCTACATTCTTAGCAAGGTTCTGGAATGGCCTCCAGTTGATTTTTGGGAAAACTTCAAAGCTGGCGTTTTATAATTGCACGGGGCAGGATTAGAGAGATCTTAAGGAGAGCCAGTCAGTCATCAACCCCAAAGCTCAGCAGCCTGATGTACCCCATTAATGTTTAATCAGACACAATAGTTAACTGATGGAAAATATTACAGGTCCCCCATGATGCTCTCTGCGGTATCTGCTCTAGCAACCAAACTGCCTCTTACAATTTTCCTTCCTATGAACACTCATCCTGCCAAGCCAGGAGTTTCTGATGGGATAGAGTGGGAACCGTGTCTGAGGATCAGGGCACTGGCACTGACAAGGTCCATTAATGCAGCTCAATGGCCCTGAGGTTTGCCTCCATCAGCGATGCCAGCACGCTACAGGAAGTGGCCTCATCTCAGGCAGGGCCAGGGTCTGTACTGCAGAGGAAATTCAGTCGGCTACTGGCAGTCAACCAGGACTTGAATCTATCAACTGACTCTGTCCTTCCAAGGAAATGTACTGGGATTTTGATGCTCAGTATTTGAATGAAAATATTAACATAGAATATGACCCTTCAGTAGCACCTCAATGCTACTAGATGGGCAAGATTTCAGTTAACATCTTTCTATACTGTCAGCAAAATTAAACTGCTGCTGTGTGTTACACATCAATAGGGCAAGAACACTGGGGAGCTGAGGCAGAGTCTGAGGGTCAACAGCAGGCTCCCTCAGCTGTCTAACATCAAGGCAGCAGCTGCTGCCTCTGCTCCTCACATCTGCCCATCTTCATGACCAGAGGCCGAAAGAAAACAGCACTTACCATGGTGATGTCCCTCATCACGATCCTTCTGTATCTAGTGTAACTTACACTCTTAAAACATGGCAAATCAAGACACCGTTGAGTTGTCTATCAAATAGGTAGGAGAGAAAGAAAAAAAAAAAACTTTTCCTTCCTGAACTCATTTTAAGCACATGCTTTTGCCCTTAGAGAAAAGAATAAAAGAAAATCTCCATTAAAAATCCAAAATGGTTTCCTTTCCAGTAGCAGCCACCTAGCTAATGGGAACAGCATAGGTCCAATTCAAATTGCAAATATGAGATCTTTGTATGCATGGAGTTGGATTATATTTGCAGTTTGAAAAATATTAGATCGTGCTGAACAGCTTAAAAGTAGATTCTTCAGAAATTAGACAAGTGTCAATGGCAGGTGTCCTACAGAGAAAGAGGAGGTTTTCTCTTCAGCTGCAAAAGATGAAACACCACTACAGTGGAGTGATTAGTATTTTCATCCTTGTGAGAAGAGGACAGGTTAATTGCTTTCCTCAATGGGAGCAAAGTCTGGTCACCCAGCACTGATACAGTTCTGTTCCTCAACCTGTCTAGGAAGTTATATGGAGACAGAATCTAGCAAAGTTTTATCTCAGTGAAAGGAACAGAGAGCTGTGTCTTCCCTTCAAACCATTTCTCCAGATAGTGGCTCACTATAACAACTATCAAATTGAGTCCTAACCAGGAACTTTGTCTCTAATTGTTTTTTATTAATTTTTAAATCTTAATTAAAACATAATTACATTGTTTACCCTCCCTCACTCCCTTCTACCCCTCTGTACTCTCCACTCCCAATTCACTTCTCTTCTTTAACTATTGATGCTTTACATACACGTTTAATCGTGTGTGTGTGTGTGTGTGTGCGCATATGTGTGTGTGTGTGTGAGTGTGTGTGCATATGTGTGTGTGTGAGTGTGTGTGTGTTCGTGTATGTGTGTGTGTGTGTGTGATTAAACACAAGTAAAATTTGCTGAGTCTCTGCAGTGTTGCCTGCATATGTGTTTCTCAGGCTAACCACTTGGTATAGTGGATAACCAACAAGGGTCTCATCTCTGGGGAAATTCTCTCTCTCTCTCTCTCTCTCTCTCTCTCTCTCTCTCTCTCTCTCTCTCTCTCCTCTCTCTCTCTCTCTTTCTCTCCCTCCCTCCCTCCCTCCCTCCCTACCCCTGATCCCTCCCCCACTTGCTCGTTCCCTGTAGTCCTTAATTGCTTGTAGTTCTTCATCTGGGGCGGTCGGGGTGAAGTCCCATAAGATTTCATCTATCTATTGAGTCGTTCACCGTTGGAATTTAAGCTGGCCTTATTCAAACTATACTGTTAAGATTTTGTGAATGTACCTTCCCTGTCATAGATATAAGGTTATAGTGTCACCACTAACTTTCTGGCCCTCTGGCTTTTGCAGTACTTCTGTCCCCTCTTTCTTTATATCCCCAGCCTTGAGTGACTGAGTTATGCTGTAGATGTACGGACTGGGGTCGAACCTGCCACAATGACTTGTTGCATTTTGACCTTTTGAAGGTTTCTGTAACGAACTGCTGAGCAAAACCAGCTCCTTAGGTGAATGGTAAGAGCTGCACTTATCTGTGGTCATAAGGATCAGTATTGAGAATGCAGTCAGGCATTCCAGGAGCTTAGGAACATGGTGGGAGAGGGTCCTCCCCACCCCTGAGGGACTGCTGAGGTTTCCAGGGGCAGGCTTGATGATGCTTCTCTAGGCAGGTCTTCGCTCCAGTGAAGGAGCCGCGATGCTGATGGTTGTAGTTCAGTGCATCACAGCTGCAGGAGGCTAGTGGAAATTCTCTTCTCTTAGCTTCTGGTATTGGGAGAGCAACTTCTGGGGGAGGATGCAGTTTGAATCCTCCAAGTACTATGTTCAGAGTGTGGTGTCTTCACATTAGGGACCTTGCAAGAGTCAAGGCCTATAAGAAAGCAATAACCTATTGTTTGAGGAATCTCTTGAATTCTTTTGACCAACAACTGAAGAGAAGGCTTCTCTTGTGCCTAGCACTGGAGCATCTGCCAGACAGCTTCTGTCTCTTAAGAGCAGCATTATTGCCCCAAGTTGTATTATTTCATTTAAGTATGTATTATTATGTATTCATGTGTATGCATGTATATGCATGTATCTGTATGAATATGCATGCATTAATAACTATGTGCGTGTATATGTATGCATATGTATGCATGTGTATGTATGCTTATGTGTGTGCATGTATATATGCATGCATTTATGCATATTTTATTTAATAATCACACATTTCTTTTTGAGGCATCTTTAGTATTTTTATTCCCTTCTCCATTTTCCTATGTACCACTTTTCTGTCTTCCCTAATAAAATCTCCCACCTCATTTTTCCATTTCTTCCTTCTTATCACCTGTACCCTAATTTCCCCTCTATAGAGCATCACCTAACATGGTCTTTACACTTTATTGTTACATATTCTGCAGAGTGTGGTGTCTTCCAGGTAACATGTTCACATGTAGAGATTTAACATTAGAAGCCCAGAGAAGAGAAAACCTGTGCTGTTCATTTTTCGGTTCTAAGTTCCTCTATTCAAGAGATTACTTTACAGTTCCACAGACTTACCGGCAAATGCCCTGATTTCAAGTCTGTTCACAAAGGACTAGCATCCCGTAGTACATATGTGCCACATGTTTATCAGCCGTTCATTAGCTGAGGACATTTAGGATGTTCTCATTTCCTAGCTGGTGTGAAGGCTGAGCACGTTCGCTGTGGAGTAGAGCACTGAGTCCTGTGAACCTGGGGCTACAGAGCACATGGAGGACCCCTCCTGCACCACACACAGAGAGTGGAGTTTCCCCCTCCACACCCTCTCCCTCCTGCACCACACACAGAGAGTGGAGTTTCCCCCTCCACACCCTCTCCCTCCTGCACCACACACAGAGAGTGGAGTTTCCCCCTCCACACCCTCTCCCTCCTGCACCACACACAGAGAGTGGAGTTTCCCCCTCCACACCCTCTCCCTCCTGCACCACACACAGAGAGTGGAGTTCCCCCTCCACACCCTCTCCAGCACTGTTTTTGGTTGCTTTCTTGATCTCAGCTGTCCTGGGTGGAGTGAGATGAAATCTCAAAGTTGTTTTAATTTGTATTTCCCCAATTTCTAAGGAGGGCGAGCACCTTGCCAGCTGTTTTCTAGTCACCGTTATTTCTACTTCTAAAACTCTCTCTTCTGATCCAGAGCTCAATTTTTAAAATTGGGTTTATTTGTTATTATTGTTTTTGCTGCCTCTCAAGTTCTTTATATAGTCTGCACATTAATCCTCCCTCAGCTGCTGGCAAAGATGGCCACGCATTCTGTGACCTTCCTCTTCACTTCCTCTTTCCTTAGCTGTAAGGAAGCCTTGCACTTTTATGGGATCCCAGTTGTCAGTTGTTGGCCTTAATTCCATAGCAAAAAACAAGCCAAACCAAGCAAAAAAAAAAACTATTCACTATGTTCTTTCCTATATCTGTCTATATCTGTATCCTGCCCATGTCTTCTTCTAGAAGTTTCTGTGTTTCAGGTTTTAAATTGAGGCCTTTGACCCATTTAAAGTCAGTTTTTGTTCATGGGACTCATTTCATGTGTGTTTGCTCTTCTCTTGGGTGTAATGGCACACAAACTTAATCCCAGCATTTCGGAGGAAGAAGGGAGAAGATTTTTGGGTATGTCTGAGTTCCTGGTCAACCAACACTAAATTGAGGCCCTGCTTTATTTTTGGTTTTCAATCTTGTCTCAGTACTTTTTATTCCGTATTGAGTAGCGAGAGGATACGGATAGTCACTGTCAAATGTATGCCTTTACTTCCTTCCCAGCCCTGCCTGTTTTTACAAAACATTTCTGCTGGTTCATATCCTTAATGGCTAGTTCTTATTAACAACTAAAGACCGTGGAGATTGCATATAGATCTCCTTATAGTCGGGGTTGATTTGTTGTGTACTGTTCTGCTTTTCGAAAACTTCTCATAAGTAAAACCCGTTGTGTGCATTTCCTGCCTGTTTCTCAGTTATTCACGTGGTGACATGACAGGTGATGATAGGTAAAGGCCAGCTCCTCCCGGGCGGGCTCTGCAGGCACAGCTCTGTTTGCTTTTCAAAGCTCTTCAGACTCAGCTTTATTTTCCTCTAAATGTCACCTTCCTCTGCTTAGCCTCTTCGGCACTAGATGTTTTACAGGACAGTTACTCTGTGCCCAGATCTGTGTTCAGACTATCCATCTGCCCATCAAACTATAGATAGGTCAAAGAAGGAAGGGCAGAGTGATGAGTCTTGTCTTTTTTGACAAGCCCTGGGGAAGAAAAACCATCCAGGTCATTATGTTCTGGAAGTTAACTTAAAAAAAAAAAAAAAAAAAAAAAAAAAAAAAAAAAACCTGTCTTTGGTCTATGTTTGTATTGTGGCAAAGAATACAAATACTGAAGCTAATTAATTCATTTGTTATCTGTTTACACAATAGACCCTGCTTCATAATCTCTGTGCTGAACATTAGGATCCACAGTTTAGCAATTGAAAGCAGCCGCCATTGTTGACTATTACACTCTGTCTGGGCAGACAGATGAATCACGTGACTGTGACTGAAACATCAACCTTGTCTGTAACAAATGCTCGAAAGACCACTGCAGAGGCTGGGCAGAAGTTGTCTGCGGTGACGGAGAAGACGGAGCACCAGGTCAGTGTATGGAGAAGGCCGGATGTGTAGAAGGGCGTCAGAAGCCGAAAGTGAGGCTGTGGAGCACAGAGTCGGCCGCTTTGAGGAGAGCCAGGAGAGTCCCGAGGCTATACTGAAGGCAGGACAAGGCATGGGTGGGGTTAGAGTAGGGCGCATGGGTTACAGGGGAGTGGGTAAAAGAGGTACAAGTTCATCAGTGGGAAACTATAGAATGTTTCCAGGACTCAGATGAAGGTAGCTCAGCCAGGGCAGGGAAGGGTCTGAGACAGATGAACAGGTTGGACACTGGGTGACAGGTAGGCATTAAGAATGCTTACACAGTCAGGAAACTTGAGGGCAAATGGAGGCAGGACTAGAAGTCCAAATTAAGGTTTTAATGTGTGGAGTTTTGACTTGGTTTGAAAAAGCCAAGAATGCCTGAGTACAACTCCATGTCATAGCAAATGTTGCAGAGAACACAATTGAACACTTACCTCTGGATATGACACTCAGTCTTGTACAAGGCCCCTAAGACTCTGTCCCCCCAAAGGCAAGGTTAAAGGGATGAGAACAAGATACAGGGGGATGAGCCCATGCATCCTGGCCAGAGCACATAAGAGGAAATGAGAGATCAGGGCAGGTGAGGAAATTATGGAGCTCTCTTACATTTGTTTGTTTTCATGATAATGTGAGACATTTCAGATATTTTTCAGATTCAGTGAAAATGATCTAGTGAGAAGATCTTGAGGTCATAAGATTTCTGTGAAGTACATAGCAGGACTCAGGAGACCTGTGTGGGAGATGGAAACATGCAATTTTGTGGCTTCTGTTTTTTCCATGAAGCTATAGAGTCAGCTGCAAAGTCCCAGGGAAACAGTTGTAAATCCCTGAAGGAGCAAAAGAGAGGGAATGGCTGCTGGGACAGGAACAGCCTTTGAATCAGAACATGGTTGCTCTGTCTGGAGGCTTCCTATACCATCATAGTTAGGGCAGCCAGTGGGTCCTCTTAGAAATGACCTGTCTACATAAGGAAAGCAACCAGCTAGATCCTTCCAAGAACACCATTTTATCCAGATGATCAAAGTGAGATCATAGAGAAATGAGAGATCTGTGGTTGTTTGGAGAGAGGATTAAGAGGTGTGGCCTTGCTAGAGGAAGTACATCTTCACCAGGCGCGGCATTGACAGCTCAAAGTCTGGAGTTGCTCCCAGTTCACTTCCTACTTGTGGCTGGAGATGTCAGTTCTTAGCTGTCCATCCTGTCATGCTTGGTTCCTGCTCCTGTTCCTCTCCACTGCAATAGCAATTGTTTCTCATTCCTCTAAAACCACAACCCCACCCTAGGCCAAGGAACTCTCCTACAAATCACCTTTGATATGATCTGCTGACACAGTGCCAGAAAAGTAACTGATGCAGGCATAGAATGTCCACAAGGCTTCTGCAGAAAATGAAGAGAAGGAAGAAGGAAGAAGCTGTGAGCATTTAAGACCCATGGTGGTTTCGTAATTCCTAATTTACTCATCAGAATCTCATTAGTAAATAAAACAAATGTCAGGGGAGCTATGTATAGTCCTAGAAGCCACTCAGTGACTACTCACTAGGTATCATGATGGACACAGAACTGTAGATGCCACAGCAACATCAGCAGAACCATGGGGACCCATAGCTGCAGAAGTTGGGTGGGTTTCCTGGCTTTGCCATAAGAGCTGCCATGCACAGGGAAGTCTCTGTCTGCACCAGACCTCACTACCTGCACTGCACAACAGGGCTTTCCTGTGGATTGGGAGTGAAACATAGTGTAGGAACTTCTTCAGTCCAGAGTCTGTGCATGGTTCCAGTGGCTCCTGAGTTTTGCTGCCACATTAACATTAGCAAAGCTCATGTATTTGTCACATTTATTAATCTCATCACTCAAGGAAACTACTGATTAAAATCTAATAGAAGGAATATAATTTGTGATGGTATTATTAATTGACATGGTCTTTTCTCTGGTGAGTCTGGAACAGAGATAGATAAGAGCTAGCAAGAGTAGAACATCAGAGTAAAGAAGAGCTGATCCTGTCTCAGTGTGTCTTGTATGTGTGCATGCTTGTGTACATGGATGTGAGCATGCGTGTTCATATGCGACATGTGCATGTGTGTCTATGTATGTGTACATGAACATGTGCCTGAATGCATTTGTGTGTGTGCTCTTTTCTTACCTTTCTATGTGTATTTATAATCAAATTCAACTTGTAAGTCAAGCAGCATGAGAATTGCAGTAACTGATAACAAGGACAATTATAACCATGTGCTCTAGTAAAAGTTATGTGAATGTGGTCTTTGTTTTTCAAAATAATGATTTTCATTATAGAATGCACATGCATTTGTTGCTGTGTCTTCTATGCCCAGGATATCCGTGTGTCCTATCAGCTGCCCTATAATTCCTGCATTAGACTCTTCTCATACATTATGGTCCCATTTCCCTTCCTTGTAGGCTCTATTTGAGGTGTTCTTGCAGAAGAAGCAGTTTCACTATAACTTAAGACTTACTTCAGATGTCTTTGTCCTTAGGAAACTTCCTCAGCTTTGCCTGTAACACATTTTATCCATTTTAAATATGTTTTCTTATCCAGCACAAATTAACTTGTTCTCCACCTCTACCTAAGGCCCCCTGATGGCTGTAAATCATGCAGTTTGGGGCATGACAGCAAACAATGTGAGTTTCCTTTTAGTTCCACAGATGAAAGATTAATTTCTACTGTAATTCCCTGGCCTCAGTACATGTTTTTCTTTCCTTATTTAGCTTTATTGCTTGTCTTCCTTTCACTGTGGCATCCTGGAAATTGTCAGCTTAGTAAGAAGAGGGAATATTCTTATTGACAGTTTCAGAGTTCAGTCCATTGCCCTTGGACCAAAGACAAGACTCTACAACATGGTGGAGGTCATATTCACCTCAAAGTGGCTGGAAAAAGAAGTAAAAGGGAGGAAAATGTGGAGTCCAAGCACCCCTTCAAGGACATGCTCCCAGTATCTTAACTTCCTTTCACTAGATTGTCCTTTTCTCCTCAATGTCCCAACATCTCCTGATACAATAGTGAGAAGCCTTTGGACAAACCAACAACACAGAGCCTATGGAGGCCTCTCCAAATCCCATCCAGAACACAGTTTGAGAACTTTTTACCTTATTATGTAACAATTCTCTTTGATATTTCCTAATTGATATCATCACTACTCTTTGAGACCATCATGAAGTACTGTACACTTGAACACAAGCACTATGACATTGTTGTCAGTCAGTCTGCTGAGACAGCTAAGTGTCAATTGACTGAATAGGAAGCACTGCCCAGAGACCTCATGTGTTGACCTCCAGCTCATGGGTACCTTGAGAAGTGACTGTTCATGACTAATGCATTAATCAATGTTGTGTTTTCACAGCTGGATAGGGCCTGAATGAAGGAATTCTGTCACCATCACCAGAGTTTGTCATTAAACACTCAAGTCGTTTCTCTCCATCTCCAGTGTCTAAGCTTTGTATGTTCCCATAGAGTCTCTGAGCCTCAAAGAATCAGGTGGACATGAGCCCCAGCCTCTGAAACAGGCCAGAGTGATTGCTAGCTGGCTGTTTGTCATGCACATGTGAGGTCAGAGTTCAGATCCTCAGTACCTACGTAGGATCTGTATGACAGTCTACCTGTGATTACCACTTTAGATGCCAAGGCAGAGACAGGGGAGCCCCAGAGCAAGATGGCTAAGGAGTCTACACAGATGGGTAAGTTTGGGGTTTGCTTGAAAGACTTTGTTATTGAATAATATTGAAGAGCCACTGAAGATGATTTCAGAGATTGACCTCAGACCTACACATGAAATATATACCCATGTACATTCATACCCATACACATGTATGCACATACATACACACACACAAACACACACACACACACACACACACATACACACACCATATAGGCACACACATGTAAAGCCTTTGAGACCATAATCCAAATAACTATTTCTATTTTGAAGTAGTTTCTCAAGTGCTTTCTCTACAGTGACAGAAAACATCAGACCAACATAGTGACTGGTGGGAAGGCAGCACACACAACCTGTATGTGCTGCAGAAAAGGATGATTCATAGCCTGGAGGAGCCAAGCACAAGGTAGCATCACATGCCTCAGAACAGCACATAATTTACAACAGGCAAATTGCTGCTTTCAGGAGTTTTCAGCCTTGGGCCTCTGTATCACATTGACTTACAGCAGATAAGGATATTGCTATATTCTCTGTGGGAAATGAGCTGAAGGAAGGTTTTACCTTCTATGTGGCCAGAAAATGTGGGGTTGGATGTTGAAGGACATTAGAATGGTCTACTCACCACAGTGCTGTGCTAGTCTCAGCAGGGATGTCAGCATACAAGATGCCTTATGAAACAGAAACCAAAACAATGCCTAGTGGCTATTCTGCTTCAATAGACAGTGGCAAAAATCTAAACGAGTGCTTAGGACTTGGATTGTGTGCAGCCTTTCTCAGGGCTCACAAACTCCTAATAATTGACAGGTTGGTTTAGTAAGTATTTTACAGGGAAGTCTGGCCAAGGAGCCAATATGAAATTGGAAAATTGAACCACTTGGGCAAATGGAAATTTTTAAGTAATTTGTTAGCGCATTGCATATTTCACAACAATAAGCCTATTGTACTTATAAAAGAAAGCATCAGCTTTTAGCTGCCTAGCTGTTTACGATGTCTAGTGTGGTGACAGCATGTTCTGTGTTCGTGTGTCTGCTTTAAAATACTGTGACTTGTTATTATGAGACGTCATCAAATGCAATGGAGTTTCACTGAAATGAGGGAGAAGTTGGGTGACAATGAATTAAAGGAGAAATTTGAGACAGACATTTTATTTGGCAAAAGTTGAAATAGGGGACACATAAAATTCATTGTTCCTATTTGAATGAGTCTGGAAAGTAGTGTTTGGCACCTTGGAATCTTTTGGATCAAAACATAATCCTTCTTTGTTCTTTCTATCTTCTTTGAAATGAATTTCAAAGCTACCCACCAGTATTAAAACAGGTTCATGCAAGGCTGAGGGAGGCTACCCAACTAAAAAGGACATTTGTGCCACTTTGTTTTCTTAAAAGTGTTTTTTTTTAATTAAAGAAATGTTTCATTTGTTTATTGAAACAATTAGAATTAATTCTTATATAATTGGCCCCGCCCTCTCTAATTTTACAGGCCTAGATTTTTGCAACTTGTCTGTCTGCCGCCCAGAATTTTTAGGTTAAATAGGATATTACTAATGTTTGAGTAGATTATACTTGTGCTAAATTCAGAAGAAAAGAAGAGGTCTACAATCAAAACACATCCTGTACCTAACCCTGTCCCAGTCTCCAGTTCTCCTCTCAGTGGTCTCTCTTCTAATTTCTTCGCTGTTATTATGGTAAAACAGGTTGACCAAAACCCAGTTGGGAGGAAAGAGTTCTTTTGGCTTGCGACTGCAGGTCACAGCCCATCATGAAGTAAGTATTCTAGGCAGATCTGTTTATTATTCCACATAGCATTACCTCCAACCAGGAACTCAGTCACAGCTGAGGAATTACAGTAGAAACCTCAGAGGAGACTGCTTGCTGGCTAGTGGTCCAGATTGTTCTCAGCTAGCTTTCTTCTACGGTTTCAGAGTCTAGGGATGGTACCACCCACAGTGGGCTGGAGCTCTCATACATCAATTAACAATGAGGTCAGCTTCCTACAGAGATGTTCACAGAACCATCTGATATAGGCAGTTCTTCTCAGAGGACAGAGCTAACAACACAGTATCTTTCCAAAGACATGTTATAGTTATTACAGTATGTGTGCACACACAGTGTGTGAGCACACAAATGGTCATACACACATTGCTGCATCTCCTGTCATTCTGCCATTCGGATCTGTTTAGACTTCCTTTGTGTGAGGTGTTATGTGGGGGCTTAACCTGCTCTTATCTCACTGTTTGTCCAGTTGTCCTACACAACTAATGGGAGCCCATCTCAATACATAGATTTAAAGCCACACCTTCATCAGATACAAAGTGCCTTACTTTGACATGGTTTTTGTTTGAGTCTTATGGAAGCAGGCTGGCCTGGAATTCACAGCAGAGCTGGTTTTCAGCTCCTTATATTCCTGCCTCACCTCCTGGCACTATGACAGCAGGCTATACGGTAGATCATTTCCATTGTTGCACTGTCTACCCACAATCTTTATTTAAGACTTTTCCCTTCTCCGATCTGAACTCCCACTGTCACTGCAGTCTCTCTCCCTCCCCCTCCTCTTGTGCTCTCTCTCTCTCTCTCTCTCTCTCTCTCTCTCTCTCTCTCTCTCTCTCTCTCTCTCTCTCTCTCCCTTTCTTTCTCAAACATACACACACACAGGCATAACATGCACATGCATGCATACACACAGACATACAGTCACGCAAAAAGGCATATACACGCACAAACACATACATAAAGACGCAAACACACACACACACACACACACACACACACACACACATGTATATAAGTTTGAGATTACTTGAACATTTTAGTCTGACATTGAATTTCCAGTGTAAGAACTTGAACCTAGCAACTCTTTCACTGCTCAGAAGAGTTCCTGCCTGTCAATTAAGAGCATTTTAAGTTTTCATACCTTAGAAATGACTCTTACCTTCAAGTGCACTCCTATAGAGTTTTACCTCAGTTGCGACAGTGAATGAGGCAGTTTGTCGGTGGCCACTCCTGATAAACACTTTGTGCATAAATGCTGCCAATTTTTATGTATCTGTTTTGATCTTATTGCTGTATTTCATTCTGATTTGTAAGGTTTTTTATAATTAGTTTTTAGTTTCCAGATCTACAAATACCTGTGACTTTTAACTACTAAAATCTTTTTATTTTCCCTGAAGCCCTTAGCCATTAAATTGGCATGTTTGTGTTCTTTTGAGCGGGGTCTCCTAAGGCTACAAAGACCCGTGTATGTGTGAGTTAGAGCCTTTTCTTCAACCGGTCCTCAGCTTTAGTTTGGTTGTCTGGACTTTCAGAAAGACACTACAATAACACATTGGTTATATTGCTAAGTACTAAAGAACGATGTGATAGAAGAGGGTCACAGCTTTGGTGATTAAAATCCCTGCCTTGTAGGCTTTCTTACAAGCTCTATTCAGTATCCAGGAAGAAGAAAAGGTTAAATTGCACAAGTTTAAAATTATCTAGTTTAAAATTATATACAGCATTATTTTAATATTGAGCATGTTTCAACGTGGTCTCATTATCTGAAAATTGCTAACCTTGTCAGGAACTAAATTAAATGTTTCTTTCTGTGTAACTTAATTCAGTGGGGACTCCAGTATCATAATTTTGCTAAGTCTCATGAGTATAAACATTAGCCATTTCACTACTGAGTGGACATGCAAGTTAATTAATATCCCTGGTTGAGAGAAAATTAGTAATCATGGGGGGTTTGTAGTTTAATTTAACATAAGGTAAGGAAAATTAATACAAAAATTTATGAATTTGGTCTTAGCTCAGGAACTAATTTGTTGTGCAGCCCTTGGCAAATACCTTAACCTCTTTCCTTTAATATTTTCATTTTGTGAGTGAAAACTGAATTATTAAATATCCAATGTTTAATTATTACATGTTTTCAGTAGTATTCAGTATTCAGCTCTTGTATTTGTAATCTTCTATAATCCACCCAACAGCTCTTGGTGTTGGTCTGCTCATTCATAACAGCCACACCTGATAACGTCTCACAGTTTCCTGCTCTTCGAGCAGAAAGAAGAATCAGCAAGGGGAGGAGCCCAAGACCATAGGGTTCTAACCAGCTCACTGTAGCTAGCACGCACCAAACTGACTCCCTAAATTTCCCTCCCTCCTCAGAAGCTGGAAAAATCTTACCTTGTCCCTTCTGCTAACAGGACTGAAGCCAAGGGCACTAGATGATGACATGTCACCCATGAGACCCTGGTGTAGCAAAACACATGGAGCCCAGTAGATACCTTAGTTTATGAAAACAGTAGTCTGAGAAAACCTAGACCAAATGTCACATAAGTTCCTCTCCTGTAGCTCATTTCAGGAACACAGCAATGGCAGGCATGTAGAGAAAGGAGGCTTGTCCTCCCGTCTGGTGATTTCCACAGTGGAAGTTGGTATGGAGGCGTCTCTAAACTTAAAAGTAAAGCTTATGCAGGAGCTGGTCATAAGCCTCTGAGCACATACTCCCAAATCAAAGTCGGCTGACTATGGAAGTACCTGAATACCAGTGTTTATTTCAGTAGAGTGGTCAAATTACTGAATCAGTCAGATGGCCATCAACAATGACTGGGGTAAAGAAACCACAGTGTATACACACAATGGATGACGTTTCACTCCATCTTACAGAGTAGATTCATGATGTATGCAGACGTGGAGATCACTGTATTAGTTGAAAGAAGCCAGACTCAGACAAAGAGCAAATTTTCTTTTTCTGATAGGGAGTATCTAGGAAAACAGAGAATAATATGAGGCTAAAAGAATAAATATGGGGAGACTTAGAAGGAAAGTAGATGCAGGGATAAGAGAACAGAGATAAATGAAGGGGCACATAGAGGTATGATTGCTACGCAAGTGCACTGTGTCCATATTGAGGAACAGCACACTGGGACCCTTCATTGTGTACAACTAGTATAAGGTAACAACATAAAGAAACAAATTATAGACCAAGACTTCGCTCTCCTCTGTTGTAGCACAGCTGAGTTTATCTCGTTCTGTGCCATGTTCTTTACTGTATTCTATTAAAGGTAGAAAAACAGGACTGTGGGGAGGCAGCACATGAGAAACATGAGTATCACAGAGATGTACTTTCAGACGAGCTTAAGTCTTATTCATCTGCGGCTGACGTGGTTTAGGATGATCCACTGTAAACATTAGTATATACAAATACTTCCATGGCTGCTGTTAGTCCGTCGGCTGTCAGATACGGAGGCACAAAACACTCACAAGCTTTAAGTGCAGACAGCACTTTGCAGTTCTGGGCCACACACACCGAAGACCTGAAAAGAGTTAGACACCAAGATATCTGGGATGTGTGCTCGCAGAGATGGGAAGATAGCTTGTCTCAAGGTGAGTTCTTCCTGAGAAAACCAGTTACTTGGGTGGGGTGAGGAATGGGAAGCCTGGAGCCAGGCACTGTCTGATCTGAGAGAGCTCCAGAGGAGCAGAAGTGATTCTCAGCCAAGGAGCAGTGCCTGTTTGCCCCACATACGTGGGCGGTCAGCCCAGCAGCTCCACGGACAGCAGTTCAGTTCAAGAAAGGTATTGATTGGGATTTTGTTTGGTTTTGCCTGGAAACCAAAGATTCCAATTTTTAAGGCTCTTTCTTAAATTGTGACTTTCCAGAAGAATGGAAATTACTTTTAAATATACCATGTGACTATTTAACTAAATGTGTGACTACCCTGAACTTTACTTTCAAGTCTGTGACCTTTTCACAATCATAAACTCCGTGCCAGAATATATGGTGGTTTTAATTAGCTGCCCTGTTGTGCAAAACTAGCAACCAAACTGAATATGAGGTCCTTGAAAATGCTCATTGACTTGAGTAATTGGGAGAGGAGAAGAAAGAGGAAAGAAAAAATCCTTTTAAACATCATCCTGAAACTAACTTTTTCTTGGCAACATTAATTTTAACTAGAATCTGGGGAAGGAAAACCAAGTATACTATTACATTTTGTTTCTTGGCTTAGAAAAATGAATATGGCCAGCACTAATTAATTAGCACAGACAGTATTTATGCAGTGGCTTCTTTCAGATAATGTGCCTCAGAGGGAAGAAGAAGGCAGTTTTGTTATTTTGTGGGCTTCCAGTGTCTGTGATTTAACAAAGCAATATCCTAGAATATATTAGGGAATAGCAATGACAGATTCATCTTTTACTTTGTACCCTGAAAAGCTATTTATGCAAATAGAAATGCTGTATTTGTAATGTAAAAGCGGCTGGGAGATTTGGGTCTCTCACTCAGGGTGAGGTAGTGGTTCCAGGGAAAGTAGAGAACCCAAAATGGTGAGTTGATCATTAGCTGTATCTCTTATAACTGCAGACCCAGGTCCTCACTTATTAAAAGACTCAACAGCTGACCTTTCACACTTTCAAATACAGATGTTTCCTGCAATTGCTTTGTCAGTGCTGTTAAAGAATGAAATGGGGAGAAGTGTGTAGCTTGGGGATAACAACTATCAACCTTATCAGTTTGGATGTTTACCCCAATTCCCAGCCTGAACCCTTTGCACTCACACCCTCACTCCCCAACACTCCACCCATTTTGTGTTTCTTCTTTTTTCTCCTCCTCTTCCTCTATCATTTAATGACCCATTGACTTTAATTTATGCTGCTATACTCCCTGGTATGGGGCCATTCACTGTATTGTCTTTGACCTACCAGAAGCCACACCATTAAATAAAACTGACTCTCCCTTCTCTAGAAGCCATCAATGGGCCATTCCTCCTCAGTTAGAGGTTTTTCCTACTTTCTCATCTAATAGTTTCAGTATACCTGGTTTAACATGGAGATCTTTGATCCACTTGCACTTGAGCTTTGTACAAGGAGATAAGAAAGGGTCTAATTTCATTCTTCTGCATGCTGAGTGCCAGTTGGACCAACACCATTTGTTGAACAGGATGTCCTTTTTCCATTGAATTATTACAGCTTCTTTGTCAAAAGTCAGGTGACCATATATGTGAGGGCTCATTTCTGGATCTTCTATTCTATTCCATTTATCCATGTGCCTATCTCTATACCAGTACCATGCAGTTTTTAGCACGATTGCCTTGTAATATAGCTTGAGGTCAGGGATAGTGATTTCTGCAGATGTTTTCTTGTTGTTGAGGATGGATTTTGCTATTCTAGATCTTTTGTTATTCCAGATGAAATTGCATGTTGCTTTTCCCAACTCTATGAAGAACTGGGTTGGTATTTTGATGGGGATTGCATTGAATCTGTAGATTGCTTTTGGTAGGATGGCCATTTTTAAAATGTTGATCCTTCCAATCCATGAGCATGGGAGATCTTTTTATTTTCTGAGATCTTCCTCAATTTCCTTCTTTAGAGGTTTGAAGTTCTTGTTATACAGGTCCTTCACTTGCTTAGTTAGAGTCACACCAAGGTATTTCATAGTTTTTGTGA
Source organism: Micromys minutus (assembly GCF_963924665.1). NCBI lineage: Eukaryota > Metazoa > Chordata > Mammalia > Rodentia > Muridae > Micromys > Micromys minutus. Next base: position 1,761,352 of record NC_137958.1, read on the forward strand.
CAATTGTAAAGGGTATATTTTCCCTAATTTCTTTCTCCACATGTTTGTCCTTTGAGTAGAGAAAGGCTACTGATTTGTTTGAGTTAATTTTATATCCAGCCACTTTGCTGAACTTGTTTATCAGCTGTGGGAGGAGTGTACTTGTTTTTAAAGATTTATTTATTTTATTTTGGTACTTTGTATTTGTGTGGATATTTATCTACATCTATGTACTACATGCATGCAGTTCCCATGGAGGCCAAAAGGCGGCACCAGAAACTGAAGTTACAGACAGATGTGAGCTGTCATGTGGGTGCTGGGAACTGAACCCAGGACCTCTGCAAGAGCAATAAATGCTCTCAACCACTGGGCCTTCCCTCCAGTGCCCTGTCCCCCTTAGGATTTATTTGAATATATACTTATTTTTAATGGTCATATCAATTTTCCATGTGGAAAATATGATATGAATAGGCCACACTTGGAAGTTTTTTAGAATGAGAACCATAAAATTGTAAATGTATAGGAACTGCATGTGTTTGCAGGTGTAATGTTGCAATGGAAAGTGTATCAGTCCCAACTGTAAAACCTGCCACTCACCAAGTGCACATGCTTGGCCAGTTCCTTACTCTGTCTGGCTTTAGATCTCACCTGGAATAGTAGTATTAGGCTAGTTTTTACCAGTTTAGGTAGTGACCAAATGAGTTAGCACTTTGAGGGACAGTAGAACTCAGATATGTTACTTTAAATGCTTCTTAAAGATTTTTAACCACTTACAGCCTGAAACACTAGCCTACGGAAAAATGGGATATTTTATTTTCTGGTAAAAACAGAAGAAAATCACAGACCGATGCCTTTGTGGTGCTTTGTAAACAGTGGTACTGAGTCAGTTCTTGGAGCACTCTGTACTCTAACATCCTGATTTATATGCCTTCTCTTCCTAAAAGGCTAAATTCCTGCCTGAAAAACCAGTCTACTTCTTTGTCTTTCTCTTTATCTATTCCACTGGAAGGGGAAGGGCACAACTTGCTTTCTGTTAGCCTTTCTTCTCTTCCATTTGAGGTTTAAGGATTTTAAGAAATAAAATATTCTTATATCTTCCCATCTTCAGCTGGCATTCTCAAACATAAGACCACCTTCCACTTTTCCTACTTTCTAACTTTCTGTTGCCTGCAAAGGGAATAAGAGTGACTGTTCCCAGCAAAGTGTCTCCTACAGACATCAGTCTGTCTAGCCACATAAATGATCTATTCCAAGCTCTTGGTACACTACATCATTACAGGAAATGAACATCTCTAAGGCCTAGGGAATAACCTCACCAGTGTTGAGCTCTGACAACTTGCCAGAGCATCACCCTAAAGACTTTGGAACTATAGTCTTAACATTCTCATAGCCTCTAATGAATAGCCCAAAGCTGAAGTGTCTTAAAGGATTTGTTCAAGATTTGGATATCAGAAGTAGACATAGCCTGAGTCCTAAGCAACATGACTCTGTGGCCTGTGGTCCAAGCAAACAAGGTCAATCGTAGAAATACCCTCTCCCTTGCACACAAATTTTAGGAATGTGTTCAGGTACACAGCCTACAAAGGCACAGTGAAAGAGCAAAAGATGTACGTTTGATATGGGTTCTTATGTGAGCTAGATTACACTAAGCCAAATTGCTTAATCTCTGTAATTTAACTTTTGCAAAATATCAAATTTTCTGAGGAGCTTTCTCTGCCTGGCTTCTCTCTGACTGCAGTGCATGGATGGATTTGCCTGTAAGCTCTCTAAGGCCTCAGAACTATCTTTTTTGGCTGCAAACTAAAGAGTAAAAATGTTTATCAGTTTAAGACAGAGAATGTTGAAAAGCAATACCAGGTATCATTAAGAACAATCATATTAGGGATCTAATCTGTGCAAACTGCACATCAAGGAGGCAGAGGCAATGGATTATAAAGGCATCCCAATTAAAGTAACCCTTCAACTTTGAGAACATCTGTACAACCAACAGTTTCCCTTGGAATCTTAAAAATGACCACCACATGTGGTCTCAGGTTGAAATGTGGTTCAGGGCCTGTGTGTATTAGTGGGCAGCAGCTGGCATCTGTAGAGAAAGATGCAGATTCAAAGACCTTTTAGTTGAGAAAGATGTGAAATTCTTAAGTATGTCTGAAAAGTGGTTTGCTCCTGGAAGTGCTAACAACATTGTACAAAAAAAACGAAGGCAAAGTAGGTGAAGAATAAGAAGAGGAAGAGGAGGGGGGAAAAAGAAGGGGAGGAAGAGGAAGAGGAAGGGGAAAAAGGGGAGGAAGAAGAAGAGGAAGGGGAAAAAGAAGGGGAGGAGGAGGAGGGGACAAGGAGAAACAAGCAGAAGAACAGAAGAAGGAGGAGAAGGAGAACAACAAGTACAAGAAGAAGAAGAACAGGAAAAAGATTGTAATGAATGTGATGACCATGACAATGACAATCATGATGTATTTCCTCCATGGATGGAGAAAACAAAGATGTTGATAAACAGATGATGCTTTTGATGAGGAGGAAACTGAAGGAAAGCTCTGGTAAAGAAATATGTACAATATATCAGCCAAAAAACACACACAAAAGAATAAAACCGGAGTTGATAGGTCTACAATGAATCAACAGTCAGATCAACACATCAATAATCTTTCAAAATAAAGAGAAAACATTCTAAACGCCAAAAAAAATCTAGTTTTGTAGAAAACTTTAAGGCAAAACCACAAGAAAGTATAGAAAAGGATGGTGTCTTCCAGAGTAGACTCTGTGTTCATCAAGCATGTGGATTGTTTACTGATGACCTGCCAGGAAGCTTTTTAAGATCTCTGGCAGTGGGGGTAGTCTCTTTAAGAAAATGGGTTAGACAGTGTGAAATATTCCATCTTACTTCATTTCTGTAGCAATAGCTTCTGACTGTCCCTTCTATGGTTCAAACTGAAAGCTTTCCTACAGTGTTTGATAGATGCTGCCCAGGTTCCATTGGGAATAATACGCCGTCTAAGTTCCAGAACAGATTTCAAAGATAGAACTTCACCCTTTATTTGCTTCTAAGTATGAATGCAATGTTATGATATGACATAGTCATAGAGGTGCTCACACATGGAAATGGTAAGAAAACAAAAACATACATGTAAAATAAACTCAGTGTGGTGGTTTAAATATGCTTGGCTCATGGGAAATAACACTATTAGGAGTTGTGTGTGGCCTCTTGGAGTAGATGTGTCCTTCTTGGAGGAAGTGAATCACTGTGGAGTGGACTTTCAAGCTCTGTGCAGTGCAAGAGAGGAATTCTTCTACTGGTTGCTTTTGAATCAAAAAATTCTTGTCTTCTCCTGCACCATGTCTAACTAGACACCACCATCCTTCTGCCATGATGATAATGGACTGAATTTCTCTGAACTTGTAAGCCAGCCCCAATTAAATGTTGTCCTTTATACAAGTCTCCTTGGTTGTGACATCTTTTATCAGCAATGGACTCTAACTAAGACAGATATTGGTACCAGGAGTGGGGTCATTGCTGTGATAGGCCTGATCATGCTTTTGTTTGGAGAAGTGTGGATTTATGAACTTTGTAAAGCAGTGGAATGCTTTAAACAAGGCTTAATGGGCCATACTAGTCAAACCATGGAAGAGAGTGTTTCTGAGGGTGTTTTGAATTCTAGAGACCCTGCTGAAGAGGTTTCAGTGCAGAAGAATTTTAGTATATGGCCTAGAGACTGTTATTGTTAACATTTTGGTGAAAAATGTGGCTGCTTTTTTTCCTTGTCTGAAGAGTCTACCTGAGGCTAAAGTAAAGAGATTCTAATTAATTGCATTGACCAAGAAATGCTCAGAGAACTTGAGCATGCATTTTGTCTTCTGGTTACTCTCATAAAGAGCATTCTGATCAAGCATAACAAGTATAGAAAACTAAATCCTATGTTTGAGGAGATTAACAGATTAAGGAAGTATTGACTTGGGACAAGATCGCAGCTAAAATTATTGCGTATGCATTTGCCATTGGACAAAGACTAGTTGTATTCTGTTAAGTGTAATGATTACTTGGTTACTGTTTTTATTTGAACTTTTAATCCGAAATGAACTACAAACCAGAAATGGAGGACACAGACTTTTTTTTTTTGTAAATATTTTTTTTTTGTTTTGTTTTCTTTATTTCTTGGACTTCATACAGTCTGTGAGTTGTTTCTGGGGCAGTGCAAGCCTCTGGGGTTAGCATCCCACTATCAGTGACTGCATATTATGTCTGTTCTTTTGTGACTGGGTTATCTCACTCAGGATGATATTCTCTAGATGCAGCCATTTTCTTAAGAATTTGGTTAAGTCATTGTTTCTGGTGGCTGAGTAGTATTCCATTGTGTAAATGTACCACAATTTTTGTATCCATTCATCTACTGAAGGACATCTGGGTTCTTTCCAGCTTCTGGCTATTATAAATAGAGCTGCTATGAGCATTGTGGTGCATATATCTTTGTTGTATATTAAAGTGTCTCTGGGGTATATGCCCAGAAGTGGAATAGCTGGGTCTTCAGGTAGTACTATATCCAATTTTCTGAGGTATCGCCAGACTGATTTCCAGAGTGGTTGTATTAGTTTGCAACCCCACCAACAGTGGAGAAGTGTTCCTCTTTCTCCGCAGCCTCCCCAGCATCTGCTGTCATTTGAGTTTTGGATCATGGCCAATCTGACTGGTGTGAGGTGGAATCTCAGGGTTGTTTTGATTTGCATTTCCCTGATGGCTAAGGATGTTGAGCACTTCTTCAGATGTTTCTTGGCCATTCGGTGTTCCTCAACTGAGAACGTTTTGTTTAGCTCTGTACCCTATTTTTTAATAGGGTTATTTGATTCTCTGGTGTCTAGCTATTTGAGTTCCTTGTATACCTTGGATATTAGGCCTCTATCTGATGTAGTGTTGGTAAAGATCTTTTCCCATTCTGTTGGTTGCCGTTTTGTTTTCTTGACAATGTCCTTAGTCTTACAGAAACTTTGCAATCTCATTAAGTCCCATTTGTTAATTTTTGACCTTAGAGCTTGAGCCATTGGTGTTTTGTTCAGGAAATTTTCTCCTGTGCCTATGTGTTCTAAGGTTTTCCCTACTTTCTCATCTAATAGTTTCAGTGTATCTGGTTTAATGTGGAGATCTTTGATCCACTTACACTTGAGTTTTGTACAAGGAGATAAGAACGGGTCTATTTTCATTCTTTTGCATGCTGAGTGCCAGTTGGACCAGCACCATTTGTTGAATAGGCTGTCCTTTTTCCATTGAATGTTTACTGCTCCTTTGTCAAAAATCAGGTGACCATATACATGAGGGCTCATTTCTGGATCTTCTATTCTATTCCATTGATCCACATGCCTATTTCCCTACCAGTACTATGCAGTTTTCAGCACAATTGACTTGTAATATAGCTTGAGGTCAGGGATAGTGATTCCCGCAGATGATTTTTTGTTGTTGAGGATGGATTTTGCTATTCTAGGTCTTTTGTTATTCCATATGAAATTGCACATTGATCTTTCCAATTCCTTGAAGAACTGGGTTGGAATTTTGATGGGGATTGCATTGAATCTGTAGATTGCTTTTGGTAGGATGGCCATTTTTAAGACGTTGATCTTTCCAAATCATGAGCATGGGAGATCTTTCCATTTTCTGAGATCCTCCTCAATTTCTTTCTTTAGAGGTTTGAAGTTCTTGTCATACAGGTCCTTCACTTCCTTAGTTAGAGTCACACCAAGGTATTTCATAGTTTTTGTGACGATTGTAAAGGGTACCTTTTCCCTAATTTCTTTCTCCACATGTTTGTCCTTTGAGTATAGGAAGGCTACTGATTTGTTCGAGTTAATTTTGTATCCGGCCACTTTGCTGAACTTCTTTATTAGCTGTAGGAGTTCTCTGGTGGAATTTTTGGGGTCACTCAAGTACACACAGACTTTTGATCCAGATGCTGAGAAACAGTGGCCATGAAAATTTTCGGGCCAGGCATGGTAGTGCAGACCTCAAATTTCCAGGAGACAGAAGCAAGCAGAACTCTGAGTTCAAGGTCAATCTACAAAGCAATTTACAGCACAGCCAAGCTGGTGATAGTGTAATAAAACAAGGGGGACACATTCCAGCTCTAGAAATCAAAAGAATTCAGCTTTAGTTATGAGGCTCTTGCTTTAGAGTCAAGAATAGAAGAGGATACTGGAACAATTTATGCTATTTGGGTGGAGCTAAAAAAATTAGCAGTAATTAAGAAGAGACCAGCATCAGACTAGTTTGAACAAGCCAGTGGGGAATCAAACCCTATCTAAGGCACTCAGTATTTCAATAATATCAAAAGAAAAGAAAGAAAAACACATGTTGCTGGTATTGTATATAATAATTTATGTAATTCTGGGAGTGGAGTGCCTGGGCCTACACATGGGCAGAAAATGACTTTATTAGCTATCGTTTCTGTTACTATTACAACACTATGACCTGAAGCAATTTGCAGAATAAAGAATTTAGTTTGGTTTATGGCTCCAAAGGAAGAGTCTATAATAACAATGGGAAAATGGCAGCAAACTTTTGATACAAGAACCTGAGAGATCACTTTCCAGCTGAAGGCATGAAGCAGGTAAGTGGGAGGAGCCTGTGAACATTGAAGCCTGCTCTCAGTGTCGTGCTTGCCCCTCCCCCACAACCTCCTTCAAACAACTCTACCTCTACAGACCACGTGTTCAAATGTCTGGGTCTATGAATGACATGTCTCATCCACACCAATACAATGACACTCCAGAGACCAGTGCCTAAAGCTGTTTTGACCATCCTCTATTACTTGTTGGCTGGTGCAAAACATGGAAAGGTTATCAGTGTTGCCAGAAATATGTGATCAGATTTGTGTTCGGTTAGAAAAAGTAGACATACCACAGTGCTTTCTTACAGAGCATCTCTGAGTTAGTGACACACCTTCAACGGGCTTTGTCTCCTTCAGCCACTTTGAGGCACGTGTGGTTCCTCCCTGCAGGGATGCCTGCAAACCTCATTAGCCTCAGCTATGGGAAAATAAACTGGAAAAAGGGGACTCCATCAAGCTCTGAATCTAGATGAGGAGATTTGGGCTTAATGCATGTCTTCTTATTAATCAGCTTCTGCTTCAAGTCTTTGGCCTGAGAGGCTCACATGCCTGTCATGGCCTGCACTGATCTTTGTTTTCTCTAACCCCGTCAATGCAGACTGTGTTGAGTCTTTTCAGGGTGCTGCTGCCTTGGAGACTGGTCTGGTCTGTGTAATTCCTCACACCCTCATAAAATCTTTCCTGTGGCTTTCTTACCATCATCTCTGCAAGAGGTTCCCCCTTTGGTCACTTCTGTTTGCTTTGACTCCACTTCTGCTTCCTCTCTCTCTGGGGTTTTAAACACTATTTCATGGAGCACGTTTCGTCCAGCAACCCTCGTTGTAATGACTTCCAAGTCCTACTTCCAGTTCAATTCCCACCCAAATTCTCTCTGTGTAACAAGCATATGTACCTCGGCTATGAAGCTCATCCGGACCTGAACTCTTAAGCCTAAACCGAAACTGGGATGGCTCTCACCCACCTGCCTAAGCCAGAAATCTAGGATCACCTTCAATCTCCCTCCCTAATCTCTCAGAGCTGATCAGAAACCTATTGAACCCTCCAGATCTCTTCACTGTGTCCCATCACGCTTTATGGCAGGCCCTAGCCCCTCAGTTTGACTACAGGATGGCATTGTCCTTATCTGTGGTCAAAGTCCTTCAAATCCACTCCTCTTTGCAGCTGAAGTGCCTTTGAAATGGCATGCTCGCCACTCATGGTAACGTTCCTGACCTGCCTAGATGCCTCAAATCACAACGGGCTTTCAAAGAGCCTCCTGATAGTGTTTCCAGCCCCCTACCCACAGTCCTCCTTCTGATTTGTGTCCTACCCCTTCTATTTTTAGGTCCCTTGTCCCTAGTGTGTCCTCATGGTCATTCATCCTTTCCCATCCACTCACTGCTGGCTGCCTCAGAACCAGCCTTGTCCCCAGCATGGACAACTTTTCCCTTCCGCTGCCACCACTTCTCCTTCCCTCCTCTCCTCTGGGATGTAGACCTCTGCTCTTCAAGCTCAAAGTCCAGCCCCAGTCTTTCTTCACACCGTTTTCATTGCAGTTCACTGCTCTAGTCTTCATAGAGAGCCCATGCTCTAGGAGGGGGCGGGGAGGAGTCATGCAGAGCTTGTTCACACCGCTGTCTACGTGCCCATCATGGAATATGGAATAAACTTCAATGGGATAAGTTGTGCTGCTTGAGAACACTGAATCATCAAAAGGCACATATTCTCATACTCTTATAAGTAAAAGATAAATGCTTTTCATAAGCATAGTAGCAGAAATGTATATAAAATCCAAATTAGTATAGAACAGGCAAGTGGTTAACTAGGGAAGGCCTGAAGAGGAATTTAAAAGATATTGTCTTTTCAACAAGGCAGGAATATTGCATACATAGAATCCAACTAATATAATGTCTATGAGTCTAACCAAGCCCTGCATTATGACCACAACAGTCAATAAGCCACGAGGACAGAAAAGTTTCTCAAGCTCCACCCATGGGTGAATAGATGCAGGTAACAAATGGGTGTGTAGAAATGGGAAGATCCCCTGGAAATATTCTCCAGTTCCAATTGCTCAGCCCTAAACACATGGGTGTACGAGCAACCCAGTGAACTTCATGCACGTATGTGTGCATACATATGTGTGTTAGGTATGTTTATGTGTGTAGTAGCAGTAATTAGACAGAGGTCATAAATTTGAGGTGGAGTCGGGGTAATAGAAGAGGAGTAGCAGCAGTAGTTGGAGGGAGGAGTGGAGATGCTATAAATATAGTGGTTGTGTATAAAATTCCCAAGAGGAGGAGGAGGAGAAAGAGAGAAGGAGGGAGAGTAGGAGAAGGAAGAAGAGGGAGAAGAGGGGGAAGAGGATGAGGAAAGAAAGGAAGAGAAGGAAAAGGAGGAAGAGGAGAAGGAGGAGGAGGAGGAAGAGAAGGAGGAGGAAGAGTAGGAGGAGAAGGAGAGAGGGGAAGAGGAGAAGGAGGATGAAGAAAGAAAGAAAAAGGGAAAAAGAAGGAGGAGGAAGAGTAGGAGGAGAAGGAGGGAGGGGAAGAGGAGGAAGTAGTAAATGAAGCCAACTGAGAACTAGCTTCGGACAGAGCTCTGCTCATCAGCTTTTCACCATGGGATACATAACCTGATTTCTCTGTCCATCAATAGTCTATTCTGTAAAGACTTTGAGAGTAACACTGCACAAACCTGTGTGGAGAATTCAAAAGAGTAGTTTAAGTTGCATGTATAGGAAGCATGGTGTTTAGCAGGTGTCTAAAACACAAAGGCTACTTCATCCCCTGAGGGAATTTGAAGCTCTTTGCACCGTCTTGAATGTGCCTGAAGAGGAGAATGAGAGAAATAGAATCTATTATAAAATTACAATGTTAGCCTGGGTTAAGAGAAGGAAGTCCATAAACTAGAGTTTGATATGTAACTGATCCCTTGTCTCCATTAAACTGTAATAAATGGTTAAGGATACATAGAGAAATTTCATATTGTAAAATCCCTTAAACTCCAACCTGGGGGGATTATTTGCTCTATGACTTCTGTACAATAGAAGTTTACTAATTCATAGAGTGCCTTGATGCATTTACAATTTAGATTGTTTATAATCAGACATAATAAACTTCTTCCCTGTGCTTGAACTTTACTACCTTTGGACACATAGAGAGATTGATCAGATTTCAAACAGACAAACACACACCCAGAGCATATGTACCTTAATGCTAAAGATGATATCAATGTATTTTTAGTGCACTGGGAAAAGATATGTCCTGTAACTCTAGTCTCTATAGTGTTGGTGAAACAAAGTATCTCAACTCTTGAATTCTAAGTGTGGATGTCAGACACTTTGGCATGCCTTTCAGAATATTGTCAACTTGATTCCAGTTCCTCTAGGTGCTTGTGACAAGACTGTTACTCATTAACTTGCTTACCATCAGGCAACATTGCTAGAATTCTCTTTTCTGCCTTTAATATTGGGCTAGGCAATTTTCCAATTTTCTTCCAAATCTTAAGTCTTGCTGAGCATCCCTCACGCATAGAATTGATTTGACATTCTCCAAACATTTACCCAGTTATCTGAGAACTCATGTTACTGTTCAGGTTTGTAAAGCTAGTTTTTCTATAGGACTAATGCCCATGGGCCCATGGAATTCTGGGTAGGAAAGAAATGGTTAGGTTTTACCCATTTGCCATATACAGCTGTTCTCATTACATGTGCATGTGAAGTATCTAAGTTATGACCACTGAAGTCATTAATAGTGTATAGCAATGGGGCCTTGGTGTGAGGCTGCACTATAGTCCGTCCATGGTTCTAGCCCTATGCAGCCAGAAGCCAGCCCTGCTGTGTTTCAAAATCATGCACCCATATAGCATTTATATTAGAGCTCAGGTCTTTCCAGCCCCACCCAAGTCACTACCACTATGATACTATGGACATAGAGGCAGATGGATATATATGTTCATAATTCTATAATTGATCTGCATAACTCCTCAGGCTCCATGTCTGCATCCCACATGGTCTCTGCTTTCCTTTATCCCCAGCTTCTGAAATCCTAGGCATCTCTTGTACTTCACCCTAAACCTGTTTGCAGAGTCTAACTCTGTGGGGGTGGCTGGAGTTGGGCCAGAACGCACTGACTGAAGCACTCCACATCCGTCTATTGTTTAAGTTTCTATTCTTTTCCAGTTCCTGAGCACAGGATTAATTGTTCCTTTCCCTTCTCTCACTAGCCCACACTCCATGTGCCACTGTGACAGGTTGCTCTCCAGGTCTGGCCTCTCCCATAATTGGCAGTTCTCAGGGCCAGGACACACATGGTTTTCGGTTCCGTGATCCTGCCCTTAATTCATTGCTTGGCATAATTCAGAAAATGTGCCAGGCAGACACTACTGTTTGGTGACATAACATGTATTTATAATTTAAAATTACAGTGTAAATTCTAGAACAGTAAATAAAATTCCACAGCTGCTGCTCCATGACTCACTGCCAGTATCAAGAGTTGAACACTTTCCTTTTATCTAAGAATGCTGCACGGTGGCATTCCTCACACTGTCCCTTCCTGAGATCATCTTCTGGTTGCCAGCAAGCCAAGGGTGTCTATTTACATCTAAGATGGCTCTAAATCCATTTTATACATCTCTTTCAATTCCACATTTTTCAATATTTTTCCAAAGAGGAGAAAGATGTAGTCCTCTATTGGTAATATTTAATACTTAATTGTCTTTTCTATCTTTTCTGCCATTTTTTCTAATCAATAGACTAGAACTCTACTGACATCTATATGCCCCCACAGGGCTTCAGGCCTCACTCCTGGACACTAGTTCAGACAGACCTTTGCCACGTTCTTCGTCCTGTGCCTCTCCCCAGCCTGCTTCCCCCTGCCTGCTTCTCTCACGTGCCTCTTCCCCTCTGCTTAGCTGTCTACCCTCCTAGTCTTAGCTTTTCAGATGTCTCAGTTAGGGTTTCTGTTGCTGTGAAGAGACACCATAACCAAGGAAACTATGATAACGCACAGCATTTAGTTGGGTCTGGCTTACAGGGTCAGAGGTTCAGTCCATTATCATTAAGACAGGAAACATAGCAGGGTCCAGAAAGGCATGGTGCTGAAGGAGCCAAGTTCTACATCTGGTTTACCACCACATCAGATTAGGCAGAAGTAGGACTCTGGTCTGAGTTAGAGTCTCCCCTGTTCTATTTGAGCATCATAGATAACACCCATTTGACAAATCCTGGTGAACTTGCCTCTTACTACCTAATTCCCCATGTTGCACCGAAGAGCTGTCTAACAGCACCAGCTGGGATTTTTTTTTATTTTTATTTATTTATTTTGGTTTTTGTTTTATTTTGTTTGTTTGCTTGCTTGCTTGTTTTTCCTGACCACTTCTTATTCTTCCTGACTGACTAAATCTTAATGAATATTTTTGTTGAATGGCACAAAGAACAAGATGATTTATAGGTGGTGACGTAAACAATGGCAGCCACTTAGGAGAAAGAAGAGCTCTCAAGACTGTACCCACCATTCCTGATAAAACACAGGGAAGAGCAGCAGGTTGGTTCTCCCTGTGCTCTTCCCCTTCCTTCCCCTGGCCATTGACTTATTCTGCAAAAATGGATTGGGTGGAAAACGCCCAAATAGTCCCTAAGGAGGAGTCAGAGAACAAGAAGACTGGCTTCTACCTGAAATAGCCTGAGAGAGATTTGAACTGTAGCTACTCAGACACATGAGTGGACAGTTAAGAGAAGACCAGACATTAGTATTTGGAATCGGTGTCTGAAGGATGAACCCTAAACCAGACATCCTTCGAGGCCTTTGGCATCTAACCTGGAAATACTTTCTTTTCCTTTTAATAGAAAGGCTTCATTGCAACAATGGTACCATTTCAGTAAGTTGGTCGTCCACATTTATCATGGTTCCAGCTATGCTCTGCAACATTCTAAGAGTTCTTCATCTTCTCTGGGACGTGGTCTGTTTCCTGCCCTGGAGATCATGGATTATTATTCGTTAACCCATTTGTATACCTTGGAATGCAGACTTGACCCTTCCTAGGGACCTCTCACATTCTGTTCTAGGCTACAGCTCATATTTCTGCACAGGGCCAGCCCTGACTACCTCAGCCAGTTGCTTATCTTCTGTGATGGCCACAGGGCACAATGGGGGGACCGCCATGGGCTCTGATTAATTTATATGTGCTCTTTCTTCTCAAGTCTCATACTGCAGTCTCCTCTTATCCATGCCTTTACTTTTTGTGACTTCAGCTACCTGCGGTCAGCTGTGTTCATAAATTCTTAAGTTGGAAATACCAGAAATAAATAATGTATGGATCGAAAAGCGTGTACTTTGTGAGCAATGCGATGAAATGATACCCTGTCCTGCCTCACCAGACCCCTGATCACTCTGACCAGCATAACCATGGTGCACACTAGAGCCACCTGATAATTGCCATTGTGGTTCTCATATAGACACAGTACTATAGTGGTTTAAGTTCAAGTACATGGTTGATTTTATTGCTCTATTAATAATTGTTCCACTTTATTATTTACTGATAATCATTTACTGTGCCTCTTTAAATAAATAAGATGTTTTCATAAGAAAAATCTTAGCACCATAAACATGTGCAAGGCTCCCGTGACACATGTTGTCCCTGTTCGTTTTTAAGTTCTCATACCCAGTGCAGAGTCAAGGGCTAGAATGTATACTTTAAAAAATGGCCCATTCCTAGCTGGTATGGTAAACAACTTCCAGAAGACACCATGTAAAGGGACGCATTGAAGGTAGGCATGTCCCTTTACTCCTGGGACATGAAAGAACATGTCCCCCAAGTGTGACATAGCCAGGTCTGGTACATGTGGCTCTGCATCAGACACCCATTCCCTCCCAGTGAAAGCATTACAATCACTGTGCTCCCCAACCTGAGTTTTCTCTCACACCTTCAGCTCTGGACTTCTTCATTTAAAGTTGGCTTAATCGAAGTCTTTTCCCTTCTTCAGACCTTACTTTCTTTCTTTATAAGAGTCTCTCTGAGTATGACACGTCCACCGTAGACCTTCTCTTTGCCCTGGCGTCTCACCTCCTTATTCCAACCACAGCCAGAAGCCAGAGTAGCAGCAGTTGCTTCTGTGTGAGCATCACCTTGTCTTGTGGCCTCTACCTCTCAGCTCTTCTCTCCATCTGTCTCCCCATTTGAGCCAAGGCTGTCTAAATCTCAGTGCCATGAGGGCCAGCCCTGTCCTTCATTTTCCTACCCTCTCACACAAACCACAGAAATAGTTTGAATGTCAAATGGAGTCCTGTCATATTTCTACCGAAGCTCTTCAAAGCCTTTTTATTGTTTTTATGGTAGAGTTAAGTTTTGTTAACAAAGTCTTCCTTCTAATGTCTCCTTGGCTTCCCCTATCTCCCAGGCCCTGTTCCCTTCCGCTGGCCTATGGTGGCACCTTGTCTCCGCGTATGCTGCCACCCTCCTGCCTCTACCCGCCCTGTTGGCAACAGGCAAGCAAAAGCCTGACCTGCTCCCTGTAATCCAGTTAGAGCCCAGTGTGGACTCTCCACGCCGCCATCCAGAGTGCCTGGCGGACAGAGTCCATCTTTCCCGCCAACAGTGTCTGCTTCCTTCTAAGACCCACCGCACTGCAGAGTCCATGTGCTCAGTGACACTCTGCAATGAGGCTGAGTGACCGTGAATGAATGGACTACTGGATGGGTGGGTCACCCCCACAGCAATTAAAGCTTGTTTGTAATCTAGTCTCAAAAAGAAGAGTCTACAGAATGTATCACTCATATGTGAAACTATAAGGTTGCTATAGCATCACCATAGTGACTTTTATTTTTTAATGTATTATATCTGTGTCATTATTTGTAAACAGTAATTTTAAAAATCACTAACAACCCCACGTCAGGGATAAAAACACATTTACCCCCACACATACACACACACATTAAGCAGAATGAACAAGGAGTATTGAAATTTCCCAAAGGGGGAAAATACTGCTCAGAGTGATGAGTCCTTTGGCTAATGGACTAATAGGGTTTTGACCTCTGTGGATTGCTGGTTACTAGAAAACTAAGCAATTGTCTTTCTACCAGGAGAGCCCTGGCAGACAGGAAGCCAGATATTGAATCGTGTCATGAAAAAGGACAAATAACACATCAACTGCTTTTACTTGGTCAGTCATCTGGCAAATAGTTTTGATTATCTAGTATGTGTCTGGTCCTCAGGCAAAAGTGAGGGTGGGGTCAATCTCTGTGCTGTCACAGTACGGAGACAAACCAATGGAAACCATATAAGGTATAAAATTAGAGACGTGAGACAAACCCAGTGGCCAGGCCTTGGAGGCACCAGGGACACATGGCAAGGGGTGTTTCCTCTTCAGGAATGTCTGAGGACACCTTGTAATGCATATTATGCAGGTGACCTGAAATATCAAGAGGACTGGCTGGCTGCAAACCTGTGACAAGACCCCAAACAGCAGCCTGTATGCTTCCTGGAAGTTTGAGGACCCGTGGCAGAGCACAGAGCCACTGCGTGCCAAGAAAAGCGGGTAGCAGTTCAGTAGAGGCCTGTGGTTTCCACTTGGGCTCAGGACAAGGCTGCTGTTTCTCCTGTGATAGTTGAGAAGTCAGGAGAGGAGCGAGACACTGTGGGAAGCAAGAGAAAGAAAGAGCCGTGCTGGACAGAAGCCAGTGCCTGCAACTCCAGGTCCTGCTGCACCAGAGCTGTTGAGCATCAGTGGCTTTACAGAAGCACAAAAGGAGATGAGAAGATTTTGGAGAGTGGGCCAGAGCTGGAACAAGAGGAATAAGCTTGCCTCAAGATGTAGGTTTATAATGGTCTGATGATATAAACCCCTGATAACTCCATGTGTTCATACAGGGTCATACGACTTCAGAGGACATTGTTGTGGCTCAGGGCCAATCCACTAGGAAACCAGTGCACCTCATTGCCTCTAACTAAATGGGAAGAAACCCAAAAAACAACCAAACAAACAAAAAAACATTTCTTTTTGGGAACTCCCAGAAACACTGATGGCTGTGGTTTGAGTATGGTCTACCGCAGAATTATAGTTGAATATAATTCCCATAGGCTTAGGCTAATGGTATTAGGGAAGTAGACAGTCTAACAACCATGTCCATCAGTGGGGCCTTTGGGAAGTAACTACATAGACCATTAGGGTAGGCCCCTTATGGGGTCCTGTATGTTTGTTCATGGGAACAGAGAACACAGAGAGGGATACACATTCCACACTGGTATTCCATGGGAGTATTCCAGAGCTACTTGGACATATAGCTTAAACCTATGTTCAAAACAAACCCCTTTTCTTTATAATTAACCAACCTTAGATATTCTGTTACAGTGATAAAAAACTAGCAAACATTGGAATGAGATGCTTGTGTACACTTTCTTTAAAATTTTTTGAGATTATAATATAATTATATCATTTTCCCCTCTCTTTCCTCCCTCCATGTCTTCCTATATACCCCTCCTTGCTTTCTTTCAAATTCATGGCCCATTTCTTCATCATATGCATGTATGTGCATTTATATACTGTGATAGTTTATATATGCTTGATCCAGAGAGTGGCATTATTAGGAGGTGTAGCCTTGTTGATATGTCACTGTGGGCATAGGCTTTAAGACCCTCATCCTTGCTGTATGGAATTCAGTCTTCTCCTAGCAGCCTTCATATGAAGATGTAGAACTCTCAGCTCCTCCTGCACCATGCCTGCCTGGATGCTGCCATGTTCCTGCCTTGAGCCTTGATGACAATAGACCGAACCTGTAAGTCAGCCCCAATAAACTGCTGTCCTTATAGGAGTTGCTTTGGTCATGGTGTCTGTTCACAGCAGTAAAACCCTAACTAAGACATGCATATTTATTCACAAATATAATCTGCTCAGTCTGTATGATGTTACTTGGGTGTAAGTTTTCAGGACCTCCAATTTGGTATTGGATAACCAATTACCACACACTTCCCTGAGGAAGACTCTTTTTCCATCTCTAGCACCCCTTACTTTAAAGGATTGACTTTAAAGGCCCCCTCCCCCTCATGTTAGAATGTTCACTGTTGTCCTTGGTCATCTTCTGTTTAAGAGTTATGTTGGAGACACTTTGATGGTGCGGTGACTGACATTCCTAAGAGATAACAATAATATGTAAACACCCTGATCCTTTGACTCTTACCATCTTTCTTCCACAGTACTTTAGGTACAAGAGCTGTAGATGAATCCACTGGTTACGGGCTCCACGACTCTGCAATTTGATTGATGGTAGTTTTCTGTAATGGTCTCTGCCTAACACAGAGACAAGTTTCCTTGATGAGGGTTTAAAACTACACATACTTGTGGGTGTGAGGACATGTATTTATATGTATTTATATGTAGTTGGAATGATGCTGGTTTACTAAAGTTGCCATTGTAGTTCTCCTCCAAGATTCATGATCTCACTAGCCTTGTGTAGCTCTCCAGTTTGGTAGTACCATGCACAGTATCCCCTGGTTGAATGGGTCTTAAGACAAATTAGAGAGATGCTGGTTACCACAGTGCATGTATGTCAGTAATAAAACACTAAGATTATTGCGCCATGCCGGCTCATGGTAATAGATATCATAGCTATGTAGGACTGTTAGTTGCTTCCCTTCTTTGGAAGTCTGCGTTGTGTCTTTTTATAGTATGCATGCTAGTCCTCAGCAGGAGGCTTTCAAGCCAGTTCTGGCTCCCATTTCTGAAATACATGGTATCTTCCATCCCTCGGGGTCAGCCAATAAAAATGCAATAGACAATAATGTTTTAGGAGTCTCTTGGACAACCTGTATATACTTTCAAAATATCTTCACAATACAAAATAGAAAGTTGCAAACTTTATCACCTTTGTAACAATTTCCGTGCTTCCTGAGAGGTTCCTCCTTGCATGTATTTCACCATCAGTTTCCCCTCCCAGTTGTGTCCATTAAGGTAGTCCTTCAGGGCACTGTCCTTAAACTCCTGGTCTGTAATAATATGTGACTTCAGTACCACATTTTCTGCTTTTTCCTCTTTTGGGTCTCATCAGTTGATATTAGATCCAATGCACTGCATAGATGTTAAATGCACCATACTGCATGAATATTAGGTACACTGCACTGTATACATGTTAGATCAACCACACTGCATACATATTAGATCCACTGTACTGCACTGCCTATATGTTACATAGACCACACTGCATGCAAATTAGGTAGACCATACTGCACTGCATGCATGTTAGACCCACCACACTGTGCGCATGTTAGATACACTGCATGCATGTTAGACCCACCACACTGTGCGCATGTTAGATACACTGCATGCATGTTAGACCCACCACACTGTGTGCATGTTAGATACACTGCATGCATGTTAGACCCACCACACTGTGCGCATGTTAGATACACTGCATGCATGTTAAACCCACCACACTGTGCGCATGTTAGATACACTGCATGCATGTTAGACCCACCACACTGTGCGCATGTTAGATACACTGCATGCATGTTAGATCCACCACACTGTGCGCATGTTAGATACACTGCATGCATGTTAGATCCACCACACTGTGCGCATGTTAGATACACTGCATGCATGTTAGATCCACCACACTGCAGTGCTACCCTGGCTCCTCAGTTGCCCACCCACTGTCCTCACAGTCCAGCAGGCCACTGTTCCTTTGTTACTACAAATTCTCTTTCAGCAAAGTTTGCTTTTATTTAACGTGCTTCAGGCAAAGAAAAAAAAAAATCTGTCCAAAAGCTAATTTGACTATCAGCTGGATTTACAAAAGCAGCCAGGCCTTTTGTTTTATCCAGCAAGAAGTGATGGTTCCTCCTTACTTAAAAGTATCCTTTCAGAAACTATCAGCTCAACTCTATTGCTTTGTTCTGTGTTGGTGTCATGACCAAAGCCTGGAGGCAGGATTCAGGCTCAGTGTCTCACAGTGAACGCAGGGAGTGCTATCAGGCTGTGCTATGCCGTCCTAAGAAGAAACGAGGAGCACAGAGCGTGGGCCTGAGGGCAGTTTCAATAGATTGAAACAATAGCAACATCTGTCAGCCATGATGTCATAGGGGAGACATCTATTGACCACGATGTCATCAATCGGCAAATAAGGATGTAGTCATAGAACAGAGTGAGTACAGCGCACATCTCCTTTCCTAGAAAGTTCTATAATTATATCAAGAAGACAAGAGAATCTACTTTCTTCTCCGTCTTGACTTTTAAAAATACTTTTAAATACGCTCTTGTGGCTGGAGGAACATGAGAGCTGGCGTGCAGCACTTTTGTTTGCCTGTATTGTCAGCCATTAAAAACACATATAGTAGCAATTAAGTATTCTCTAGAAATTATCACTTACTGGTAATGTGCTTTTCCATTACCTCAATGAGATGCTGTGAGTTGATAAATTATTCCGATGGCTGCAGTAACAATGGACTTGGTGCAATGGTGAACCCTTTCCTGCTGGTACTTAGAGTTATTATCCAGGGGTTTTGCTTGCTTTAGAAGCAGGAGCCATTGTTAGCAGGTTAGCAGAAACAAGCCCTTGCTCTGTCTTGGAGGGGTGGGAGGTGCTCTGTGAGCCACTTGACAAATGCAATTTGATTCTGGCTCAACACTCCAGAGCCTCATTTCTGTGGAAGTTCCGTGGTGGCGGCGAGGCCTATCAGTGTGGATCTGAAGGAAGATCTGTGTGTCACAGCTCTAGGGGGGAATTTTCCATTCTTCGACTTTCAGTTTGCCTTCTTCAAAAACAGAATTCTTCGGGGGGGAAAGATGTTAGATTATGTAAATAAAAGGAGACAGAGGGGGTAAAGGGAGAGAGAAAGAATATTTCCATTTCCACTCAAGTTTGGAAATCTAGGCCAACACTGATAAAACACCGAAGAGACACAGATTGAAACCAGATCTGTCTTACAGGAGACCAGCCCAGCGCTGACTCCACACAGCAAGGGGCTGCAGACTCCAAGCTCCTGCCTCTGCACTAGCGCGGTCCAGCTGGGCTGGCTCAGGTTTGAGTTTTTTTTTTTTTTTTTGTTTTTTTTTTTTGTTTTGTTTTGTTTTTTTTTAGTTTTTTTTTTTTTTTTTAATAATTTGAGTCATCACTGGTCAAAATGAATCACAGGGATTTTATGTGATGCTCGGAGAATATTTCAAAGGTATCATCTGATCCTTCTCACAGCGTGTACTCCTTACTAGTCACCAACATGTTAAAATTTAAACTCTCACATGGTGACATTTTCATTAGCACTCTTATTCCGTGCTCCAGCTTTGAAATTTTAATGTCTGTCTTAAGAAGAAATAGAGAAGGGAGGCTCTGTCAGGCATGCGGGAACATGCCTGTGATCCCAACCCTCAGAGGCAGGAGGAGGACCATTTCAAGGACAAGCTCAGACAAACAGTGTTACTCGAACCTGGGGCCTTGTTGAACAACAAGCCAGTAGCTCGGGATCCTGAAAAGCAAGTGAGAAGTTCAGAGAATATAAAGTTGAGTTCTTAAGAGACATAAACAAAAACTGTGGTACGGGGGGGGGGGGTAGTGGGAGAAAAGAAAAAAATGTGTTTATTTGTAATTATAAATAATGAAGGAATGAAGCCATTAGATGAGCTATAATTCTTAAGCTCCAAGCTGACTCACGTAAGAGAGCAGCTCTGTTCTTGGTCTACATTAGGAACAAATAGAAGAGAATTAGTGAATATAAACATCAGAGATGGAGGCAATGCTTAGGGTCTGTAGATCTGTGTGTCCCTGAGACCATGACCTGTCTGTGCACTTGCACAGTTAGAGTCTTGGTGGACATGGGGAATTTGGAGGCTCCCACTTTTCTACGAAGTCCTCACTCCTCCTTTGGAATACAGCCACCCTCCCTTTAAGACATGTCCTCTATGGCACCAACCATTTACACAAGCCTTGCTCCTGGTCCTTACTTCACAGCTGATGTGAGACTACTTAGCAGACTCCTAACTTAACCCCACCACACAGTTCAGCTCTTCTGAGGTCTTCTGTGTTCACCTCACTGCGCCTGACCACTACCATTTCCCAGACTAGCGCTGATAAGTGGCCACAGATAGGCATGGCTGTACAAGGACCAAGTCCAACGTGTATTTCATCTTTGTGCCGGTTTCTTTCTTCTGCATGTGAACATCCAGTTGTTTAGCACCTTCTGTTGAAGAAGCACTCTTTCCTCCACTGTAAATTTTTGGAATCTTTGTGCAATAATCAGACAACTGTGGTCACATGGACTAACATTTGGGTACCCTGCTCTATCCCATTGATCTACGTGTCATGAAGTGCTAGCTCATGCTGTTCTCTTACTGTGGCTCTGTATATATCGAAATCAGTCACAGTGATGCCTCTTACTATATTCTTACTGCTCACAGTTTCTTTGGCTATAATAGGACTTTTGTGTTTTCACATGAACTTCAGATATTATTTTCAATTCTTGTAAGGAAGGAAGTTGTGATTTTGACTGGGATTGTGTTGGGTCGGTAGATTGCTTGTAGTAGAACGTTATTTATTCTTCCCACCCATGAAATATCTTTCCATCTTGTAGTTATCTTCTTCTATCTGTCCCTCAAGTGTTTTAAAACTATTTTTGTTCATGTCTTTCACTTCCTTGGCTAGGTTTATTTTGAGGTTATTATGAATAGGATTGTTTCCCTGCTTTTCTGGTCAGAATGTTTATCACTGGTATAAAGGAAAGCTGCTGACCTTGTGTGTCACTTTTGTGAGCTGTCACTCCACTGGACATGTTCATCGGCGACAGGGATTGGGTGTTGAAGTTGTTAGGGTGTCATGAGGGGAATCATTTCATCTGAAAGAAGGGCAATGTTTTCCTTTCTATTTGTTTGTCT
This sequence comes from Micromys minutus, assembly GCF_963924665.1. Classification (NCBI taxonomy): domain Eukaryota; kingdom Metazoa; phylum Chordata; class Mammalia; order Rodentia; family Muridae; genus Micromys; species Micromys minutus. The sequence goes on from NC_137958.1 coordinate 1,782,745, forward strand.
TCTATAGCCTTTCTAATCTCCTTTTTCTAGCTAAGACTTCATGCACTGTGTTGAAAGATAATGAAGATGGTGAACATGGTTGCAGTGCTCCTGAATTTACTGGGTAGGCTTCAAATTATTCTTCGTTTGGTGTGATATTGGCTGTGGATTTGTTGTGTGTAGCTTCTATTCAGTGTATCCTTAGATTCTCTGGGGCTTTTGTTGGGCTGGGATGTTGGAACTGCCTAAGTCTTTTCCTGCTGAGTGATCATGTGTTCTGTGTCCTTGAATCCATTTATATTGTGGATCTCATGCACTGATCCATGTGTGCTGAACATCTCTTAGCCATGGTGTGAAGTAAAGCCAGCGTTACCATGGTGTGGAGTAGGGCCAGCGTTATCATGGTGTGGAGTAAAGCCAGCATTATCATGGTGTGGAGTAAAGCCAGCATTATCATGGTGTGGAGTAAAGCCAGTGTTATCATGGTGTGGAGTAGGGCCAGCGTTATCATGGTGTGGAGTAGGGCCAGCGTTATCATGGTGTGTCCCCAAATGCAGTTTGTAAGTATCTTTTGAGACATTTTGCATCTTGGTTCACCAGGAAGATTGGTCTGTAACTTAGTTTTTTGGTTATGTCTTTCCAAAGTTTAGAAATCAGCATAAAATGCTGCCTATAAAAAGAATTTGGAAACATTTTTTTTCTTTTCTGTTTTGTGATACAACTTGAGAAACATTGGTTTTAGTTCTTTGCTAAAGGTCTGGTAAAATTCTGTGGTGAATCCATCTGGACCTGGGCTTTTTTTGGTTGTTAGAGTTTTTAGCTATAGTCTCACTGCTTGTGATGAATCTCTTTTTTGAAAAAAAGATTAACCACTTCTTGGCCTAACTTTGGTAGCTCATTTACATTTAAGAACTGTCCCACTTCTTTTAAGTGTTCCGGTTTGTAATTATTGGGAATTCCATACGTGCAGTGATTAAAATATGACTATAGTAAAATGTTAAGCTGAGAAGACTATATACTGTCTTTGATCTGATCTAAAAGGCAAGGACGTGACGAAATGTGTCCCGTGCACTACCCAGTTTTCATGTCCCTAGCTCACTAAGTCATGTTCGCACTGTTATGATTGCGTGGCTGTGGAGTCATCCACTGGAGCACATCCTCACAACGGGATGACCACCCCTCCTACAACCACCAACTTCCCATAGCACCTCAGCAATGGGCGGGGCCTAGAGATCATCCATCCCAACTCTGCCAGAATTTTGGCTGATATTTTAAAGTATGTCCTTATGATTCTCTGTCATAATGTCTCCCTTTTGTCTCTAAACTTATTAACTTAATTTTCCTTTCTCTCATTATTATTATTTTTGGTAAGTTCAGCTAAGGAGTATCAATTTTGCTTATTTTTTTAATATCCAGCTGTTTGTTTCATTGATTCTATTGTTTGTTGGCTTTATTGATTTCTCCTCTGGCTTTCATTACTTCCTCTGTTTGCTAGTTTGTGCTTAGGTTTGTTCTTGTTTGCCTGAGATTTTGAGATGCATCATTCAGGTATGAAGCCTAAACTGAAACATACACCATAAGCTATAGGCACAGGTAAGATCTAAGTAGGACACCAACAGCTCAGGAAATAAGGACAACAGTTGTCAAGCGCACCTCATGAATCAAAAAGTTCTGAAGAGCAAAGGAACTTATAACTCAGGTAAAAGACTGCCTTTGAATGGGAGAGTATTTGCTATTTATATATTACAGAGGGTTAGGATCTAGATACGAAGTACACACGAAATCAAACAACCAAGTAAGAATTAGAGCAAAGAACTAAACAGAGGGACCTAAAATTAAGAAACACCAACAGCGAATAAACCCCATTGTAAAGGGTTTATCATCCTTAAACATCAGGAATTTACAACCCCAAACTACCTTCAGATGATATCTCACTCCAGTCAGAATGGCTCTTATCAAAAGCTCAAGTGATACCAGGTGCTAGTAAGGAAGGGGAACCTTACGCACTGGTAGTTGACGTATAAAATGATGTATCTTGTAGAAATCAGTGTGGAGGACTTTCAAAAAACTTAGGACAACATATGATCTAGCTAAATCACTTACAGGCCAGGCACATGAGCTAAGGAGCCTATATCTTTCACAGAGATACCTGACCATTCACATGCATTGCTGCTCCATTCTCAATAGCTAGGACATGGAGCCAGCATAGAGGTCAATCAGAGATGAGCAGATAATAAAAATTTAACATGCAAGCACAATGAATTCTATTTGGCTGTAAAAAGATAGAATTTTCAAGTATGTAGAAAAATATTATACTGACCTAGAAAATCCAGGCCTAGAGACACAAACACCACATGTCATCTCCAGCATATTGTCTCTAGTTATATTAAAGTGGAGAAAGGGCCTTTTGGAGTGAAAAGTTCAGTCAGGTGCCATGGTGTCAAATGGAAGGGGAGGGAGGGATAGATAGTGAACCGAAGTGAAGTGTGTAGGAAATGTCCATGTGGAGACTTATTACTTGGTATGTCAATTTAAAGATATAAGCTTTAAACATAGTTAAAGGAGAAATGTTCTGTGTTGCTAGATAGTACTTGTCTTAGAAAATCATTGCTGTTCTTCTTCTTAGGTTCATATGGTATGTGGGTTACATTGTGGGTATTCTGAACTTTTGAGCTAATATCTACTCCTCAGTGAGTACATACCTTGCGTGTTCTTTTGTGTCTGGGTTATCTGTGTCTGAGCTCTGGGTTACTTGAGTTATTTTCTAGTTCCATCCATTTACTCAAGAATTTCATGAAGTCATTACTTTTAGTAGCTGAGTAGTACTCCATTGTGTAAACGTCCCTCAATTTTTGCATCTATTCCTCTGTTGAAGGACATCTGGGTTTTTTCCAGCTTCTGACTATTATAAATGAGGCTGCTATGAACATGGTGGAACATGTGTCCTTGTTATATGTTGAAGTATCTTCTGGGTATATGCCCAGGAGTGGTAAAGCTTGGCCTTCAGGTAGAATTGTTTCTATTTCACCCCCATAAAAATATCAACTAACCTTACCACCCACAGCTCCCTGGGACTAAACCATCAACCAAAGGGAACACATGGAGGGACCCATGGCTCCAGCTACATATGTTGTAGAGAATTTTTTTATCTGGCATCAGTTGGAGGGGAGGCGCTTGGTCCTGTGAAGGCGTGATGCCTCAGCATAGGGGGATGCTAGAATGGTGAGGTGGGAATGGGGAGATGGGTGGGAGAGAACCCTCATAGAAACAGGGGGATAGCGGATGGGATGGGGGTTGGATGGGGGATGGAATGGGGAGTTTGAGGAGGGCAAACTGGGAAGGGCATTCGAAATGCAAATAAATAAAGTAACAGGAAAAAAGGAAACCATTGTTATCAAACAGAAATCCCACATGGACATACCTCCTTATAAATTGTTGGAGACCCTAGGAAACCCTAGGAAACCCTCAAAACATTATAAGCCAGTATTATAGCTCTTCATTTCCAAAGTCAGCACACACCTGGGTTAAAAGTGAGTGGGAGCTGAGGTAGAAGCTTCATGCCTATTTCTAGCTTTCACAGTGCCAGAAGGTGTTATTCAGGATACCAGAGGAGATGAAGCATCAGAAGTGTTCCCCAGCTGTGAATCCTGTGGACCACACACTACAGTGCTCCCTGCCAGGCAAGATGTCTCTATTTGTACAACGTTGGCATGCCTGTTCTGAGAGTAACCAACTGTTCTTGGGTTGGATTTGAGCCCAGCTATATAGGAGATATACGTACCTAGTACTGTAAACTCAGTTTTAAAAAAAAAGAAAAAGAAAAAGAAAAAACCTAGGGAGGTCATAAGCTTTAGAGAGAATTCCTTGCTAATTCTTAGCTAACTTAAAATGATACCAGATTTTCAATCTAAACATTAATGCTTATACCCATAGGCAAATGCTACTCTTATCCTTAAACAGAGAAGCTTCTCTGTGTATTGAAAAATGATGAATGCGGAGAATTCCAGCTTCACAGGGTGCTTAGAAAAAATGATAGTTGAATGCTCAGCCTTACACTGGACATTTATCACCCCTTTGTAAGAGTCAAGGAAAACTTAGAAAGAAGAGGCAAAAAGAATATGACAGCCAGAAAATAGGGAGAAATAGAAAATGCTGCCTTTAAAGCTGGTGACACCATTGCAAATACGTTTCCACCGTGGTTGTGGTGCCCTGCAGTAAGTGTGTACAAGCTGAGCCTGTCAACAGCCAATCATGGATCAGAAAGTGGGGTCCTAATCCTCCCAGCTGGACTATAGCAACTGATGGGCTCTGAAGAAGAGGAGAATTCCAAGCCCATGGCTACACTAGCTCATAGTTCTAGCCACTCAGAAGGCCAAGTCAAAAGGATCCCAAGTTCAAGTACTTTGTAGGCAACTTAGCAGAACCCTATCTGAAGTTTTTGCAAAGGGGTGAGAAACTTGGAGGATATGTGGTAACAGAGTACAGCACTTCTCTGCCTGCACAGAGCCCGGGGGTTCCGTCCTTCACTCGACTAAGTTATACAAAGCATGCAGCGAGATATTCCCTATCTGCGCAGCCCCTCCTAGTACTCCTGTGAGTAGCCTCAGGCAACTTTCTGTCACGTCTTGATAAAGCAAAGGAGCAGAACACAGTTCTCACTTAGATTTCTTCCATGTAGCCATGCATTGGGGGGGGAGGGCTGTAACTACTGATGGAACATGTTCCTACACGGAACATCAGAGTGAAGTACCATCACTCGGTGATACTTCCGCTCTGGACAACGGGTGTGTTCAGTCTTGCCATTATAAGCAATGCTCTAATAAATATTCCAGGACATCTGTCACTTTGCACATGTGATTTTAGTATAACTCTGCCAATGCCATTAGAAAGAAACACATGTATTTGTTAATTTTATAGCAATGTTCCCAAAATATGTATTTAAATACTATAAACGTATGTCACCAACCATTTAAAATTGGCTCTGCCCACATGATGACTGGAAAATGCTGCATTGGTATAATTTTTGCTTTTATTTTATACTTCATGGTCAGGTTTTCAAAACTCGTAGAGATGAAGTATCTTTTCATGTGAACCATCTCTTTAAGTGAACTTTCCAAGTTGCTTATTACCATGCTTGGATCTTTCTTTCATTTTTATTAGCTCTTTGAGAATTTTTTGCGGTATATTTGATCATGTTTAAATAACTTCCTTCCTCCAACTTCTCCCACATCCAACCCTGCTTCCCTTCTAACATGTTAATGTCCTAGTTAGAGTTTCTGTTGCTGTGAGGAAACACCACAGCCAAAGCACTTTGGGGAAGAAAGGGTTAATATGGCTTACACATCCTGAATCACAGACCATTGAGGGAAGCCAAGACAGGAGCTCAAACCAGACAAAAACCTGGAGGCAGGAGCTGAGGCACAGGCCATGGAGCAGTGCTGCTCACTGGATTGCTCCTTGTGGCTTGCTCACCCTGCCCTCTTTTAGAACCTAGGACCACCAGCTCAGGGATGGCACCTGACTGGGCCCTCCCCCATCAATCACTAATCATGAAAATGCCCGAGTCTGCTGCCCTATCTTATGGAGACGCTTCTCACCTGAGGTTCCTCTCTCTAAAATTGCTCCAGTTTATGCAAAGTTGGCAGAAAACTAACAGTCACTCCATTTTGTTTTTTTTATTTTTTTTTTTTTTATGCTTTTTTAACTGGAAAAGTTTTTCTGCTTTTTAGTTTTTAATTTATTTGTCTTGAATCTAAAATTAGTTTCTTAAAACCTCATCTTATACTTGGGTCATGTTTTCAATCTACTTTGACAAACTTTGCTTTTGTGTGCACATGTGTGTGTATGTGTGCATATGTGTGTGCATATGTGTGTATGTTGGTGTTGTGTGTATGTGCATGCATGTGTGCATATGTGTGTGTATTTGTGCTGTATGTGTGTGTGCATGTGTATGTGTGTGTTTGTATGTGTGTGTGTGTGTGTGTGTGTGTACACCCATGTGCACCAATGTGTTTACTGAGGGCTGAAACCCGAACCTATGCTAGACTCTTATTTTGTATTGAGCTATAACCCAAGCCCACTTCCCTCTTTTCTATTTTTAGGTAAGTTATTGCTAAGTTTTCCAGACTGAGCTTGCTATTCTCCTGCCTTAGTCTCTAAAGTAGCTGGGATTGTAGGCCTCTGCCACTGATTCTGTACACTTTTGTCCTTTAATTGGGGAATAAAATGTGTTTGTGTTTCAAGTAATTCCTAACGGGGAACAATGTGCTTCTGTTATTTTGTTATTTGTTTATTCTACTTGCATAACTTCCATTCCTCATGTCCAGCACCATATTATTTCGTGTTTAATTTTTACTGTGAAATGTTTAACTTCCTTTGTAATTTGTCTTGGTTATATTCTGCAACTATTTTTTTCATGGTTGCCATGGGGATTATACTTGACCTCCTGAGGTTATCACACTACATTTGGGTTTATGCTGTCACCATTTCCGCAGTACATCAATTCTACTCCTTTGCTCCTGAGTTTACAACTTCCACTGGTATCACAAACTACGTTTTCTTTAGTATATATTTAAAGAATAGATGGAGGTTATTTTCTGCATTCTCTAAAGTCAGGAAGACTCTAAGAAGTGGAGTTGCAAATAAAGGTCACAGAATTACTATTTTTGTATTTGTTTGGCTTTGTCTTCCTCAGAGAGTGGAATATTTTCATTTTTCTTCAGGCCACTGGCTAGCTTCGTCTCATTCACCTTGAAAGAATCTCTTTCACATTTTTGATTGAACAGATCTAAGAGTAATTAATTCCTTCAACTTTTGTTTGTCATCTGGAAAATAGTTACTGCCAATTTCTGGAAGATGACTTTACCTTGTATTTTCAGTTCAGTTGTGTGTGTTTCTTTTCCATCTTTTAAAATTATTTTAACAATATTTTTCATACAATGTAATGTCATCATACTTCTCCTACTACTCTCTTAACTACTTCCTAACCACCAATCAACCACATTTTCTCCCTTTCCTCCCTCTCCTCCCTCTGTCTCTCTGTTTCTGTCTCCCCCCTTTCTCTGCCTCTCTCTCCCTCTCTCTCTCTCTCTCTCTCTCTCTCTCTCTCTCTCTCTCTCTCTCTCTCTCTCTCTGCCTCTCTCTCCCGTCTCTTTCTTTCTAAAACACAAACCAAAAACAAACAAAACCAATACAACCAAAAATGCCAAAACAAAACAATATTAAACAAATCACAACAAAAGCCCTTCCCAAGCAAAACCCCATGGCAGTTGTTTTGTGTCCTCTGAAGCATGTGCCCTGCCCTGGTGTGTGGTTGGGTTAGGGTTAGGGTTAGGGTTAGGGTTAGGGTTAGGGTTAGGGTCACTGACACTTCATTGACAGAAACTCATGTCTCCCTTTGCTGGTGGTACAGTTTGCTTATAACCTCCGTGGTCCTGCGTGATGCCCAGTCTCCACTTCTCCCTTTCTGTAATGGGACCCTGTCAGACTTGACTTTGTACAGCTCCTGTGCCGCTGCTGTAGCCTAGGGAGCTCATGTTTGTCACTCTTACAATCTGCCTGCCTCAGCCTCTGCACAGATCCCTGAGCCCTGAGAGGAAGAATCTGAGAACAACATCTGCTTTAGAGCGGAGGGATCCAAAGTCTCCCACTCTGTCCATTGTCCAGCTGTAGGCCATTGTCTTCATCCATCTACTGCAGGAACGAGCTTCTTTGACAAGGTTGAGCAGTACAGTCATCTGTGAGTATAGGACTGTGTCAGTAGGAGTCCATATATCGATAGAATCCTCTCCTCCAAGTTCCTCATTTCCTTCACAGGTTTTCTCTGGGATACTTTGATAATCTTGAGCACCCCCATACATGACCAGTTCAGCAGGATGAGAAGACATGTTCATGGCACTTTTCTTTAACAACGAGTATGTTTTAACAAGAGTAACAAACCCACATTCTCTTCTCTATACAATTTCATGAAGTGTAGGATACTCTGGTTCTAGGAAGGAATAGTTCCACACTGTAACAGAAAAAAATAGAGGAACAAGGTACCTGGAAAAAGCACCGCTGCCTCAAACCTCAATGTTTGAGAGAAGGCAACACATTTATTTTCGTGGGCAGCAAAGGCATGTTTGGGGAGATGTTGTTCAAGCTGGCCCTATGCAATGAGTGGCATTTCAATAAGTATGAATTAAGACCCTAGTGGAGGAGTTAGTGATCAGAAGCTGAGCATCAGAGCAGTGTTGACTTTTTCAGAACAACTGCTGTTCCAGAGTGCAATGGGGACAGAGAAGGCAGCCTGAGGCAGCAGGCAGGGTATGAGAATTGAGGCTCCATGCAGAGGAGCTCCATGCAGAGGAGCATCTGTGTCCTGCAGTTGGTGAGAGAGTTCTGGAATCATTTTATTTAACATGTAGCCTGTGTGCTAACCATCTCGTCATGGTACTACAGAAATGATGCAGTTGTGTTTATGCAGGTTGCAGATGGGGAGATTCTGAAGGTAGAGGCCATGTCGGGCCATTGTGGGTGTCAGTAGGATGGGATGGTAACAGCTATGACAAATGAGCCATTGACTTTTCTATGGGCCTGCAAAACCTGGAAAAGGTTAACAAATCCATCTTCCCTTTGTGTCCTGGGAATCAGCTATAAGAAATCCCCACCCCGTGTGGCTTACAGAAGACTCCATGGTGAAGGCTCATGTGCCTGAATCAGTTAGACATGGCCTTCCAAATACCTATTCATTCTCCATAGGTGATTACATCATCAACTGTTTTATCCAACAGAAGCACCATGCTTATCAAGCTGCTTTTGTATGTGTCCATCTCTGTCCCAGGATTCCTGGCCTGAGGCAAAGGGCCCTTCAATAAGAACTCCAAGGGTAGAACACCCTGTGCTACCAAGATGGTATGCCTCCTTTGCACTCCGTTCTTTCTGGCCTTCTGTGCGCCAGCCTTGGTGGAAGCCTCTCCCTATCCCAACAGCAGCTTCCCCCTGCCTCTGCCCTGCAATAATCTTATCTAGCAAAGTCTTGTCTTCCCCAGGCTTTCCTCTGAGAACCCAAATGAGAACCACTCATTTAGGACACAGCACCTCTGAAACCTGCACACTGATGGGATGAGAACTTGGGGCTGAGAAGGGAAGGTAGCTTCCATCTGGGCTGAGAACGGGAGTCCGGGCAGCCAGCTGGGTAACGGGCACATCATCGCATTCTGCAGCTGTCTGCAGCTCTGGAGGGTTTGCTTTTCCCTGCCAGGAAACGCTAATTCCTCCATGATAATTTTTGGAGGGAAAGAACAGCTGAAGGGGAAAAAGTCGTTGTGGTTCCTGTGCACAGTGACCTGTCCAGCTGGATTAGTTTCTCTCATCTCTCAGCAAATACCACAAACATTGTATCAAATACATCCACAAACACAGGTGTCAATGAGTTTGCTTTTATTACTTATTTTATTTTTGAAATTATAAAATAATTACATCATTTCTCCTCTTCTTTCCTCCCTCCAAATACTACCATGTACCCTGATCTCTCTTTGAAGTTAATAGCCTCATCTAAAATTGTTACATGCCTATATGTACATGTATATACATGTATGTTCCTAAATATAACCCACTCAGTCTATATAACATTACTAGCATGTGTATTTTCTTTTTTAAATGTCTAAATATTAGAAATCAAGATTGTCTCAAGGTCCAACCTCTTAGGTTCCTCTGCCTTTTAGTTCCTGCTTTGCTTTATTCTATTGGTCAGTCTCTATAGTGTGAAAAATTAAAAAGCACCCGCGTTAGCCGGCTAGGCACTGGCCAGCGGTCAGCCTGCTCTCCGCCCCACAGTCAGACGGAGACAGAATTCTTCCTTTTTGCCAGACCTGTCTCACCACCGCTGGCTCTGTCTCTCTAGAGCTCCACCCTGCTCTCCAAGTTCCCATGGCTGGCTGCTGCCAGGCCCACCCTGTCCCCTGCACTTCCAAATTTCCGAAGCTGGCAGGGGTGCACTTTTGCACAGCCACGCTCTGTGCAGTTGCCTCTCTCCCTGGTACCCAGCTGAGTTAACAGGTAACACAGTCACAGTTCACAGGACCTAGCATTCTAATGTTTTAAACTAATGTGTTATAAATTAGCAGACTGACAGCCTCCAGCAAGGAATGGAAAAGTAGTTACCAGAGTCTGCAAAAGGCAAGTGTGAGATGAAGGAGAGGTGGACCAGAGAGGTCACCACAGCAGGGATAGGTCACGCAGTCAGCTGCAGAAGATTTCAGAATAGCTAGAAGGGGGGGGGGGCTCTTCTCTAAGAAAGGGTAAATATTAAGTGGTAGGGGCTTATTTAGGAAATGATTTGAAAATTTCATAAGGTATACGTGTAACCAAACTTCACATCGTACAGCCAATATGTCTGAGTTACAATGTCAGTTTGAATCTTTATTAACCGTGGAACCCCGTGGACCCTGCTCTTTCTCTAGTCTGCCGCAGCCTCTGACCCTCCTTGCTCCTCTGTGACTTCATTCATGTTCCGGTGCGCGTTCTTACAGCTTGGTGTGGTCTTCGGAGTCCCTTCTCAGTTCTCTTTGTTTAAGTCTGCGCCTCCAGCTCCTCGGAGGCTCCTTGGAGGCTCCTCGGAGGCACAGAAAGTGATCACTAAGACTTCCTGAAAACATGTGAAGCGAGGCACATGTACATTACAGTGACTCACCCACATGTTCTGTCTGCCACCAGCATGGCTGAATTCTGAGTTTCTAGTCTACTTATCTTCACCGCTGAAACATGTGTATGTGAATGCTATTATTGGAATCTGGATCTGGAATGCTACCCAGAGGCCCGTATGGCGAGGCCTAACCCATCCCTAGACCATTGCTATTGGGGCATGATGGACCATTCAGGGAGGAGAGTAGGTCATTAGGGCTGTCCCTTTGCAGGGATATGGGCTGTGACCCTCCCTTCTTCTACCTCCCCATTGCCACGTCTAGCTCTTTCCCATACCCCGTGAATCTTCAGGCCCAGTGCCCATGGGGCCCGTACTTTTGTATAGAAACTTCCGAAAATCACGAAGTAAAATAAATGTTTCTTCCTTTTTAAGTTGAATATTTCAACTATTTTGTCACAGCAAGTGGAAGATGGCCAACACAATGGGTCATCTTGTAAATAACTTCGAAAATAGTCTCTCTGTGATGTAATGTACTGGATTTAATTTTAAAACATGCTCAGGCTGCACCTTGCTCCCCTTGGGAGTCGAGCTGAAACTAGCATCATAGCGCAGCGAGACATATATGATAAGAAATTTTGCTTTAATCAAATCCAGGGGCCACTGCTGTGCTGTCTTCAGAGCCATTGATTGCATCTCTCCTTCGCTTAGCCCTGCTTGGCATGGTTGCGTCTATATAAGGCACACACAGTGGCTTTCAGACCCGGGCATAAAACCCATTACTTGTCCGGGTGCATTCACATGTGCTAGCTGCTCTCTTAGAACATGACTCCCCATCCACTTTGAGCACTATGCCTGTACACTTTGAAGGATCAGGTGCCTGGGAGTACCTGCCCTCTTGCTACAGTAACAAAATCTGACAGGGGTCAGTGATGTGGAGGATTGTCTTGGCTTGGGAGCAGTTACAGCTGAATAGCTATACAGTGTACATAAAGGTTTATAAATATGCAGTATTTAAATGTGAAATGTGAAGTTATGACTCTATGTATAGATGAGAACGTTAACTATTTCAAGACTAACCCAAAAACACATTACTGCTACCAATACATAGACATTTCAGGGTCAGAGTGAATCCTACTGGAAAAAACCTCAGTAGACATGCCCAGGTAAAACATTATACTAGTCAGCTCATGGCCACTGTAAAAAAATGTCCAAGATATGAAAGGTTGGCCTGGGGTCTGAAGAGATGGCTCAACAGTTAAGAGCACTGGCTATTCTTCCAGAGGTCCTGAGTTCAATTCCCAGCAACCACATGGTGGCTCACAACCATCTGTAATGGGTTTTGATGCCCTCTTCTGGTGTGTCTGAATATAGCAACACCATACATAAAATCTTTAAAAAGAACTTGGGCATGTGAAGCCCTGTGTTTAGTCCTCAATATTGGGGTCCAAGGGTGTTGCTTTAGACAGGACTTTTGAAAACTCCTGTCTATCCATAGTCAGTTGATCACTTTGAGCCCATACATCATTGTGGGAAAGTTGGTAGAAAAAAGTGTTCATAGCTAGGAAGGGACCCAGGTGTTATCTCCAAAGATTCACCTTCCATGACATACCTCAACCCCACCAGCCCCTTTATCCCAAAAGTTTCACCCCCTCCAATAGCTCCTCCAGCTAGCATTTAAACTTTAGTATTTGTGCTAGTTGGAAAATACTAAAGTTCTAAATCACACCAAGGGTATGGGGGGGGTGTTTTCTTGACAGAAGTATTTGTCCTGTTTCCAAGCCCATAACAATGTCTGGGTGTCTTCTTCCCAACAACATAGAGCAGGAGATGCTGCTATCCCTTAGATTCTGCTTCTGCTACTAAGTTTATAATCCTGGACAACCTACCTGACCCGTCGGCCTCCAGGGCTTTTTCCACAATGGAGCTCACAATTTTAACAAGTTACTATTTCAGGGGTGGGGGATTCCTAAGACCAGAGTGAAAGCTGAAGAGCATGTGGTTAGCCCTCAAATGTAGACAAGAGGATGATCTCAAAGGTACCCAGAAGATGACACGTTATCTTCTTTTGAGTATAGATTTTGTGTACCAAGATGTTAACCAAAACCTGAAAATACAACCCAAAACAAGAGGAAGCTTCCCTTGGCAGATTACAACTGAATCACAGCCGAATCACAGCTTTTCAGCAGGCAGCCCAGAGAGGCAGACCCATCACAGTGTACATGAAACCTGACTTGTCACAGCACTGAGCACCTCTAGCGAGGGCTCCAGGGAGGTGTCTTTGGTGTCCATTCCAAGAAGAGAAAGAGATCTGCCCGACAAAACAAGCTGATTCTCTGCTGTTGCTTGCCAAATCCATGGAGGGACAAGGCTCCCTCCAGCTCCTAATTAATTAATTAGCTAATTAATTCAACTCTTCTAGACATTCATTCATTCAACTCTGCTAGAATGCTAGTCTAAAACTTCTGAATACTGATACATTTGTGTGTGTGTGTTTATATGTGTGTATGTGTGTATATGTGTGTATATGTATATGTGTGTATATGTAAGTGTATGTGTGTATATGTGAGTGTATGTGTGTATGTGTGTGTGCTTTAACTTTACCCCTTAAGAACTTTATTCACTTAGAAGGATATATACGTTTTCCAAATTTGTTGCAAATTACATTTCTATGCTATCTAATTAAAACTACTGGAGACTAAACCAAAGTAATCAGCAGGACTAAGTAATGTTTATTACCATGGTATAATTTTATTCTTCTTAGAATATTCTCTTGATAATATTCCTTGATGATCTATAAGCAGCAAAATCCACTTATTGTAAATTAACACCAAATTGTGATTAGACCCAATCCTGAAACAATATAAAGCAAAAATAAATAAATGAACAAATAAACAACTTGCCTTAAACGGCATGTCCAAGTTTAGTTTAAAAACAAAAGTTCTTTCACTGTCCAGATATGGGCATATGCCTTCAAATTCCATGATTTTGAGTCTTGTTTAACGTAGTGTACATAGAAAAGGTTTTGCTCTGAGCCTGTTTCCCGGGGCATAGCTACACACCATTGTATCTGGGAATCCACTCTATTTGCAAAGGTGTGATTAGAGTTACTTGGATGGAGACAAGCATGGCTCTGTGAAGATGTCCATATGGAAGAAAGACTGGTTTGTGGGCTTCTTGCCCCATATATTCTGGTGTCGCTGAGTAAATAGAACAGGCCGCAGGCCTAGTATGCATTTCTCAGAACCTTACAGCACTGTTGGCTACCCACAAGACCCATTTTGCCCTCACTCCCTCACTACACTTCGACATCCATTGTCCCCAGAGTGATCTTTCCAGAGCCTCGGAGTTCCCCATGCATGAAGCTCTACCACACTCTCCATGAGACTAAGGCAGTATTTCCTTGCTTAGCAAGACATAGAAATTCCACACCTACCTACCCTTCAGCCTCACGTTTCAGACTTTCTGAGTAAGCCCTTTTTTCCTCAGGTATACCACACGGCTCTCCTAACTGTTCACAGAGGTGATCCTCTAACCTGGGATGCCAAGTTTTCCCAACAGACAAGCGTCTGTCCACCGAAGATCCAGATCAAGGGTCCCATCCTTCTCTTTCTCGGAGCTCAGTACATGATTCCACCTTTGCAATTATCCCATCGCCACAACCAACCCTTTCATCCTGCATTTTCTACCAGGACATGAGCTTATAACAAGGAAAATGAGTCTGTCCATTGTACCTCAACACCTGTCAAATTGATACATTTTCAAGACCTAGGGCACAGGGCTGAGCAATAGGGTCCTATTTCCCTGCTCTAGTCAAAGCTAATGTGTGAAGAATATTAGGCAGCTCTAGTCCAGACAAAAATGCTGGATGTCAGCATTATTGTGTGACACATGGAGAACCATTTAAAGTCATTTAACAGAACTATACATTTCAATAACAAATCCCTATAAATTTTGAGGGCTGTGTCAAAGACAGACTGCCCCAAAGAAGCTTGGTGTCCATCTGCTCATTTGTTTGATGTGTGTCCATTAATTTTCTACTATTTGCAAGGCACGAGACTAACAGTGGGTCCTGTGCAGTAAGTCTATAGGTAAATAAACATATTTTGTACAGCCTGTGACAAAGAGAGTGACTGAAATGTAGTGTACTGTGAAGGGAATTCGCTGCCCTGAATGGGTGTAGGAGGGATTTGGCTGTGGGACCTTCCCTACAGAAGAGAAAGAACACTCAGGAGAGTCACGGTTGCTTTCCTGTCATCATCATGTAAATACCATGACCAAGGAAATTTGCAAGTGGAAATGTTTCCTTGGATTGCCACAGGGCTCTCCTAACTATGCAGATGTTCCTCTGCCCTGGAGAAGCCAAGTCCCATCACCAGACAAGCTTTCTTTCCTGTAAGATCCAGCTCAGAATTCCTGAGGCTTAGAGTCTCTGATCATCATTGCAGGAAGCACAGAGGCATCAGCTGATAACTCACATCATGATCTGTGAGCACAGGCAGAGGGAGCTAACCAAAAATTACACTAGTCTTTTGAAAACTCGAACCCCATCCAGTCCCCCACGACACACCTCCTAATCCTTCCCAAACATTTTAGCCAACCATGGGACCAAGTATGCAAATATATGAGCCTATTAGGGTGGGTATTTCATTTGAGACACCACAAGAAGGAACCAACTAATCAGAGAGAGGGACACATGGCTTGCAGGGATGGAGAGAATCAGCTATGGCTGGAGAGCACCAAAAGGAGGGCAGAGAAGTAGAGACAGATGAAGAAATGCAGAAAGAAAAATGGTGTTTATCCAAACGAAGGCACAGCTGTCACAAAATCTCCACATACACAACATAGTACTACTAACCTCTCCAGGCATCCTTGGTGAACACTGGAACAGTCTGTGCAGAATAAAGCCACCAAAACCCATAGCACAAAGGAGTCAGGGCATCTGCTAGACATCCACGGCTCACAAGTCACCCCACTCTGGGTAGACTTGGGCTTACCTTTGCTGTTGCTATGAAAACTCTCCATCTTGGGTTACTCATAGCTCAGCCTTGGCTTCTTCTCATTTCATTAGTATGATCTATTGTTATCCATGGCACATGAGCACAGTTAATAACTGTGGGCGTTGGGAGCATAGATTTGCCTTTGCCTATACCAACCCTTCTCATATGGCAACAGGTAATTCCGGCTCCACATCCAAATTCCACTTGTTCAGAGAGGAATCTGTTTTATTAAAGACAAGGCAATTCTGTCTAGAGCCTAGTTTCAGTCCACCCCAGAGTTTCCCTTCTGAAATAATAGCATGTCATTACTGCCTCTTTTACTGCCTCTTTGTATTACAGGTCTCGTCCATGGATCCTTTGAACTAAAGGCTCTCAGAGATCTATACCTAGGCCCTTGAGCAAGAATCGTGCTGTGGTGACTGCTATTCTCACAGGGTTGTCTTCTGTTGAAGACATGGAAAGACAATGCACAAAAGCCATGATTTTCCTGCCATTCCCACCAGGAGGCCTCACCAGGGCCTCCATCTTAGTGGTGTCTCTGCTCGGTCTCTCCACACCCCACTTTGACTGATTTCCCTTTTCCAATGCCTTTCCTGCACCCCCACAGCCAGATGACAAGGATACCAAGCTCACCCAGTAACATTTAGGGCCCCTTTCTCCAAGCAACCGCAAGCTTTTCCTGGGTCCCTCCTGGAGACCACACGATTGGCTCTTGATGATTGTCTCTTGCCTATGGCCCACAGTTTCCTTGTCTCACCACCATGCCCTCTGACGGTCCTGAGATATCCAAAGCTGTTTGCTCTCCTCTCACTTGTCGGACATCTTCCAAGTTCCTAGTGTGTGACTGGTGACCAGGATGCTATCTGTCAGAGTGTAACCCTTCCTGTTTGCTACCCTTCAGTTTGCCAGAGCTCTCCAGGTTGCCACGGCCTGCCAGGATTCTACCCTCCGAGGTACTGTTCTCTAAGGTACTGTCCTCCAGGGCCCACGGACAGTAACTTAGCATCACTGGAGATCATAGGAATACACAGAACCAGCTCCCAACACCACAGTCGGCTCATGAGGCAAATCCTCGGTAAGTGGTATAGCCCAGCACACGCTCATGGGAAAGTGCCTAGACACCAAAAGTGGCAGTGAGCCTTGCTCCCATTTAGTTTGCAGTAGGCCTGCTTTTAAACAGTTATATATCCTTCATCTCACCAGCCTTTGAACATAAGCTTCGTTGCTAGATCTTAGAAAATAGTGCCAAGCGTCTAATAATGCAACAGTTTTATCTATAATACCTAAAAACTAATTTCCCAAACATTGTTCCTGTAGCCTTCTGCAAACATTTACTGCCTTATGCTTACACCAAAACTGCCCACTGGCATGGCATAGGGTATATAGTCACATGCAATTATTTGGCCAAGAAACTTTTTATAAAATTTTAATTTATTGCCAACATTTATAAATCAGGGCATCCCCCCCCCCCATTTAAAGAAGATCTCTGCATATTTTGGTAAACTGAGCAGTCCCTGATCCATGCTTCTGATGGTGCATGGGGACATGGGGACATGGGGACTCTTCTAAAAGTAGACTTTGCCTCCAGTTCCCTACTGGCCCAATACTACAGTACTCAGACTTGGCCCTTACAGGAACCGTGTGAGGACAGAGAATCCTCAAAGGCCAGCCCCTCTGGCTCTACTTTAGTCCTTGCTGCCTTCTAGTTGCCCCTCCCCCAGGACTTTCACACAGTCTTCATTCTTCTCCTTGAAGAGAGGCAGTAATAACAGCTGGTAAAGACAGGAAAAAGACCTTGCCTAAGACATTCGAACCCATTAGCATGAACAGTCTGAATCAAAATATCTACAAGTGATTATAATCAACCTGAAACCAGCGATCTAACCCTCCCTGCCACTTACAAACGCCACTGTCAATGTGGTTTTGAAAACGTGTGCGAATACCTACGGATCCATATCTGTGCATCGGTAGGATTTGTTTAAATGGCACTGTTGTGGGCAGTGGCACCGGATTGTTGTGACCTACGCATTACTCTGTGGCCTACAGAAAGAGTGGACCAGGCAGAAGAGTAGTGCGAGCAGCACTTTAAAGGAGCTGATTCTTAGATTTTAATTTCAAATGCTGATCAAAACTAGGGAGAACTTGCCTTTTGTATTTAAAAAACAAAAACAAAAAAAACAAAAACCTAGAAGCTATCCCAGTACTGAGAACTAGCACTCAGTCCCCTCCAACGACTGTGAAACAGCTTTTAGTGCCCACCTTACAGCTCTATTTGTGTCTTAATTACTTTAAGATAATTAACATGAGTGTTGATGTTCAGTTATCTGTGCTACGCAAGGACGTCCTCAGAGGGTGAATTCCGCTGATGCTGCAGCTTAACATACAACCCCACCACCCAGTGCCAGGGACTTGCTGCAGTTTGGCAGTGTCCTTGCTGGAATCTCTGCCATTTCAGGTGGATCTTGATTAGAGGTCTGCCAAGCACCACAGAAATTCCAACCTTAGCGTTCGTTCAGAAATGGCAAGCATTATTTCTAACAGCCTGTGGTGTTTAATATTTTAATAGGATAGTGTCTAATTTTTCGCCATAATATGCATTGGCTATGTCTGTAGGTCAGAGTCAAATGTATAGCTAATGGAAAATTTTCCCCTGTTTTTAAGGGGAAAAAAGGCTGTAAAATGAAACTGAATGCAAATCCAGCAAGCGGTCTCTTGCCAGAGACCGTAATACAACATAATGGGTTGAATGGCCTAGTTTATCAATTCTCATTGCTAAATCTCAAATCCTGCTCTAGGGAGAATCTTTTCACAAGTTCTGCTTCTCACCTTTCCACTAACCCACTTTTTAGTAATGTTGGTTTCATAACTCTCACTAAGACATCATCTGAGTGGGGGACAGCGTGTAGGGGAAGAGAGCAGAGGGCTCTCCTGCCACGGAGGAAGTCAGAGGGGGTGGAACGGGTACCCAGGTGAGGCTTGGGAATTTTACTAATCTATGTTGCCCTTGTGGGTGGATGCTAAAGATAGACAGACAAACCAAATTGCAGCTGGCTCCCAGACCCCCTTGGGGCTAGTTTCTGAGTGTATTTCTATGCTCTGGAGCGTGGGAGAAAGCATGAGGCAGATGTGTTGGAGTTAACATGAATTCCTTCAGTCTTACATTCCACTGACTTGTGAGAATAAAACCCCTTTAGAATGCCCTCCCCATTCACTGCACTACCTCACTTCCTCTTCCTGGGACATTTTTCACTCCCCCGGAAAGGAAAACCGAGGGAGACAGGAAAAAGAGGAAAACTTGGTCTGTCCATATTTTTCCAAATCCAGAGCCTCTTGGAAGCAGAGAAGCATCTGCTCTGCGGGAAGCCCTCAAGAGGCTGCTCATCTGGGGCCTGACATCAGGCTGCTCAGCACCCTGGCAGCAGGAGAGCACTGCTTTCATTTGAGATTTCCCTAGTTTCCTGGCTTTAAGGGAAGTAGAGAAAGTAAGAGTTCACAGCAGCAACTGTTGCTCCGCATCCTTGGCTGTGAACACCTAAACTCAGAGATACAATGTATCTTTTCTGTACCCAAATCAGCATCTCTTAATCTGACCCCTAACCAGCCTTAACCAGACCATAGTCCTTTTAATTTTCTCATCTCCAGGGTCTCCTCCTCACATACTTTGCCCTTTGCTTCTCACAACTTTACCCCAGTTCTTTCTGCTCCTGTGTGCCCCGACATCGCTACCCCAGCCAGGTCACACCTGAAGATTTTGCATCTCCCAGGAAGGTGAACAATTACCTCTCAGCTCTAGGCCAAGTTTTTCCCTACTTTCTAACAATATTCTTGTATATAAATGTTTAATTCTACAATCAAAACATTACTGACATGAGACTCAGGCCAGAAAGCCTCTTTCTGAATCACAACCCTGCTGCCCATACAAAGATTTCTCCAGCAAATGCCCTTCTTTTTCTGAGCCTCTTTGTCTTCCTTGAAAATTCTTCCAGTAGCCTCTGACAAAGCCCAAGTTTGCTGCAGGCTGGCTGGTTTGGGATGAGCCCCCTCGGTTTAACAGAGGCAGAGAGGCTTCCTGTACGTCACTGGGAACAGCATGGCATGTCCTTGCCACCTTTCTAACCCACTCTCCACTATGGAGGTCAGCCATGGAGGAACTATCTCTGGCTTCCCACAGGTCCCTTCCTGTGATCACTACCATCACTGCCTTGGGTTTGAGCCATTCTGTACTTCTTTCCCAGCCATGTTTGGTCTGTGTCTTCACCGTGAGCCTTGCTTGCTCATGGAAACCTTGAGTACTAAAGGGTTTTTCACTTAATTTCCAGAGCTGCTTATAACCCTGTTTAGTTTCAGCCAGTGGGCACAAGAGATGCTTAAATCTCCCACTTTCCCAGCGTGCTGCTCTGCCAAGTTCCAGGACAGGAGGTCAAGGTTGAGAGTGATGCTTTCCTATCCTCTCCCTCGGAAATTCCTCCTGGGGGCATCTAGATTATTATCCAGAATTCAAGAAAAGACTGGATTGCAAAAGTGATTCAGAAGCCATGTTCAAATCCACTCTCTATGCAAATTATCCTAGAATATCAGCAAGTAAGAAACCGGGACAGAAGCAGCCACAGCTGTTGTACTTTCAGACAGATGTTGTGCTAAGATGGAGAAAAGCAGATGCCTGCTCTGCCCAAAGTCTGAAACAGAAGTGATGGGGGAAATGTCTGAAAAGGCCTTTCTCTCGAATCACCTAGTGGATTTCTCTTACTGCACACACACATACTTTTCTTTAACTGACTATTCCTCTATGATCTTTCATTTGGAACAGTACAAAGCCCCAAAAGAGAGGCTTTGTTTTGCAGAGCCGTATATTGAGAGACTGTGGAGAGCCAGCACTCAACACTACTCTCCCCAACCCAAAGTCCCGCTCTGGGCTGTCCTAATGCATTCATATGGCATTTACAAACATTCCAGATGTTCCCAGTGTCCTGGGATTGAATAAACTGAGAACCATGTAGTGAATTCTACTCAGCTATCAGCAAGGAAGACTGAAAATGAGAGACAGTGTTATTCCCTCGATATCCTCTCCCCCAGCTATTTGGGGAGCAAACGGGAGCCTGGGGCCTCAGATACTTGCTGTTTCCATTTACTTCAGGTGCATCTCCTTCCTCACCCCTGTTCCTGTCACCCCTCAGCTTTTCTTCCACACAGTCTCTTTCAAGTGCACTATTAAGAGCTCCAAGGAATGGTTCTAAATCTTCAACCATCACTACCAGCAGGGTTGGAAGGTGTCATGGCAACACACTCAACTTGCTCTTCTGCAAACAGGAGATTTAATAAAATTCCTTCACTCTCTAACTCTGTTTTTATTAAATCCCCACCGCCACACACATAAATAGTAGCAGCCCGCCTTTCAGAACTGACAGTAGTCTCGATGCCTGCTACCTAACCTTGTTTTATAATTCACTCACAGACTGGTTAGCCCGTGATAAGGTGGTCCTTCAGTACACCCTTCCTAAACTGTACCTCCATCCTGGCGTGGTGACTGTGCCTTCCCAGGGAGAGTAAGCATGCAGAGAAAATTACCGATTCTAAACGCAGTCATTCTCCACATCGTGGAAAGCAGGGTTTGCATACAATTATCATTTGGTTGAGATACAAGCTTACTGTGTCACTGCAAGAGGAATCCCTCACGAGGGCAAGGAAGGCCTTAATTTGCAGCACCATGTTCCCTCCTGACAGGAGCATCTTGAGGCTCCCTAGCTACTGCCTCACCAGCTTTTCATCTTCCTAACAGGCTGGCAAGTGAAAGTCCTCGAGCAATGTTCATCTTTCCTCCGAGAACCCAAAGCTTCAACCCATGTCCTCAAGTGCCCTTGCTTGTCACTTGAAAATCTAATATGTAGAGTTTAAAGTTGTTACTAAGAGGTAGTTACTTGGTAGTTGTATTTAATATAACTTGGATGTTCATTCCAAGGCAGATGTTTTAGGGGGAATGGCTTTCACTGCTCATCTTGGGTTGCTTAGAACCCGTGATGCTTTTGCCTCATCTTCCCCAGGTATAGATACATAGGCCTTGTTCTGCCCCGACTGCTCTCTTCCCACTTGCTTTCCTACCCTTTGCACATGGTACTTGTAGTGGATAGCCCACTGCCAGTTTCTTTTTCAAGCTAGTATAAATGCATAGACTTAATAAATGGATACTAGAAATCTACTCACATTATGAACTTCATTCTTCTGAACTGTTTATATGATGTTTATAAATTACTAACATGCATTGCGGTAAATATTAAAAAGTGGATTAACCTGTTATCTGTCCTTTGCCAGCTTCTGCAGGGCCATCTGGCACTTTGGGGATCTCTAACGTGGAGCTCCATGCGCCTCTAAGAACTCAGGTGCGGTTCACTCCACCGCCCCTGCAGCTTCTGTCCTGGGTAAATATGACTGCCATGACGCGATCCTTCTCTCCACTACTGGTACAGACATGACTCACATCTAATGACTTATCAAACAGATTTATATGTAAAATCTCAGTCCACAAACCCTCTACATAGTAAACTTACAACCAATGGACAATGATATAAACTGTCCATCTATATGAGATAAACAGACCCATTGAAACCCTTAGAAATAATCATAATAACCTCATCAAGCTAGAGATGCATCGAGCTTCCACCCTCTTCTCAATCTCTGCCTGCCTCCTCCTCTGCCACTCCTCCAGCCTCTTTCCTCACCTACTTCCCTACTGTCCAATCATGTATCACCTCAACATAAACTTATACATCACACTTTCTGTTTACTTAAAAAAAAAAAAACTTTACCTTTAAATGTGTATAACTATTACCACTTAAAAATATTCTAAATGACTATGTCTTCGCAAAGTTAATAGCTTGGGTAGGCTATAAAAATAAATTAGTCTTTAACTTTGTCAGAAATCTAAAAATAGCCAAATATCTAAAAACATAGGAAGCCTAAGACGGTTTCCAGAGCTGAGACGGGTTGTAGAAACAGATCTCCACTAGTAGCCCCTAGTTAGCAACATGTGAGAGTAAAGTCTTCAGCCTTCTGGCCCAGGATCAATTATCAAACCTTTGAAATGAAGAAATCCTGGAGGACTGACAATTTTATCTCAGCAAAGATTATTAGTCAACTATTCTACATAATGTGTCCCTTTCTGGACAGTATTAGTTTGTAGATGAAATCTGCAGTTTCTGCCCAGTGGCTGCCTAACCACAAAATATACCTCACCTGGAGGTAGAGAACCTCAATTTCTTTGTTAAATTCACCAAAGGGGAACTGTAAGGAGCAGATATGTCTCAACAAAAGATAAATAACATTAAATGTCATAATTTATGGATTTCTGATGTTTTGAAAACCATCTAACTATAAAAAGCCTTTCTGAATTGTTAAGTCTTGATTACTCATGGTCATTTTTAATTGAAATATCTCAAAAACACCCCTTTAATTGACTCAGAATCATGAGTTTGTTATCTGGTCCTTAACTAGCACTGTTTAATCAACTAAAATCAGTGTATAACAGCAGTTATAGGACTGGGTCTAAGCTTTGCATTTCCAAATGTGTTGTATATGAAAGTATATATATGAAAGCAATAATACTAATCTCAACTTTAAATCAATAAGAAATTATAACACTTAAAACCCTAAACCTGAATCAATTAAATTCTATACCACTGTAAAGATTATAACTTCAACTTTGTATCAATTAGAAAGATTTTTACCAATGTAAAATATGACTTTAGCTTAAGTTACCAAATGAAGATTATAGCTGCATAAATTAATCTGGATAATTCCTCCTTGTTAAATTATAATCATTTCTAAATTCTTCATAAAAAATAACCTTACAATAACCACATTCACCTCCCAAAGTCCAGGGTATTGGATGACGACTCTTCATAGCTCATTCAAGCTAAATATATGGGTGTTGAGAATTTAGAAGGGGAGAGGAATGAGAAAGCCAGACAGGCCTTAAGAAGGAAAGCCACACTGATGATTGTCGTAGTCTCTGGTGTCTGGAATCAGGCCAGTTTAGCATTCTGATGACAAGCTTTATCATAGCTGTACAACCTGTAATATGTAAAACTCTCAACAGAAAATATTTTAGTATCAGGATATATTTTGCTTGATCCTCTTGAATTTTGTTTTTCAGGTGGTCTACCTCTATCAAATTTGATCCATAAAAATCTGGAAGGCACTCCGAGCCAAATCATACTTTTAAATTTTTTTTATTTCTTTATTTTTCTCTCTTTCAACTTTATTTTTTAAAAAGAGGGATATATATACAGATTTTAAAGGCGTTTTGGCATAACACTATATGAATGTTTTTGTCAGTACTTAATTCTTTTAGAGGTTTGATAGCATGCATTGAAATCCCACTAGTTACCATAAGCATAAAGTACATGTAGGACAGAACGTTACATGGAAACAGTAAGTTTTCTTGGTGAGTATAGATTAAGCATAATGATCTATGAATACCAAAAATTGCCATAAGGCTATATTCTTAACTCTTGGATTATTAATGATTTAAGGTCCAGGTATACCACACTCTGAGAGGGTGCTAAATTCATCCCCAGTGATAGGAATCGTGAAGATGTGAACACCTTGTGAGTCACATCACATGGATAAAGGTAATGACTCTAAAAGCTGGACCCCACATTTTACACCAGGGGTGAGATGCTCTATGCGGCTAGCCCATGTCGTTATTGCTCTTGTTACCTGATTGGTTTGATTTGATTCTATCACCTATATATTTAGTTATTGTAGGTTTTTGTGCTTTTTTTTTTCTTTCAGAGAGAGAATGTACTTAAAGTTCCCTGTTCTGCTGAATGTTGATAAACTGGAAAAGGTCAGATATATTATTTGTGCATGTTGACATCTGTTTTATTTGTTTTGAATGGTAAAATCTGAACAGAATAACTTCATAAGGATGGAATAGCATCTCTGAATAGGCTTGAACCAGAAACTAAAAGTGTATAGAGTCTTTTGCATGTTATTTTTATTTCATTTCCAAACAAGTCAACTTTTTTAAAAACTTGTATAATTTACTTTTCCCCATAATTCCAGCAATTTCTAAAGAATAGACTAAAGTCCATAAAAATACCAAAAACATGCAATTTCATGTGCTTAAAAGGAAAGCAAGTCTTAATTTTATTTCTGTTCTAACATTTTCTGATCTTTACCAATTGCCATGTCTTCTATGATTAGCAGAAGACATGGCCAATGTGAGGAACCCAGAGGGCAGTATGGCTAAGAGAGGGGAGGGTGGGAGTTGGCTCATGCCAGCCTATAGGGGCAGCACATTTGATCTGTTCTGGGCTGAAGAGAACCTGAAAAGCAAGCAGATGAATCCCATTGAAAGCTAAGCTGAAGTGCATTGGGGTTCACTAGATACTGTTGCCATTGGAGTGTGCCAGATACAGTTGCTGTCAGGGTAGCCAGATAAAGTTACATCAAATACAGTTGCCAGGGGCACTGGCCTTACCCCTCTAGTCCTGATGAATGCAGTAGACAAGGCAAAGCAGCCAAGGCCACAGGAGGAGCAGGCCTTCCTTTGTGCCTTTGTGTGTCTGGCATTTCTGCAGAGCAGAAAAACCACGATGAATAAACAGGATTCCTACAGGAAGAAAATGGCCAGTAAGTGGTTTCTTTAGTGAATCTGCCCAGAATCGAAATATGCAAGAAGTCTCTAACCATCTTACTCCTAAATTCTGAATAGCTGGCACAGGAAGGTAGGATATATACCTAAGCAGGTACCATGGCTTCTTGTAACTGCCGCCACCCTACACCCCAGACACAAGCTTTGGAATTGAAAATGTTACACTGAAGTCATTTGTAGGCAATTAACTTGTCAAAGTTAATATGGACTTTTCTGCATGTTTATTTAAATAAAACAGTAGATATGTCAATTTTCTAAATACCTAATTAAGGACACCCCTTTTAAGGACTACTTTCAGACTGGAGAAGCTGTGTGCAGGGTGGTGGGCGCACCTGTACCTGAGAAAACAGGTGGCCTCCAAGACGTGTAGAGAAGTCACTTGGATCACAGACTGATTTCTCGCCTTCTGTCTGAGAACACGTCACCATGACCATGAGGGGAGCCCTTGGCTCCCTGTAGGAATCGACATGGCATCTGTGCTGATCTTGCTGCCAAGAAGGAAGGTGGTGCTCTGTGCCAAGGACAGACGAGAAGGGTGAGTCAAGGCTCCATCCCCCGGAGTGGCGGGCACAGCAGCTGGGATAGAGAAAGTGCTAGCTCTCACCCGGTAGACACTGCCCATCACTCTTCTGGTTGCGTGCAGTGCCCCTTCAGCTGTTCCTCTGATCCGGGGAGAATCCCGGAGTGTGGTTATTATGGAGAAAAAAGTCAGGCACTGTCCACAAGGACCTGTCTGGAATTCTGATACTTCCACAAATCTTCCTTCTTAAAGAAGAAGCGGCTCTGGCTTTTCTGGGAATGATGAGACCTGTCCCTCAGAGTGTCACTCCAGCCTCACACTTCTAGACAAAAAATGTACGAGACTCACTGTCAGACAAAAGGTTAAAGAGTGAAGATCCTGAGCCCGGTTCCATCTCTGCCATGCTTGCTCAATGTACTTCAGTTGGCATTTCATGGCTAAGATGCAAAGCTACCAGACTCCACAAAAGTACTGTTAGAGATGTGTCAGACGGTGACATTGTTCAGGCCTATGGATGCAGGAAGCACAGCTTGGTCCTCTTCCCTGGGATGTGTGCATCTGGGTAGGAAGTCGCCGGTGAGGAGGACAGCTATGAAAGAGCCGCTCGTGTTCACCCGTCAAATCAGCACTAGGCACTATTCAATCACAGTCTCACATTTGTGCACGGAGAAGGTTGATGTTGCGGAAGATACAGGAATGCATGCTGCACATTGATTGTAGTATTCAAAGAAGTAAATTAATAATGTCACAAGCTGTGCAAAGCAGATATTAAACTAAAAGGTCAGCCTTTGGCTATCAGAAAATATATTGTGCCAAAGTCTTCTTGGATGAGTAACATCAAAATTAGATGTGGAATTTTCCTGTGTTATTTTAAAAGTTATGATGAAGGGCTATCTTTCTCTCCAATAGCAAATTGAGGGTTGTGTTTGATTTCATATCATAAACAATCCCTGGTTTTTTTTTTTAGAAATGAATGCTCTTGCAAATGAGAGAGCACAGAATGGAGATTCACTGGTTTTGCTGGCTTGGCCCATGAGTAACTGCTCTGCACTGTCTGCCTGTGCGACAAAAGTCTTCAGGTGGTTCAACAGCACATTGAGTACTGGACACCTGGACTGAGGTCACCACGTTGGGTCTGTGACACACCACGGGCCTCCTAGGCAGCCCTGAACACATATTCCACCAGGAAAGACAAAAGCATAGCTAGGTAACCAGTGGCAGGGCCCCATGGGGCCACCTGGGCAGGCAGCAGTTCCAACCCAACAAAGAAAAGGCTGGAGAGAAGAGAGGCATGAGCTGGGACAACTCCAGGCCTCTGCATCTAAAAAGCTGGGGGATAGCTATTCTGGGATCCGGTACCCCTTTAAAGGTTATTTGCTGAAAGAATTGAAAGAATCAACTGGAACTCAGCTCTCAAGAATGGAAGCTGAATGCCCAGTGCCTTAACTTGCTGCTCTAGGGAGTTCACTGTGAGTGACTACCTCCATCATGACTCGGCCAGGTTTGGCAGTCTCTTCAAAAAAGCTTGTGCAGAGGGGGCAAGGGGTGCCAGGAAGCCTGCAGTGTCCCACACATCAGACAGTTTGCTGACAGCCTCCGAAGGAGAGAGAAAACAGGCTTATATTCCCTTGGAACTGGCGACAGAGAAGAGTGGGAGGAGAATCCGCACAGCCCTGTACTGCAGGGGACACAGAGCAGAGCTGGACGGCTTGCACAGGTCTCCCTGAGCAGCTGAGAACATGCCTGTTAGGACCAATGGCTGTGCAGAGATGCTGCTGTGAGGCTCCTTCAGGAGGGAGGGCAGTGTTGGGAATTCCCTTTGCTTAGTGAGGAGAAGCCTCCCAGGAAGAGTGAGGCATCCCCTTCCTCCTCAGATCAAGAGACAGGGAACAGAACTGTAAAAGTACAAGCTGGAGTCTCACATAGGCAGAGCTCCTTCAGGCTGGCTTGGGAAGAATGCTGGAGATTAGAGACAGAACCTGAGACACGAAAGGTCCCATTCTCTCCCACGCTTCTTCCCAGTCATCAGGGCCCAGATTGGAAGGCAGTTGTCCAGTTTCTCGTATTTGTGGTTCTGGTGTAGAATGAAAGACTCAGAGGAAGCAACTCTAAACCCGAGTGGTCCCTAACCTAGTTTTCCAAGACACCCTTTTAATAGTGTGAGGGCTATTTCTGGTTATCAACTTGACTGTGTATGAAATGAACTACAATCCAGAAATGGAGGTAACACCTGTGTTTCAGATCTGAACAGAGGCTGGAAGACAAGGCTTCTGACCTAGATCTTGACATGTAATGACATAGTATTTTCATACAGATCTTGAGGCATAGTGACCATGAAAAGTTTAGGCTCAAGCAAGGTAGTACACACCTTCAATCCCAGGAGACAGAGGCAAGCAGATCTCTGAGTTCAAGGCTAGCCTGAGGCAGAGCAAATTCCAAATCTGGGAGTAGTGGTACACACCTTTAGTCTGGGCCACACCTTCTGCTGGATGAAGGGAAAAGGAAGACTCTCTTCTTCACCTGCTTGCACTTACTTGCCAGCACATCTGTTGGAACCCACTTCTCCAGAGGAGCAGCTGAAACACCCAGCCTCATGGGACTGAGAAACTACTAGATTCTCGAATTTCTCATTCACAGCTGCCCATTGTTGGGTTAGTTGGACTACAAACTTTGAGTCATTACAATAAATTCCCTGGATATAGAAGGACATTCCATATGTTCTGTGAAGGTTTTGTGGGCTAGTTACTGTTCTTATCCCTCCACTTGGAGTCCTGCCTGACTACAGGAAGTGTGGCCACTTCAGTGACCACGTCCCCTACTGCTAAGAGTCCCAGACAGAGTCCCCCATAGATATCCTGGGGTCTCCCCCAACCCCAGGTCCTAGAGATGCCTCCCTACTTATGATTTCTGTTCTATCTCCCCTGGTCTCTGCACACCTGATCCTCCTGCCCCACTCCCCTCCCCCTCCTCTCTCTCACCCAGGTCTCTCCCTGCATTTACTTCCAATATCTATTTCATCCCCCATCTGAGTGAGATTCAAGTATCCCCTGTGCCCTCCTTGTTAATTGGCTTCTATGTGTCTGTGGGGTGTAGCACGGTATCCTGTACTTTATGGATAATATCCATTCATCAGTGAGCACATACCATGCATGTATGTACTTTTGAGTTTGGGTTACCTCAGTCAAGATGATATTTTCTAGTTCCATCCATTTGCCTGCAAAATTTATGATGTCCCTGTCTTTAATAGCTGAGTAATACTCATGTGTCATATTTATGTTCTTTCAATACCGTGTATCAAAATCCCAGACATACTATAGCACATCTCAATGTACGCCACACTGCAAATGTTCTAAAGCCATGTGTGCCTCCTGGCTTCTATGGCAGGCAGGACCCACAGTCTGGTTCTCTTGGTAGCCCCTTGGAAAACCTGGAGAGCCCCATGGACTTTCTCCCCTTCGCCGGTCATATCTCTATAAAACCAACTAGAGAGAAGTAACATTTTGTGAGAGATGATTGACAGCTACAGCTTCAAGGCACTGCCTCGGTGAATGCAGTGTCTGAATCCTACACAGGAACAGCCTGAGGAATGTATGCGTCACTTCAATGGCACACAGGGAGCAGCAGGTGCTGAGTGCCCGGCCCATTAACAACCGTGCTTGCCGGGCTCACTCTCCCACCAGGCACAGCCACTGTCTGGGAGACCACGTTTGTGCTGCTCGTGGTCTGTGTTGCCCTTTGTGCTGAGCAGCCAAGCAGATGGAGAAACGGAAGAGAAGATGGTCCAGCAAATCTGAACCATGAGCAGTCTTCAGGAGAAGCCAGCCAGCATGTCCCCTCTCCCCTCCAGCAGCAGTTCCCAAGGGAGCACAGCGCCATAAGCAACCATTCTCAGCCTGTGCTACAGAGCCTGGCCTGGGCTAGGGAGTCTCACAGATTACATGTGGATGGGAAACGTATGTGACTGAATTTCTGGAGCCAACTGCAACTTTAGGGTTCTTTTTTTCCTCTTTGTGGAGCACAGAACAAGCTAGGATTGGTTCCTCTTAGGTTGGCGAGGTTACTTGTGAAATGGGTCTCTGTCTTACTGGATTAAAAATAGCCTGAGGCCCCAGCCATGCCTTTACCACTTATGACTCACTTGCTTCAGTTTTGTTGTGTGAAGCTTTTGTGAAGAAACAGCCATATTTTTAAAAGAACATTTCCATAAAGGATTTCTCTTCCTCTTGTGGGAGTACAGCACAAGTGGGAAGGGTAAGCAAGAGGGACTAAGGAGAAAGTGGGGACCTACTTTCAAGCTATTTTCAGATTAATTAAAATCCTTGGACTCTGGTATTGAGGTAGAAGAGGGTGGTTGGGTGAGGGAGCACCTTCCTGGAGGCAGTGGGAGGAAGAGGGGGATGGGGTTGGGGAAAGGCGATAACATCTGAAATGTAAATACAGAGAATATTCAATGTTTTCAAAAGAAAAAAAAAGTAAAATCCTTGGACTCTAGATTTTTTTTAAAGGAAAGAAGCCTGCAGAATTGAGACTAAAACATACTATGTTCTGTGTCACAAGCCTGTGGAGCCTCTCACATGACGGTCCCCAAGTCACATGCTACCCACAACTGGATGGTACAACCATCTCTTGGATTCTTCAGAATAAAAGCCCCCTTTGGCTGCAGTTCTCTGAGACTGCGTCTCCCTCTGAGCAGTAGTTGCTGTCTCTGTAGGACAGCCAGTGTCTCCACATCTGTCAGTGCAGCACTGCTCTGCACAGTTCTGAGCCAAGAGTGCAGCCAAGCCTTTGGCTCTCTGGCCCCGGGCCCATTTAGATCCTGGGGTGAGATTTGGACTGGTTTGGGAACCTTGAGAGTGCTCCAGATCTCTGAGTGTCTTTATAAAATCATCAAACACACCATTCTAGTTTTTTTTTTTTTTTTTAACTGTGAATACTAACAAATGGAAGATGTAAAGAATTTTTCCAAATTTTTCCAGAAACAGCCTGACTGAGGTGACAATAGGAACATGATCACTGTTTCCTGAAAGGGAAGGTGTCATAAAAGCAGAGGTGATTTTGGTTGTTGTCTACTACCTGCTTCTATTAGATGGAAAGACAGAATACACATGCGTTTCAGTTTCTGGGACAGAGGACATTTTTATTAACTAGACTGTTGAGAACTCTCACAGGATGCTGCCTTCACAGTGTGATTCCCTGGCTTCTCGGGGAGATGATAGGGGCAGATACTGTGTGAATCTGTGTCCCTGGAAAGAAGCCCAGGTGTCAGCCGTGATTTGTGGAAACAGCGAGGTTGCCCTACCCATTGGATGAAGCAGGCCGGTGAGCCTTTCTTCTGTCTTCATGGTAACCATCCAAAGTGACTCCAGATGCAACGGTCAGCTGCTTTTGCATGGAGGAGGACGGGGCATGCATGTGCTGACCAATGACAGGTCACGTCTGGACATCACATGGGTCCGTGACGTCATCATTGTGTGCCCATCTCTGAGTGCAGCTGTCCTCTTCTAGATGAGCTAGTCTGCTCTACATCTCCTGTTCTAGATGAGCTAGCCTGCTCTACATCTAAGCTCTGATATGTAACCTGATATACTCTCAGCTATACATGTAAACTGTTTAGACTATCATAAGTGATGGGAACACAGGAGTATTTACTAATGGGTCGTATACAAAAGACAAAATTAAAATAGTAGGCAATCAGAGTTAGCTCCGTGAAATACTTGCATGATCACGGTGGTCTATCTGGCCCATTGATGACAGAAGTACAGTTATGAGCAACGTGGCTGTTCATATTCCCAATACCACCTTATGATTTTTCAAGTGCCAAGAGACGCCATGTTGTAGGGAAACAGCACTGGCTCTGGAAATCGTGAAACTCAGAATGTTGACATCTTGAAAATAAGTTTTCAGTGGACATTCCCCATCCCCAAAGTTTAACTTTATGCACAGAATTTAAAATAATGCACATCACCCTGGCTTTAAGAATCTGTCAAGAGTCACATAATCTCCAACACTGTAGGCCAAGTGCATTTTAGTACCATCAAGATACATCCACTCCAGTTTGCCTGGGGGAACCAATGTCCTGTTCTCCATTGACAGCAGCTACTATCATGACTCATTCCATGTTGAAGACAACCACACTGTCATTCCCAAGGTCAAACAGGTGTGAAAATCTAAACACAGGTCTCACAGTTCTGAATATGAAAGAATTTCTGCCTTTAGAGGGTTAAAACCAGCTAAACTGGCTTTGGGAACATTATATGACTTCATAGTCACCATTACAGCTATAAAAGCCCTTGTATGTTATTACAATAATGTGAAGCCTGACATGGACTGAGTATTCATAATGCACCCAGAACTGTTCTAATCACAGTAGCCTGAAGGGGCGTAATTCTAATATTATCCCATTTATGTAAAAAAAAAAAAAAAAAAAAAAAAAAAAAAAAAAAAAAAAAAAGCTGGATGCATAGGAATTAGCAAAAAGGCAAAAATAAAAAAGTTCTCCTGTTATAATGCAAACATGATAGCAGTAAGAAACGATGTTGTTTATGTTTGGCATGTAATTGGTCTGGCAAACACCCCTCCAAGCTTGGGGTTGTACATTAACAAATAGCTCTACTCCAGTGGAAATGCTAGACTCTGGGTAGGGACTGTACACCCATAGGCTGTATGCTTTCCCCACTATCCATGATAGACCCTCCTGTGGCATCTTACATCATTCCCACAGTTTTCCTGAGCATGCATATTAAATATGTAACACGGATTTCTCTGATCTTCACATAAGAACCTGGGTTTGATAAAGTCGTGCTGCTTTATTCAGAATCAGTAGACAACATCAAGGGTTCCACGCAGAGCTGGCCCACTCCACCTTTTTAACTCGAGGCCATCTTTTCTTCTAAGCTAATTAAAGTTATTCCCCTTCACTTTCTGAAAACCAAAAACCACCCTGACGGTGGCCTCAGTACTGTTTGGGGGCTGTCAGCCACACTTTAGGTGTGCTTCCAAGTTTAAGCCTCCAAATGCACAGCTACTTCCAAGACTGAAGTGTTTGAAAATATCTGTCCTTGGAAACACACAGATTCCTTTCCATTTTGAATGCCTCTCGATTTATCTGTGAAACACAAAATCTAATCATAAAACCCTGGTGTCTTTGTACCTTCCAAACATAAGAACCACTGTGTCATTTCAGAGCCTTCTGGGTATTCGGAAGGGTTCTTGTTTAATTTACCCAATTGATGAGTGATGAGATTCACATATGCTTTAGATGAATATTTGTTTAAGTCCGTTCTATTCAGCAAAACAACCCAATTCTAATTTCCAGGTTGGGGGATGTGGAGGCTAGGGTTTAGTCTTTGCTTCTAGTCTTAATCCCAAAGAAGGAGTTTTAACTCTTGGTTTCCTAGGCAGATCAGTGGCACCTACATTGCTACAACTCCACACTAGGCCTTAATGCCAGTAGCTTCAGGGCCTTCTTTTCTTACATGTTCTTGTGCCACCAGACAACTGCATTAAGGAACAACCACATTTGTCAACATACTGGCCTTTTCCAAGGAGGTGTGAAGTGTTTCATCGGAACGTGCAGCCTAACATACTGTTGGCTGAACTACATGAAGAGAGATAACCTATTTACATACTAAAAAGGTCAGCTTGGACAATCAGCAGTTAAAGATGAATTTGCTGCTGGCTGCAACTGGAGCATAAGAATTAGGTAGAAGCCTGCAATTTGGCTGTCTCTTTATCTGGGCAGACAGAAAGCATTAGTAAATATGAGGATGTCTGCTCCAGTCCACAAGAGCTGCACTATTCAGAAGAGCTCAGTGATGGACAGCTCACTCACCAGTAGAGCCTTCCTCATTCTAAGCATGGATGTGACTGGCCACGCGGAGTACAGGTCAGCCTCTCACACTAAAAACTGTAATTATGAGGCAGAAATGTTTGCATAATGATTTTCAAGAATCTTAACAGAATTTAAAACATGAGAACACAATAAGGGGCTCTCAGGTGTGTCATGACTTCTGCCCAACCTTCCTCTTGCATTAGAAAGAAGACTTCCAGATGGTATGAAGCACTTCCATTGTGATCTGCCTTTTAAAGTCTCTAGGTCTCAGTAGATTTAGTTAGCTAATGAATACTAAAAGTATCTTCAAGATGTCGGTATAGGGACAGAGACTTACGTTGACATTTTTAATGTTTTTGCTCTTTATCCATTTGGAGATACAAGGCCATTTCATCAGACCTCTTTCTTAACTATACATGTGTGTATTTGTAAGTATGTAGCTTCACATGCACATACGGATCTGCAAATGTGGTACACATTGCGTGTGCATATGTGGTCATATAATGTGTGTGTCTGTTCATGTACTGAAGGTTCATGAGCATGTGTGTATGTTTTTGTGTTTGCTGATAGGGTTGCATTCGTGTGTGAGTGTGTGTTCATGTGTATGTGTGTGTGTGTGTGTGTGTGTGTGTGTGTACATGGAGATAAGACAACAAACTCAAGTGTCATCTTCAAACACTGTCCACCTTCTCTGAGACGTGATCTCTGAGCCAGGAGCTCCTCAGCTATAGTAGGTACGCTGAGCAGTAAGGATCAGTGATCTGTCCCCATATCCCCTGCACTGACTATGAGCCCATGCCTCCAGGGCAAGCTCTTTTACATGAGTCCTGGAAGCCAGGTTCTCCTGACTTACAGACTGAGCTGTGTCTCCTCAGCCCTCTAGGGAACCTCTCCTGCCCTATCCTGCCACAAGTTCCATCTTAACTGTCTGGATAGAACATAAGAGTAAAGACACTTTGTTTGGTTGTTTGAAATAGATTCTTCCTATGTAACCCAGGGCCAGCCAAGAACTCCCTATGTAGCCAGTGTTGGTCCCACATAATAAATGTCTGCTCCCATCTGTGCTCTGATGTCAGAATTGCATGCCTGATCTACAAGCCCTGACTAATATTCTGAAAGGAGAAGCCCACTAGTGTGGCAGTGTTGAAGAAGCCTCCAGATTTGATGGGTCTCACGGTGGTAAGAACAGCCAGTCTTGGACAAGCTGCAGCCATTGTTCCCTAGAGTTTCTGCTTAACAGAGAAGAGGCCACTTACGGATGTCTGAGCTGAGACGTTTCGTCTTAACTGAGGCTTTTCTCCCTGAATGCCCTGCCTTTGCGTTGCTCCATCCGAGATCAGTACACGCCACTGGAACTCGACTGCACCGGCTGACGTCACAGACATTCTCATGGGAGAACTCATACGCTTCATTCAGTATCAAAGGGCATTTAGGGAGCTCCATGTGAACCTGGGCTCGTTCTTTCTTTATTGATGTCGGAAGTGGCTTCCAGCAGGAAATTGCTCTTTGTGTACACATATATCCCAGGGGGTTCAGTACGCCTGTCTGCCCAGTATTCACAGTCTGTATGGCTCTGACTCTTGGTGTGAGGAAAAGAAAGCTAGGGACAGCCCAGCACCTCACCTGCAGCCAAGAAGAACCCTGTAGAGGTATTTGAACGTGGCTAATGATCAGATACATCTAGGTTTTATACTCGGAGTTTTACACACCTCCTGGTCTAAGTCACTTAAGTGGCACAAACTATATGTGGGGGCTCCTCTAACAGCATTGATTGGGTGTGCATCTTGCACACTGGCTTGCAGTGTCTGTGCCGTGCTCACCCCGTGTTTCTCTCTCTTGCAGAGTACTCAGCCGCACAGGTGCAGCAGATGCTTCACCAATCGCTCTCCATGGCACCCATGTCTGCCCACCCTTTCCGAGACCTCCCCCTCGGCAGGGACCAGCACTGCAAGCTGCTTCCGGCTGACATCCAGGCCAGTGAAGTGGCCAGATGGACAGTGGATGAGGTGAGAGGA
Organism: Micromys minutus; assembly: GCF_963924665.1. NCBI lineage: Eukaryota > Metazoa > Chordata > Mammalia > Rodentia > Muridae > Micromys > Micromys minutus. Next base: position 1,818,363 of record NC_137958.1, read on the forward strand.
ACCAGAGGGGGGATGATGGAGTGAAACGCGCTGATTGCTGGTGTCCCCTAATATCCGGGAAAATATCCCCTGCATATCTCGGGTATGTGTGTGTCTTCTCCATAGACCTTAAACTTCAAATCTGAGCAGGAACTTGGACATGCCTTGGAAGAATCTGGGAAAACCCACTGTCTGCCTGTTTGGTGTCTCTCCCTCCACCCTTACTTACCTTAGTGCCAACTCCTGTGTCCTGTCACGGTCCCCATGCTAAGTAGAGCAGAGAAACTGATCCTCCAAATCCACACCCCTGCTGTGACTGGAAGAGCACAGGTGTATAAGGCATGCTTAGAAATCTCTTGTCTTGGAGATTTTGCACTGCCCAGACATTCTGGCACCCCGTGTGCTCTCCTCTAGAGACAGTGTCTGCCTCAATGCATTCTTCCTCTGTGCTACAAGATTACCAGGTAACCCTCTAACTGATTTTTAGCAGACATGTTATTACAACAACCAGTAAGGTGTTTTACATCAGGGAAAGCCAATAAGATTTGACAATGTTGGGTTTGGATGTAATCATGCCTCACTCCTTCGCTTTTCAGTAGGGATCAGGTAAGCTCCGCTGCTTGCTATTCTATTGAAGCTGTGTCTCCAATTTAACCATTTAAGGAGGTACATTGTTTGACTGACAAAGAAACCACGCTGGTCTCAGACAACATCCTTTCAACCTGGGAAACCCTGGTCCTCTCTGAGGACAATACTTAAGCTAGATTGATAAATTAGCTCCAAGCTGTTCACCAAGAGCCTACACCAATCATCTTCCCTTGGAGAGGGTTAAGCTCTCTGTTCTAAGACCCCTGCCCCAAGGCTGTGCAGACGTGAGAAGTATGAAGCAGACTCTGCCCTTCCCCACGGACCTCATCTGAGAGCCTGAGAGTCCTTTTACCCAGGTCACCCAGTAAGAGGAAGAGAGATGCTACTGTTCCTCAGCATGCTCTATCCACCTACTTACTCCTTGTCCATTCTGTGAAGGGGCGGGTTCATATGATCACGGTAGTAGAGTGTGCAGTCAGTGGGCTAGAGAATACAAGGGAGAAGGAAAGACCAGAACCCTGTTCCTAAACAAGCATTTGGGTCTGTTCCTCCTCAGGGAATTGTGCTAGTCTGCAAACGTGTTCATGACCCAAAAGCCAACATAATTAATCCATGTTTATGATGAAATCATTAGTGAAAGAGCCATGAAGAAGTGAGGAGCTCTAACTAACAAACAGTACCTTTCTGACTTCCAAACTAGGCATTCCATGTTCTCTCAACGGCATTTGTGGGGTATTTTCATCTCAATCAGCCAAAGGTCTCTATCCAACTCAATTTCCATCTCAGTCTGCTGCCAGCCACTCTCTGGTCCTAGCAGAGGCTGCGGATCCCTGCTGTAGACTCTGTTTACATTCCCAGAATTCGGTGAAATCAAACCTCTAGAGGCTTGTAAATTTATCAAACAGATTTATATCAGTAAATTCTCACTCCACAAAATGTCCTCATAATGAACTCAGAGCCAATTGATATTGGTATAAACTGCCTGCCTAGATAAGACAAATTGTCCTATAATAATCCGTATCTTATAAGATATTCATAGCTACCTGTGGCTATTTAAAGTCACACAGAGATGAATCATCTTCCTCCTCCTCCATCTTGGCTTCTTCCCTCCGCTCTTTTCTCTCCTGTCGTTCCAAAACTCTGTCCCTGCCTTACTTTTTCACTGCCCAGTCACAGGCCTTGTCTTATCTTGTGCCTGCCCTCACCTGCATAGCCACAAGATTCCCCAAAACTTTTTAAATTGACTTTCTTAGGGCCACATAGTCAGTGCCAGACCCTGAGCTGGAATTTTTTTATTGTGCACTGGGCATAGAGGTAGCTTATGGACAAGATGCCCATAGCTCAGTCAGCAGCTGTGGTCTATTTGGTTGTTGGGCAGCAAATAACTTTCTGGGCACAGTGATTCAGGAAAACAGGAATGATTCTTTTACCAAGAGCCCCCAGAAAGGCAGGGGTCTTGGGTAAGTGGTGTGGTGTGCAATGAAACTCAGTGCATGGAAAGTCGACAATACAAGAAAGACAAAGAATGGAGTGGACCAGATGCAGTGCCTTTTATGGTCTTAGGACTAAGCAGTTTAGCACTTGATTAGGATAGCAGGCCTTTGAGATCTGCAAAGCCAAGGAGTGTCTCTGAAAGAAAGGGAGACGTGGTGTTATCAGGAGAAGGATCTTGGTAGCAATAGGGAGATAGAGTGGGTGGTTCCAAGCCAAAGGAACATGAGAAATTAGAGGTGAGACTCCAAGGCCTGCTATAGTGACAGAAGTTAAGTAAGATGCTGCCATGGCGAGGTGTAAGCAAGGCTGTGGGACGAGTGCCTCCAAAAGCACAGTGCCCAGTTCTGAGATGGGGGTCACCTGAGGATCAAGAAGGCTCCAGGGAGGCGGGGCTACATGGGGACTGATATTCCACCTGACAAAAGCTCTGAGAGAAGACAAGTCATGGGCACACATGTAAGGTTTCCCAGGCCTTCTCAGTTGTTTTCCTAAATAAAAAGCAAGCTACACAGTGCTGAGACTTCCAGTCCAGGGACCGTGGAGTCAGGTGAGAGACCTGAAAGCCTATGCACAATGAGTTTTCTTATAATGGAGGGTGGAAATGTAGGTAAGAAGAATAGCAGCCCCTTCCAGGACCAGAAAGCACTAGGCAGGGGCTGACAGGGAAGGAGGGTCTGTTCTGTTGAACTTTAACATTAAATGACCTTAAAGGCAAGAGGTTGAAGGTGATAGCGGAGAGTGACTGTTCCCTCTTATTAAGACTGGGAATAGATCAAAAGAAGATGTAAAGAGACTAAAATGCTTCAGCTATCTGTTAGAAAGGAGATTTCCAGTTCCTGCATTCTCTATTGCAGATCATGCATATTCTCAGCCTTTTACTGTTGGAAGAGACACTGGGCATTTAAACTAATGAGAAGCCACAGGGAGTCCAAGTGTCTTGTAACAAGGACCCCTGCCCCTGACTCCCCGTGACACCCTGTAACCACGCCTTCCATTGGGGATGTGTTCCAGCGATGCTCTTCTCGCTGCAGCCAAAGCCAAGCCTAGAACACCTGTGACTTATCTCTCACCTGTGACTTATCTCTCACCACACATACTTCTCGACACTGACATATATCCTCAAGAATGAGCTTTGTAGGATTGAAAATGTGGGGTTTAAGGTGTGTCCTGTGCCTTTGCGAATGGGGCAGCTCTCTCAGGATCTGCACAGGGAGGCATTCAGTGAGCAGCATTATCAGTAGGTACCATTGCCAACAGGATGTGAGGTTGCTCTGGACTCCACAACAAGAATGGTAACCAAGGAGGTATTGTTTGAAAGCAGCACAGGTCTGACCTGGATCAAGAGAGCTGTTTCTAGGCTTTGATAGCAGTGGGTATGTTAAGGGGGAGGCCAGGGAAGTCCCTGTGAGGACAAGGTGTGCCGCAGTGAATTCTGGCCTCCTGTGTTAAGTGTCTTTCAGTGAGACCAGTAAAGGGGTGTCTATAGCAGACACTGGGGAGAGAGAATATTCCCTTTGTCTCTGTCCTGGCCTGGAAGACAGACCTCTGCTCCATCTAATGCTACCTGTGAAGAGAAGCCAGATCAAACTCTTTGTCACTGGCCACAGGGCTGAGAACTGGCTTTATCTCCTTTGTCATTGTTTCCAGTCTCTCTCACGGCACTGTTTGCAAAGCATGGGGAGGCTGTGAACTGGGCTTAGTGGCTATGAAATGAAAGGCAAGAACACATGGTATCATATTGTGTGTCATAAATGTTGGTGTTTTCTACCACTGCATTAGAGGTGAAGATGTGAGAACACACTGAGTTATTATCTGTAGAAGCATATTTTTATATCTCAGTGCTAGACATAGTCTATGTAAGAGTTTAAGTTTACAAGATCAAGGAGTAAAATATTTTAGGGTATTTTAAATATATTTTTATACATCTTCGAAGAAAATCTTCTTATTCAGAATAGGTGTGAAACCAAAGTCTATATGAAGAATGAGTGAGAACGACTGAATGGATAAGAGAATGAATGAATGAGTGAATAAATGGATAAGTGAATGAATGAATGAGTGATGAGTGAGTGAGCTGATGAGTTAATGAATGAGTGGATGAATGAACTGGTTCACTTCCCCCACACAGGCTACAGTACACATTTATCATCCCAGGCACAATTTTGTTTGGCTCATATGTAGTTGCTTTTACCTCTTCTATTCTAAAATGTTCCTTAAAGGACAACATATAAATTGTCCTGCTCTCAACCAAGTGCTCCCCTAATGTTCATTAACTATAAAAGATGGCAGGCACTTTAAAAGCAGGCTTAACACAGGAGGCAGTGTTTTGAAAAGTCCAGAGTACTGCTGGCTAAGCACAGCAGCCTTCTGCAATGGAGCCCGTCAAGGGGGGCAAATAAACTCTGCTGTTAAAAACACTAGAGTGAGAGTGGAAACACAGTCCTGGGGGATTTCAGGCTGTGCAGTACAGCGCCCACCTCCAGGCTCAGCAAGAAAGGAAGATGGAAGAAGCAGCCCACCGCAGAAAGGAGGCATGTGAGTTCCAGGGAGGAAGCCAGAGAAAGTAGGTCATGGGGGAACGTGAGATGGATAAAGTGGAAGGCCAGGGGAGAGCCCAGGCACACTCATTCTTCTTAGTCTCCCAAACTGCTGTCTCATGCCTACAATTAACTTTCTCAGAGTCCTTCCAAAATAAAACCTGGATACAGAACCCTGTGCTCCCAAAACTATGGAAGACAGATACCTGTCAGTCCCTGCACCCAGAGTGATTCCCAGAACCGTATGGCCAACAACATACAAGCCCACTGAGCAGCCGTCAAGACAGGGATGCACCTCCAGAAACAGAGCCAAGGGCACAAGTTCATATAGCACCTTTCCACAGCATGGGTGTTCTCCAGAGCCACCATGGCCTTGGTCCCCCGCAAGACCCACTTCATAGGCAGCATGGGGGAGGGGCAGATGCAAATAACAGCCATTTCTTCCTTCAGAGAGTGTCCACTCTCTGAGCTCTTGTCTGCAACGTTTACAGAGAAAGGGTCTTTGACTAGAAGAATGAAAGAAGGCCCTTCAGTATTATTTAGTCTAGTGTGTAAAATCTCACCTTTTACAGTTGCAAACCCTCTAGCCAAACAAGCTTTCTGCTAAAATTCATCATGGAACTTAGTTTTAAGACGGTAAGTATTGCCTAATCATACCAAACAAGGCTTTTAGATATTTTTAAGATCTGGACAAAGACTTCTTTCTTGGTAGAGATCACATCATTGGTGTTTGCCATCAAAAGTAAAAATAGGGACCTTTCCAAGAAACAGAGCATCTGGAACAGGTGGTGAGAACCCACTGTGTGCAGAGAGCCAAGGTGAGGAGAACCCACTGTGTGCAAAAAGCCAAGGTGAGGAACCTAAGTCCCCAGAAAAAAAGTGCCAGTGGCAAGGAAACAGGTGATGTCACCGAGCTGCCCAGACTGTGGTCTGATGATGGTCTCACACACTCGTTATTCCCATTAGAACTGTACATTTGCTGTGGGTGGTGAGCTCTGAGCTAACTATGCTGGAGAAGAGGAAGGAGTCCATGTAGTGCTGGCCACCCAGCGACATACAATGATCAGAGCAAATCTTCTGCAGGGATCAGAAACTCCTGGCACAAGGAATAAGAGACTGTGTCTCGGGCAACTATTTCAGCTTGACGTGGGAGGCTATTGCCCCTGTGTCTGGCACGCCTTCCACACACTGACTTTGAATGAAGTAGAACAAAGCTTATGTCTGGAACCAAGTCCTCATCAACCTTTTCTATTTTTTTCTCTGCCTATGATATTTAATGATTCTTCTTATGAAAGTATCTCTGGCAGTAGACTCAAGGGGCTATTGGCAGCCTGTGGATGCATCTTTTGGGATGTCACAGCTAGAAGACAAAATTGCTATTCACAGCTAGGGATTAGAGTCCAGGAATTTGAACAAGAGCCCCACCATACACAGAAGCACTGTATAGAAGAGCCTCTGCCACGAACTTGGTAGCTCTGAGGCTGAGAACCTGCACTTGGCTTGGCTTCCTTTCTTCATTCCCAGCCTGGCCAGTGTGAAGGATTTGACCACCACCCCTCCCTCTCTCCTGACTTTCATACTTCAAATTAGGCTGTAGACCTCCTACCTAATGAAGGCGGCTTCAGGAGTCCAGGCAGACACTGCAGTGTCACCCTTACAGCTTGTCCTTGGTTGTGGTCCTAGCCCTCACCACACAGCAGCATCTTTCTGAGCCTTGAAAATAAATGTCCAGTGCTTGGACCCCGTCCAGCTCCATTCATTTATAATCTCTGTGGCCTGAGTCCGTGTTTCCGCCGGGCTGCAAGCTCTGCAGGCGATGGCAATGTGTGATGTGTGGCCAAGCCAGGAAGCAGGACTTTGGGCTCCCTGCTGTCTGCTGTCAGAAGCACAAGTCCATCCCAGGGGACCACACCACCCTGCTTTCCCCCACTTGCCTTCTGCTTCTCAGGCTCCTCACTGCTTCTCAGGCTTGTCCTGTTTCTGGGATGGCTCCTGGGATTCTACACATTTGTCAGGAGTTTCAATCTCAGGAAACACTGTTATACTGAAGGAGCCTCCCCCACCCTGATCCTTCCCTGAGCTCCCAAAAGCCTTTGCACCCATCCTGTGGAGGGTCCAGAATGTGACGGACAAGCTGTGCCTTCAGGACATTCTCCTTTGTCCTCTCTCTGAATTAAACCTTAGACTCCACAGAGTTCAGTCCTGTTCAGAGGTGTGCCCATCACAAAGTCTTCATGCATAGTCTTGGTAGACATTCTCGGCCCAGGGAGCAGCCTAGGAAGGATTCAGAGCCATCACTGTCCTGGACTCCTGTAGCCTTTACAGCCTCCTTCAGAGGCTATCATGTCCCCAGGTTCTCATCAAAGTGGCTTGACTGGTGGCCTTTTGTGGCTTTCATCAACTCCCTTCAGATACCAACATATAATCCATGCTTTCTGTCTATCTAGGAAAAGATATTCAGATTAACTTTGCAAACTGACCAGGCCTCCTCCTCTGTCTGAATTCTCTGGGGGCAGAGAGCTTCTGGTGGACCACTAGGTACCGCGCTGAACAAAGCCTGGTCTGACCACACTTATACTGAAGTCCTCCCATAATGGGATGTCTATGCAGGGCACCTACTGGCTGCTTATGGGAGTTTCCTAAAATTCACATCCTCCCTTTCTCATTAGAAGGATAATCATAAATCAGTTCTGCTGAGCCAGACTTGCAGTGCCAGGGCAAATAAAAAAATACAGAGCCAAGTGTCCCCTAGGAGCTGAACTTTCTGAGTTCCATGAACTAAATGTGGCCATAAGAACACAGGTGTGTCTTCTGATGCTGGTCCTCACTATTCTGAGCCCTAAGAATAGTCACCTTATCTGGTATCCAATTCTATAGAACCAGAGTTCACTGATTTCTGGAGTCTTGGAGGATGTGCTCTCCAGTTGGTATAAGGACTTGAGCTTTTGAGGGCTCCCCAGACCTTCCCCCTTTTTGTGAGAAGCACAGGCAGGTGCTCACCATCAAGTCAAACAAGGAGGTAGAAAGACAAAACAAGCAATTTCACCTAAGATCCCAGGAATGCATATACTCCAGTCCCAGCTTAAGGTCAGCCACAGCCTGCTAGATCTGTCAAAACACTCAAGGCCATTGCCATCCACTTATCCAGAGTCCAGAGTCAATGCCATCCACTTATCCAGAGTCCAGAGTCAACACCATCCACTTATCCAGAACCCACACTTGATGGCTATCTGCACTGTAAGGAGTCTAACTATAAGGTGGTTGTGTGTGTGTGTGTGTGTGCATGTCTGTATGTGTGTGTGTGTATGTGTGTGCATGTGTATATATGTGTGTGTGTGTAGGTGTGAGTGTATATGTGTAGGTAGATATGTAGGGGTGTGTTTGTGTGTAGGTGTGTGGGGGGGTGTATGTGTAGGTATGAGTGTAGGAGTGTATGTGTGCAGGTGTGTGGGGGTGTATATGTGTAGGTAGGTATGTGTGTGTGTAGGTGTGTGCTTGTGTGAGTGTGTGTAGTTGTGTGTGTGTAGGTGTGGGTGTGAGTGTGGGTGTATATATGTGTGTAGGTATGTGTGTAGGTTTGTGTGTATAGGTATGTGTGGGGTGTATATGTATAGGTGTGTGTTTATGGGTGTGTGTGTGTGTGTGTGTGAATGTGTGTGTGTAGGTGTGTGTGTAGGTGTGTGTGTAGGTGTGGGGGTTGTATATGTGTAGGTGTATGTGTAGGTATGTGGGGCTGTATATGTATAGGTGTGTGTGTAGGTGTGTGTGTGTGTGTGTGCGCACACACACACACACACACACACACACACACACACACGCATGCACGAGAATGTGTGTGTAGAAGTTAAATTGAAGAGAATGATTTCCAGAACTCAGAGCTTGGAAATAGATAAACTGAATTTTAAGTTCTCTGCTGCTCACTGGCCGAGTAGGATTATGAAATTATTAAGCCTCTCTGAGATTCAATTTTATCATCTTTTATGTGGGGATCTAGTTCAGCATGGATGGGTGGAGTATTCATGGTTCCGGGGACCAGGAGGAATTTGCTATTTAGAAGTGCCTACAAGCAAGGTATTCCTATTATCTTGATGGCCCTGTGATAACTATTTTCCAAGGCCACCATCTCCACATGATTAGGAGGACCAGGTGCAGGAGTCTCTCCCAGTGCCAGAGCTCTACACAGATGTCACTGTCCCTTTTCACTGCTCTGTGCAGGCCAGCTGTGTGGCAAAGAGACGGAGAACACACTAGACACAGGACAAGTCTAATGAGCTAAAAATACGACAATGTGATTCCATAGTTACTGTCTAGATTCCAAGTGTTTGGATCTTGGGGTGTATTTTTATTCACAAGTTATCCAAACCCCCCAACTTATTTCAGGTGCATGTTTTAAATTCATCTTTTTTGTCTGTGTCCTAGGTGGCTGAGTTTGTACAGTCTCTTCTGGGCTGTGATGAACAGGCCAAGTGCTTCAAGAAGGAGATGACAAATGGAAATATTAGATATGTGTCCTCTCTCTTAGTTCCACAAGTACTTTGTTTCCATCTATTTAAGTGTAAGTGAAAGCAGTTAGATGGGGGAGGTGAGAGAAGGGACCACAGAAGAGCCAGCCGGTGCACAGCCATCCCTACCCTTAGTTTTCCTGTCAAAGACACAGAGAGCACCTCTCAGACTATTGTGTGGGAGATTACATGAATTAGATTGCATGAATTAGGCTTCCCATTGGTGGCTCTAAGCAACTTTGGGGAAAGAGTGAAGAGTAAGCCTGGCCCACCTCCCTGCTTGCACCTCCTTCAGCATAGATGTGAGAAGTCAGAGCATCATCCTTGGCATTGCTGCCTCCTGCCTTCCCGTGGTTGGGAATGTTCCCAGTTGCTTAGCATTTCTCATAAGCCAGCATCCATTGTCCAAGGGGCCTCAGAGAAGGCTGGGTCTGCTGCAGATGATAAAGGAGAAAATGTTGATTTTTTTTATCACATGGCTACTACAAACCTTCGGGCACTGAGCTTCTTACAGTTGTCCTTTGTCCTCAAAGCACTCTCTGTAAAGGCAGTTTGCCTTAGAGGCCACCCTCAGGAAATCCAGGCACAGTGGGGGGAGGGACAGTATCACAGACCACCCTCCTGATGACTCTAGAAATTTCACTGTTGTGCTTCATAGTTCCAGGGCCTTACAACCCAGGGAATCTAAAGCCTGAAACACTTGTCCACACTTGAAGTTCAAAGTATGCATGACTCAAGGGGAGCCATGGCATTCTGGGTCCTGGAGCCCTCAGAGCCATACCTCCCTGCAGCATTTTGTAGCATCCCACAAACCTCAGGGCTTTGTAATCTGATAGTGACTATTTAAGTTCAGGGTTCTGTGGTTCCACTAGAGCACAGCACAGCTTGGCTACACCGCACCCAGGCCTGCACACACAGCTCACAGTTCATATGCCCACAAGCTTTCCTGACTTAGAAACACTTCCCTGTCAAATGAGGACAGAGCACAGTCGCAGTATCCAACATGGATTGACACCTGTGCGTACAAGGTCCAGAATTACCATGGTGAAGGTCCTTAATACATCTGTACTCCACAATTTAGACCGGAACCAGGAATCATTCTGGTATCATTTATAGATGTGTTTACAACGTAATAAATAAAACAACTATCACATCTTTTTTCTTGCTTATGATATTTTTATTATAGAAAGAAAAACTTAAAGTTACTGAAAATCTAAAAGGATAAAATTAGAATAAATCACAATTCTGATGGACAAAGATGACTTCTATTTCTATTGAGTATAAAAAAATTCTAATATTCTAGTATTGCTTTGTATTATGATGTGTGTGTGTGTGTTTGTGTGTGTGTGTGTGTCTCAGTGTGGGCACATGCTGCAGTGTGCATTCAGAGATCAGAGGACAATATCAGAACAGTAACGCTAGACAAAGCATGTACGTGGTGCCTTACTCATTGGAGACTTGTTTGGTGATACCTTTAAACATATCAATGGAATTTTTGTGCTCAGGGAAATTACTATATTAAATTTATGTCGAACAAACTGAGAACCCTCAAGTCTAATGTGACTTCTCTATTCTGTGAAAACAATGGTGTTGGGTGGAGGGGACATCCCTCTAGCAAGGACATCTAGAGTCACTGTCATCCTCAGTATCCAGAACTGCTACTGGGGGGTGAACAGATCCCACTGTGAAATTATTACATTTGTTGTTGTTTATTTATTCCCAGCAGATAGATGGCAAAGCCTTCCTGCTTCTGACCCAGGCAGATACTGTCAAAGCACTGAAGACTTACAATTCTATCCTGATGTTCAGGAACTCCCAGAATGTCACTGAAGATGCTGCCTCTGGCAAAGAAGCCAGGAGATAAATGTGCTTCTGAACATCCACTGACACCAGGACTTGTGCTTTTGGGGACATGGTTGGCAGTCATCCACTTGAATTTAATGTCCCCATGGTCATTCCAGTATTTAATCTGGACCCTTTAAAGTATCTGGTTTAGGCATATGGCAGACTTTGATAAATGACCAAGTGCCAATGACTCAAATGCTTAGTTAGGTCCAAGTGTGGGTTTAGGTGCCACCCTTACTGCTCAGCGTGCAGCCAGCAGACTGAAGAAGCCATGTGTGCCTTTCTACTCTCCCCTCTGAAAGGAAACACTTTCCATTCCGCACGTGTGTCTCCTGTGGTAAATGCTCGAAAATTTATTCACCAGAACGCCATGGCTTGCGTTTGTTATCGGTGCCTTGAACAGAAGAGATGGATCCGGTGCTCCTCAGAAGACTCGTGAGGCTTCAGGAAGTGCTAACAAGCACACTGCTTTCATGATCCACGAAGCCTCGTTTTTATTCCCTACCATTCCTTGGTTCTGACTCGAAGGTGCCCTGGAAGCTTACTGCCAGAAGTGTGCCTAGAGGTAACAGGAGGGGTTGGAGGCCATTCCAGGAGCCTGCCGAGACACCCCTGAGGACACGCAATCTAGACTGTCTTGGACACTTGGCATTGGTCAAAGACTCACCTGCATCAACTTCCTCCAGCTCCCAGCCTGGTGAAACTGCAGATGGACTCTCCCCTCATCTGTTGATGATTTATTTTAAACCAATCAGGTCTTCTTTCATGTCTACAGAGGTATGGCAGCAGGACAAAAGACCTCCAGGGAGGAGCTCAGGATGTGTTGACTGTGTCTGACATTCAAGTTGTGGGAAGAAACTTTATAGTTACAAATGATTAGAACCCCAAATCCACAACCCTGTCCTTTTTCATTTGGTAGCAATGGCAGATACCCTCCTGGAAACAAAAGATCATCCAGTTCATCCATCAGTTGTGGGAACCAATGTGGGAGGCACAAGGAAAAAAGCAGACATGACAATTCCCTTCTGCGACATTAAGAATGTTCTCACTTTAACAGAGTTGATTCTGCTTAGAGAATTTCTCTGATTTCTGGTCTCTGAAAAAGGAAAAAAAAAACCTGAAGAAAAAAACTTTAAGTGCTTTAAGGTAAGTTTGATAAGAAATAAAGAATCACAGCTTCTAATGTCTGTGGTGTTTGGTATGTTGGGTTTGTTTGTTTGTTTTGGTAGACTTCTACATGGAATAACGAATCGCTGCTTCTACTGTTAAATGCAAAAGTTGTAACATATTTAAATGTTACTAAGATGTGAAAGTAGACTGTCTCTGTCTCACTGGGTGTGTGGTCACAGCCTGTGCTTGCCCACAATCTACGTTCTGAGTTTTCTCAGCTATGGAAGAACAGAGGTAATTGTATGTGCATCACATAGCAGGGAAACTTGCTGGTTTTGACTGCTATGTCCATTAGGGCATGTTTTCTTAGGGAACCTGTTACAGTGTTCATAGTATGAGAGACTAAGTAATAAAGTTTTTAACTAACACAAGCTTTGGTATTGTTCATTTTATATATTAAAAAACTCTTTTAGAAAGCCTAAGATTTGTGTCTCATATTCTTACTACAAGATATTTCGGGCTGGAGAGATGGCTCAGTGGTTAAGAGCACTGACTGCTCTTCCAGAGGTCCTGAGTTCAAGTCCCAGCAACCACATAGTGGCTCACAACCATCTGTAATGGGATCTTGTTGGTAGCCGTTTGTGCCGCACCCAAAGATGGCACCGGCTTCCTGCCGATGATTCAGCAAACAGAGCTGTTGTCCAGCCTGAGGGACGTAGTGCGCATGTACCACGAACGTCACAGCCGGCTCTCGGGGCATGCTAATGAGATACTGGAGGGCACACCAATCAGATAGCGACACGAGTCTCCTGGGCATATATAAGCAGTGCACTTTTCTTCCACGTGGTCTCCTGCTCAAGAGTACTGTACAATAAAGGTTGTTCACAGAAGAATTCTGTTGCCGAGTGTTGTTCTTGCTGGCGAGACGTTAGGCGCATGACAGGATCTGATGCCTTCTTCTGGTGTGTCTGAAGACAGCTGCAGTGTACTCATATAAAATAAATAAACAAATCTTTAAAACAGATGTTTCATCAGTAGTCTCTAGCACAGAATAAATGACACTGAGGAGAATTAATGTTGAACTATTTTTCCTAGGAGAAACCAGGTATGGATAGATTCATATCTATCTATACTCTCCATCTCAGCATATCCCTAAAGGACACTCAGATCTCTTCACACCCTCATGCCATCATAAAATTGTCAACCAAACCATGAAATAAAAGTCACCCAAGTTGCTCTATTTCTGTGGTGTAAATTCTCCTACCACCACATGACTGGAGGAGGAAGAGGTGAGCACAGCTCATTGTCACAGACTGCTCCCTGCAGGTCGAGCTTTCTCCAAGAGCTCTATATTCCAGCCCTATTTACCCCTTTATCCCCCCTCTTCCATGTGTCAGGCTAGATTTAAACTGGACTTCTTTCTTCCAAGTTCACCGTGTTCTTACTGTTGGGCGCCCTCCACTGCTGTGTATCCCGCTTCAAAGCCAAGTTCAGCATTTCAGTGGTTTTTCTTGGTACCTTCCCTGTAAGTGATCCCACAGAAACCAGTACCTTTCTATTCCACTTCATTCATCAGTGGTATTACTCCATCTTTAACTCTTCCCATCAGTCTAGAAGATGAGTCGCCTGTCATTGACAGCCATGTTTATTGTTGACTCTCTGTTCTTAATGAAGTCTCTGGCACTTATAGGACACACAGCCGTGTGCTGTGTGGTGAATGAAGCAAGACAATCAAACTTTCAAGCCACCTGAATGGTGACAAGTAGCCACATCGGGAGTCTGTTTATGATTTGGGGTTGGAGAATATGTGTGTATTTAAATGTAGGCAGCATGGTGCACACACTGCATTGGCATTTAAAGGCAGAGTAGCCGTATGCAGGATGGCAGCCATTTTTGTATAGTGGCAGGGGAGTGAACTACTAGAGAAGAGAGAAAACTCCTTCCATTCAAGGCATTTTCCCTCCATTCCCACAGGCCAGCCAGTGCTCTCAAGAATGGTCTGAAATATTAAGAGTGACATATTTTGCCCTACCGGAAGGAGTCCCTACATAGTGTCAGAGGTCACACAGTGTCCATAAACCCACAGGCGTGGGGCTTCCTGCCTTCAGCCACTGCTCTGAAATCTCAGCTAGAACATGCCCTTGAGGCAGCAAGAAAGCAAAACATTGTCAGTAGGATTCCAAGAAATAGAAACATCAATATTATTAGAAAAAGTTCTCCCCACATGACCATTTGCACAATACAGCACAAGTCCACATCATGATGCTAGAAATTTAGATCATTAGCAAGAATCTTAAGGGAGCTCAGGACTTCTCAGACTTTACTTGCGGAGTGACCGTAAATTTCAGATAACTTTTGCAAAACTTAAATTATTTCACTTGCAACAACACTAGTACAGTTTAAAACGAACCTACCGTCAACAATTTCTACACACTTCATTTCTCATATTAGACACATGATTTTATATAGCCCACACATTACAAGAATCTTCCAGAATGGCAGCACCAGAGACGGGCTGTGATAGCACGTTATCTCTCCCCAGTCAAATGATGGCTTTCAAAGGTTCTGGAATTTCTGACACAATTCAATTCTGTCTAGAGTTAACCCTCAATCTTCTGAGTCAGAATTAGGATTCTCTGAGGTACAGTAAGGGCACCTGAACCTTGTAGTGAGGCCTGGGTTTGAATGGGATTCTGTTCCTTGTATCACTTGCTTGACCTAAACCGATTCTTAACCTTCCACCCAATGGTCATTTTTCCCATCAATTCAGCTGATTTCTTTCTGTTTGTTTGTTCCATACCATCTTCACAAATACTCCTTTTGCTGTTGCAGCTCCTAGCAGGAACAGACAAATAATACTTTGCATGTGAAATGTTCCTGTGAATATATTCTTATTTTTTGAGAATGTGTTCTCCACAAATATACAATTATAAATCTATTCCTCTTAAAAGTGCCTTCCTTATGCATATATGCATGAAGAACCTGTTTGCTAATAGATCCTAGAATATTCAGAATCCTCATAAATGTATTCCTCTGAATAAATTTATTAATAAATAATATGTTGAGAAGTTTTTTTCCCTCAAAAACGTATTGTGGCTATTCTCACTCAGATTTCAACTTTTACTTCCTCGGGTTTCCAGCTATAGTAGAAACGATGAAGTGAAAACTGTGTCAGCATTGTTCAATTCAAACCTAAGATTAAAAAAATAAACTTGGTGACCAAATCATCCCATTAGTTGATGATCTGCAGCTATGTCTCTCAGTAAAATCATGTCTCCAAAGGTCTTCCACCGAGTCTTCTTTTCCAGAGCATGAGGGAAGTTGTATCCAGTGAACAGATAGAATTCTGCTCTCAGAGATGCTCGGCATACCAAGGATGCGCAGGAACCCCAGGGGACATCTGGACTCATAAAGGATGAGAACAGAGGGCTGTGTGTATGAGCACTGGGCAGTCACTCTTCTCTTAGGGACCAAGATGCACTGGGGGGCAGTGATACTGTGTCTCTGCTGTGAAGGAAAGAGCAGAGGATGGGACGTGGGTGGACTGTGGGCTAGAGCTGTCATTTCAATAGCAATGGGAAGCAGCAGGTCTGAGAAACAATGGGCTGACACCGGGCTCACTTCCTTTGCTCCAAACGGTTCTGTTACCCAAGCTCAGACTAGCTGTTTTGGCCTGTTTCAAGGACGAGGCACCACCCACCACCTGCCCATTTCTTCCATCTTGAGATTAGACTGTGTTCCCTTTGATGTAGAAAGCTAGGCATCAGAGCAAATCGATTCACGAAGAACAGAAATCCCAAGTTAAGCCGGGAAGTTTCAGGGAAGATTGAACTGAATTCTCTGCACTGTGGCCAAAAGCAAATATACGGAACACACATGGAGCCCATCTGGAACACAGGAGCCTCCATATATTGCGTGACTCTGGGGTCTGTGGGGCCTGTCCATCGAGAGAAATCATCAAGAGCTATTGGCTAATGTTAGCTCAGTATCATATGCCTAAAGTCTGGAAATAGAAGATGGCCCTTATCTCCCTCAGCCAGAAGAACACAGACTGGATAATTCAGAAGCCACAGGCATTTCTTTCCCAGTTTCCAAGAGTAAGGGATCTGACAGTATGCCCTGTATAGGTACAGGGCAAGGGCCATCTCATGGTTGGACAGATGGACAAAAAGCAAAAGGGTATCAGTATTGCAGCAGATCTGTGCCCAGGATGATGGTATTCGGTTGTGAGTAGGTGGTGGCTCTTCACTTTAGGTGACTAAGTCACAGCACAGCAGTGTGGCTCCCGCCTGCAGTGTTTTCCGTGGGTAACTGACTTCATCACCTCTCCTTAGGCTCTTCCTGCAGTGCTGTCCATGGGGATGAGGGACCTAACACATAAACCTCAAGGTACATGTGTTGGTACACGTGTCCCTTAGGGAAGGTAACCAGGCAATATCACTCACCGGAACCCCCAAAAGGTAGTTTTTGAGCCACGGGACACCTGTCTTCACACACCTAGGTGTTGGTATGACCTCCTTAAAATCTTTGTTAATCCTCTACCCTTGCCAACCATGGAGATGTTCTTACAGCCTTCGCCCGAGGTAGACCTGCATAGAAGTCCATAACGCTAACTATAGCTAAAAGTAGTAGATATTATTTTAAGGATGATCTTGACTTCAGTCATTAAGCAACCAACTAACTTTACATTCCTAGACTTTTATCCCCTAAGGGTTAAAAGTGGCAATTAACGAGAAGTAATCAGACCTATTTCCAAGGTGCTTAACTAAGATTATCAGCAGGCAGGAAATTTTAAATACTTCAGGCTTTAAATACAGATTCAATAATTTCAGCTCATTGGTTGTGTTCTAATACTTATTATGCAGGTGGGACAGTTTTACAGAGGAGTTTGTTTTCACATAGCTAGGTTTGGTAATCTTTGAAAGATTATCCAACAGAGCCCTGGGGAGGGTCAGTAAAAATGACAGGAGATGGGGAATTGCATAGATGGTGAGCAGTGTTTGTGGGAGGTGGGGCCTTAGCCTATTCTAAAAAACAACAGTGCATACACATCCTTTCCAGCATGGGTGTGCACTGCTGCTGCTCACAACATCACCCAGGGCACAGGCTCCAGGGACTCATTTAGCTGTGTGTCGACTTGAAAGCTGAATAGCCTCAGGAAGTGTACAGTTTTTACAAAGGCAATTTATTTACATTTAGCTAATTCTCTCTCTCTCTAAGCAAATTCTCTCAACTGGCCAATCTGTAAGCTATAGCATTTTGTCCACATCGGAGTTGGTAAGCATGTCCCTTCTTCAGTTCCTGAGAGAAAGGTCTGTTTTCCCACGTCTGGTGACTTGTCTGAAGCTTGAAAAGTCATCTGGAACTTGTGACCACTCTTAGCAGACTCAGGATGACAGAAACCTATTCCACAGTTCAGCCAGGGTTATAAGTCAGAATGGCTAGACAATTGGGATGTCTGCCCACAAAGAAAAAAAAAAAACACACACACACAATCAGGAATCAAAGAACCCACGGATGGGAGGACTCTCGGCTCCAAAGGATATACTTCAATTTTTACTAGCTTTAAGGTATGAAAAAAATTGTTTCACAAACCCATTTAATTCTCACTGACCATTGTTCCAAACACAACAAATTGCTGTGTGTGTCCCTGGGAGCAATGCAGTAGCTTTCTCAAACCTTCATGGGAATTCAGGTATCAAATAATAGACAAATAGAGAAGACTCTCGGCTACTGGGGTCATATGATCATATTCATCTTTATGATATCATCTTCGACAAGTCTGTCATATAACAATCACAAATCTCCAACCGAGATGTGTGCAAGGTGGAGCCTTGGGAGAAAGGGTTGATCTCAACCCCTCCCCCCATCAAGTGCTAACACAGTACATACACACAGAGTTAAAAGAATTTTATGTTTTACAGTTGAATTGTAGATCAGGTACTTGATATGCAATTTTTGAAAATTGAAAGGGAGGTAAATTGTTTGCAGATCCAACCCAGTTCTTTCAACTCTTGTTTGTATGAAACAAACCGGCTTTTTCTGTTAGCATGAAATCGTTTTACACACAGGAGTGGGGCGCAGGGGCTTAATGTAGGTTCTCCAGCTCATATGGCCTCAAATTCACAACCACCATTCTCCAGCCTCCCTGGAATTACAGGCACTCATAGGGTGATGCTTCTATTTTTTGTATATATTTTAAGACTGGCAACATTGCTTTAGTGGTTTTTACACTAAATTGCTCATTTTTTATTTTTGTTGTAGTAGTGGTTTTGTTGGTTTGTTTAATTTTGGAAGAGAATTTGGGGGGCATTGTTTGGTTGTTACTGTTGGTGGTGGTGGTGGTGGTGGTGGTGGTGTTGGTGGAGGTGATGGTGGTGGTGGTGGTGGTGGTGGTGGTGATGGTGGTGGTAATGCTGCTGGTGGTGGTGGAGGTGATGGTGGTGGTGGTGGTGGAGGTGATGGTGGTGGTGGTGGTGGTGGTGATGGTGGTGGTGAAGATGGTGGTGGTGGTGGTGTTGGTGGTGGTGGTGGTGTTGGTGGTGGTGGTGGTGGTGGTGATGGTGGTGGTGATGGTGGTGGTGGTGGTGGTGGTGGTGGTGGTGGTGATGGTGGTGGTGGAGGTGGTGGTGGTGGTGGTGGTGATGGTGATGGTGGTGGTGGTGGTGGTAATGCTGCTGGTGGTGGTGGAGGTGATGGTGGTGGTGGTGGTGGTGGTGATGGTGTTGGTGGTGGTGGTGTGTGTGTGCATGCCAGTGGTCAATATTGGGTGACACTGGGGTCATGTAATCACATTCATTTCTGTATACCTAACTTTTGAGACAGAGTCCCCCACTGAACCTGGAGTTAATTTCTTCTGTAGACTGGCTGGCCAACAAACCCCAGGCATCCCCTTAATTTACCTTCCCTACCCCTGCCTCCCCATGCTGGGGCACAGACACAGGCATGACTAGTCAAGCTCCTTGCTGGGCAGGGAATCTGATCATTTCTTCATGCTTCAGTGGCAAGCACTTCTGAATCTCCGTCTTTAAGGTGTGCTCAGTAAGCTGCGTGCATGAGTTTGCATGTTTTGCCGACTGCTTTGATCTTGTCCCTAGTCTCTGCCCCTATTTCCAATGATTTGCCCCATTGAAGAGCCCTCTCCTCGCCTCCATGGTCCTCTCTGGGCTAGCTGCTGGCACTCTGACCTGTGGCTCGCTTGTGTTAAAAATCCCACAATGCAGTAGATAGTTACACTGTACATACGTGTCGTACATGTCAACTCTGATGAGGTCCATCCCTGGGACATCAGGTAGAAACAGCACAGAGAACCATCGATTCATGCAGGGCAGACTCAGCAGGGTGAACAGGAGGCTTGCTTCTGTACTTAAAGATCTATCCCCGAGATGGATTTTCTACTGATGCTGTTTCAGATGCTGGCAGAACTAGACCGTAAGGAGGAGTAGAGCGCATACTGGTGACATTTCCTGTGCCCAGGATCCGAGTGGCCAGCCAGCTGCTCTGCTGACTGCTTCATTTGACCCACTTTAATTTGCCCAGTCTGCATTTCTCAGCTCTAACTCCACATGTAATTCTCACATGTGCTACAAAGTCCTGCCCTATACCAAGAAAATGGTGAGAACAAACGCCTCATGTCGACCACGCAGTCCTGCTTCTTTCCTACGGATCGCAGGTAATAGAGAGTCACCCAGACCACTGTCTCCTGAAACATCACTATGCCAAGAATCTGACAGAACTCTTCAGATGCAGACTCAGCCGCAACACCAGTGGCCTCAGACCCAAAAACCAATTCTAAAGCCAAAGACCTGGAAGTGTAAAAACACACTGTGAAATTCGGTACGAGGTCCCTCAGCAAACTAGAAATGCATATATCACATGATCTAGCTGTACTTCTCTGGGATATTTATCAAAAAGGATGCCAAGCCAATATATCAGTGGGCTATTGTTGCACTGTTCACAATGACATCAATCTGGATGTCAAACAGCAGGTGAACATGCACATGTATGATTTTTGGCCATAAAGAATGAGGTTATGTGATTTGCTAGGAAAGGTATGCAAATATTGACCATCATGTTAAATAAATTAATCTACTCTCAGAAAGACAAATGTCATGTCTTCTTCTTGTGGTTCTATATTTCTGATAGATACCCCAAAAAACATACATTTATGCATGTATATATGTGTTTATGTGCACATATATGTGTCATTAAAATACGAGTGAGATTGTCTTGGATAACCAAAGGGATCAATATGAAAGAGAGAAAGATAGGAAGTATAGAGGAGAATCCACTCCATATACATCATGTGTGTGTGTGTATGTGAATAAATATGCATGTATATGATTGTCATTATACAACCATATAAAATTGATATATACAGCGAATTTTCTATTTTTTTTAAAAACTAGCCCAAGTTTCCACTATAAACAACATTTGCACTCCACATTGTTCCTATGATAATGACCCAGCTTAGCTATATGCTAAAATCCCCACTGGGGCCAGTTAGGCTTGAGGAAACAACTTGATAAGGACATGTCACACAGTATGCCACCAAACCACCCAGCAAGGCTGTCCTGAGCTGTGCATTTAAAATGACTCTAGGTAAGTAGGAGACAGTCCTAATGATGTAGTACCAACCCTCAAGCTACTGAGGGAACAAAGACACAGAGCCCGTGAACAGCACACACACATACATGTGAACATGTACATGCACACACAAGCATAAATGAACTTACATATATACATGCATACATATATAATACATACATGCAAACATGCATGCATAATGCATACATGCAAAACTGCATACATACATAATACATATATGCAAACATATACAATACACACATACACAAAGAAATGAACAGGAAAATAGTGATATTTATATCATGTCTAAGGTACTTTACAGAAGACCATGGTTTCAGACAAGATCCTGCACTGTGCCCTCTAACAGACCAGGCAGAAAATCAAAGCAGTCACATCTATTCATGGTGTAATTAATGGTTGAGTGATGTAGTCTATGCCTTTAATTCCAGTTCTCAGGAGGTAGAGACAGGACACAGGTCCAGATTACACAGAGAGATGCTATTCAAAGCAAAAAGCAAACAAAAGAAAGTCCCAGTTATTCAACTGAAACTAAGCTGCTTATCTGACCCAAGAAACTGAGATTGGAACCGTAGGAGCCACTTTCATAAGCAGACTTGTTTGCAATGGTAGGATGACTCAGAAGCCACCTGAGGTAGCCGCTGCTAACTGAGCAGTCACCTTCCTGTCGTCCTGCCTACCTGGTCCCGTCTTAGAGGAAAAATAACTTTGGAGTGACCAACCCACTCTGTTGCTAGTCTCTGCTTCCTTCAGCCCTTCTCTCTCCAGAAAACTAACCTGCTCAGCTCACTGGATAAAAGTATTACCCGCGTCTAGAACTAAAAACAAAGCCAATTAAGATCTTTAAACTAAAATGATGGTACCTTTGTCCTTCAACAACTGTGGAAGTATATTTGCCTCAAACATATCCATGAAGAGGTCACAGTATATAAATATATCTTCAAAATGAGTAAGACGATGACTAACACAGAATATTGGGCAAAAGACACAAATAACAAAAAGAAATCTGACATAATTGTAAAAGAAAATATTCTTTCAATTCTCTCAAATGTAATCAGGGTTGAAATGTAATCGGGGTACAGTGTTGCTGAAGAGAAAATGGTTGATGAATACACACACAAACAAAAACACACATAAACATACACATAAACACAAACATACACAGACACATACAAACACACTCAAACACACACACAACACACACACACAAATACAAACACAAACACACACACACACACACACACACAACCTTGTATCCTGACTGTGAAGCAGCTGTCCAGCAGTTAGAACGTTGACAGTGAAGCCCGTGGGAAGCTGGGTCTTTTCACAGATTTATCCAATGGCCTGGTTTCTTTCCTTAATCCCAGGAGCAAAAAGATGGTAGCAACACCTTTATTTCATAGGATCACCCCCATTCTTCAGGATCACCCGATCCCAAGAATCACTCCAATCCACAGCCACATTCTAGAAGGATTAGCCTGTATTCCCCAGGGTCACCCTATTCCAAGGATCGCCCCTGTTCCACATGATCACACCCCTCTAGAAAACCTCTGTGTACAAAATGGTTAATGAGCTGCTTGCTAAGTCTCACACCAACATTTTAATCATCATTTGACATGATTTTCTAAACATGCTGTGTGTGTACAACTATTTTACACTATTTTCTCATTTAGCTACTTTAATGATTTTGCTTCATCACAAGCTTTGGCTGAAGTATGTCTGTTGCTAGTCACAATTTGCCTGAAGAAGCCAAGAGAGGGCCCTCTTGGAACAGCTAGCCCTAGGGAAGATCTCATTACAAAACAAACACAATAAATGCACAATTTTTTAAAAAGTGTATGCTGTTAACTCCAGCACTCAGGAGGCAGGGGCAGGTGCATCTCTGTTGAAGACCAGATTGGTTTACATAGTGAGTTCCAGTCGAGCCAGGGCTACACAGCGAGATCTTAGCTAATTAAGAAGGAGGAGGAAGAGGAGGAAAAAGACAGAGGAAGGGGGAGGGTTAGGGGAATGGGGAGAGGGAGAGGAAAGGGGAGGAGGAAGGGAAGAGATGATAATTTTCTGTGTCATTTCTTCTTCTGTTGCTATAACCAAATAACCAAGACAGACTAATACAGAAAGAAAGGGGGTTTGTTACTGATTTGAGTTCTAGTTCTGTGAAATACGAGACCCCACAGCTGCATTTGTGAGGACCTTGTGCTGCCTAAGCTCATGGCAAGAGATGAAAAGAAAATAGATAAGGGCATAAAAGGAGGTATGGCCTTGCCTGCAACCTGAAAGTAATTGCAGGAGAGCAATTACTTCTTCCCTGAAAGTTAACCCAGACTTGCCAACAGAGAATAGGGGTACAAATTCCCCTGAAAGGCTCCATGTCCCAACAATTCTATGATGCTAGCCAAATGCCCGTACATGCTTGGGCAGGGAAAACCAACATTCAGGTGATGGCCTCCTAGGCTCAGTCCTGAGGAATTAAGCAGAAATAGGACCCAAGATTCTCTTCACAGATATTTTTAAAAGATGCCACAGAGACCCAGGCTTTATAAGAAAGCTAGCTAGCATGAGCCTCAGAGTCAGCAGCCAGCAGCGTTCCACCGCGGTTTCTGCTTCTGGTTCCTCCTGCCTTACATTCCTGTTCTCACTTCCCTCAGTGATGGGCTCTGTGCCTTATATTTCCAGAGTATGAGCCAAATGAACCCTTCGCTAAGTTGCTTCTGGTTATAGTGTTTGATTACAGCCACAGGAATGAAGATATAACATAACCTATACATATACCTATCCATACACATATGTATGTATTTATGTATGTATGTGTGTATGTATGCATGTATGTATATAAAAATTAAAATCCAGGGTATATATATATATATATATATATATATATATATATATATATATATATATATAGAGAGAGAGAGAGAGAGAGAGAGAGAGAATCGGTTGTGTTTGTTACTCTCTGGGTCTGTGGTATTTTCTATGACATGTATTTTGTAAATGCTTTCAGTTAATACTTTGCAAATTTGAAATGTTTGTTCCCGAGCATTCATGAATATGCACTCTTGGGCTCTATAAGTATCCAAAGAGCTACAGCCAGGTGCAGTGACTACTGGGTATGCTTCAGAGGTGTGTGCCTACACATTAAAGTTCTGCCCAGCCTTTCTTCTGGCCTCTTTATTTCCTACCGTCAAGACTATCTCAATTCTCCCCTGTATATAAATTCTCAAGTGCCTCTGCCCTTCATCGAAGACATTTTGTCTTCCTGAACCAGGTTCTTGGATGGCTCCTGAAAGAGACATGTCTTCCCATCAGATCAGGCTGTGTTTGGAGACAATTTATCACGACAGGTTGGAAGTTGCTAGAAGGTTGGGTACCCTACATGAGGACCTTTATGAGGTGAGAGGTATTTGGGCCATAGTAACACCCTTGTGAATGGATTAATGCTGGTCCCTGGTGTACCCAAGGCCTCACAGGCATGAGCCCCTCTAAAAGTAGATCATTATAGAGTGAAGGAACTTCCGTTTCCAGTCTTGTGTGTATGAGGCAGATCCATCTAGTCTTCTCTACCCTGCTGTGACAGAGGTAGGGAGCCCTTACCAGGACAATGCTGCTTACAGCCCTTGGCCACCAGAATCATGAACTCAGTAAGTATCCTCTGAGTGTGTTGTAGCCACCCTAAATGAACTAAATCAGAGATAACATGTGGATCAGTGGATGGACACTCATGGACCCTGAACCTAAGAAAAGCTCCCAGCTATGCTATGAGCTTTAGCAAGGTAGACTATTGGAGATGAGCCATTCATTCAGTTACCCACGCTGAAACCCTATTTGCAAATGAGAGAAGATTTCACAGAGCAAGGGACAGTTAAAGCTTGAACTACACTGCTTGTGAGATTGGGGGCTAAAACTACTAAATAAATTGTAGTGTTTTAACATAGTCCATTGTAGGGAGCTGCGCTGTGCCGCGCCCCAAAGATGGCGGAACCTCCTCCTTCCGCCTTCCCGATGGCAAGCGCTTCCTGTGATAAACTACTCCTTAATTGGATGCACTTGCCTGGTATGTGGAGCACCGTGCCCTAAGATGGTGCTGGGTGTTCGCCCTCTCTGACTAGTAAACACCCCAGAGCGCATGCGCTTGTATCATGCCACATTACTGACCAATTATGTTAAGACACCTCAGCTGGCTGACGGGCAGGGAGGATAAAAGGAGAAAGCTTCCTGGGCAAGGGGCTCCCTGATCCATCAATGCATCAAGAAAGGAATCCTGATAAACTGCTGAGAGAAGAACCTGGCCTGGCCATGTTGCGTCTTTTCCTTACGGGACCAGGTTGGGCTCGACAGTCCATACTCTCTAGTAGGCTGAACCCCGTGTATACATCACCCCGTGTCTCCACCCTTCATATACCCCAGCATTCCCTTCGTGTCTCTACTGTATACAGTTGGTTACTTTGAGGTGTTGACCTTTAGCTTCATCTATGGCCCAGCCCATATCACTGACCCTAAAATCCTCGGCTATGTTCCCAAGTGTTTGCCAAAGATGAGACCCAGTCTGAAGCCCCACGTTGTATCCTGCAGGTGCTGATGTCTCTCTCGTCCTGAAGAATCTGCAGCTCCAGTCCACAGCAGGAGCTGCTGGCACCAGACCTGGTCATCCCCTTCTGGTCCACCAACTCGGCAGTTCCCTTTCCATGGATTCCTTTCTATTAGCCCGACCTTCCCAGATTTCTGGTATGAGTCTTTAGGATGTGGATCATACAAACATTGCCAAAGCATAACCTGCCCTGTGCAAAGTAGTCACTCACCGCCTCCAAATGCTGCGTCATAGCATCAGCCGGAAGGACTCTGCTCAGTGCCCTTGTCCTCATGTCCTCTCTCGAAAGGGTCTCTTTTGTTCCTCCTATATGTAAAATAAAAACTTTGTTCTATAATGCCCTGGTCCACAAGCCTGGAGGGGGTCGATTTTAAGGATGTACGTGTCCCCAGCAACTCTCTCAGCTTCGTTGACAATGCTGCCTTTCTCCAGCCCTGGTCTGCCTCGTTCTCTGCTCTGCAAAGAGAATTCTACTTTTCTGGGTTTGGTTCTTAAATTTGTTATATGTAAAATTAGGGAAGCAGGGTATACAGGGAAGAGGCAACCAGGTAAGAACTGGGAAGACTTTAAAACTGGGGGAAAACAAGATGAAGGGTTAGAAGCAAGAGAAAGAGAAAATAACTCGGGTGTCTTGAGTCATTTTTCAGTATGCTCCTTTTTTTATGATATGATGCTATTTCCTGGATAGTTTCTGCCCTTGGGTCACAGTGGACCCTGTTTTCCATGGCTTCACTATAGCTACATAATTTTTGTCAGTGACTATATGAACATATCTTTCATTTGAAAATGGTTTCAGAAATTTCTCAATGTTTAATATTTTGAAAATAGTTTGAAAATTTTTGAATTTTCAAAATGTTTAATGTTGTGGTTTCATATTTACATAATTAAGTTTGGGGAAACTCTGATAGAAAGTAGGATGTAATGAACAATTTCAAAACCAACAACAAACAAAAACCCAGAACTCTTGTGTGCTAAACACCTTAGACATAAACCAGATAGACCTAAGGTTGCATTTCCTGCTGACTCTAGAGAGCAGTGTATGAGACTCAGGATTCTCCTGTAATTCCACTGTTCACATCGAAGAGTTTGAATCATAATCTGCTAATTATGATATTATACAGAGCTTCCTAGTTTGCAGCTGACTTCTTGAATATTAGCTAAGCTGGGTATTTAGTACAGCCTGGGGGTACAGGTGGTGTATCATTAGCTCAACTTGGAGATAAAAATACTGAGGCTCAAGAAGGTGTAAAGTAACTCATGAAAGGTCACATGGACAGAAGGAGCTGCTGCTAATGGGAAAAATGAGTTTAAATTCCAGATGAGTTACCTATCATGGGTCCTGATGAGCCATGGTTGAATGACTCAAGTGTCTTTGATTCTGGCAGAAGAGTGGGAGTAGTTGTTAGATGGCTGGGTAAGGAGCTGCTTAGATTAATACCAATACTCAGTTCTGTGCCTAAAGGGAATGAGGAAATGTCTGGCCTAAGGACCACATAAGATGAGTCTCTAATACTCTGAGATCCCCAAGTGTGTGCTGACAGCTCCATCATCAGTAGGGAAGCAGGTGTCCACATCCTTGAGCTAACTTTGGGTCTTGATAATGTTTCATAACAGTGAGGGATGTTTCTGAGCTTATCAACTGGGATGAAGGACAAAGTGTTCCCAACTTCATGAAGTTGCTGACAGTAGACTTTACAGCTGAGCTGTTCCTTGACACCAAAGTCATTTGAAGTCTGCCTTAAGAATACGACAACTCTCCTAAAATCTTCTCTAGTTGGTTGTTATAAAGATACCAAAAAATCCCAGTAAGCATGATGTCTGATGCCCCATGACTCACTGTGGCAGCTCCGTTCTCCAGTGGGTGTTTGTGTTTTGTGTGCAGAGCTAAATGAACCTCATGGAACCCAGATTTCTCCATTCTGCAAACTTTCGTTTTCGTTTTATTGTCCTCTCAAGATTATTTGTAAAAGTTCTCTCAAATACATCACCAGCTAGAACTCTGGCTGAAGCCCAGTGTCTGAGCATAACCAGCAAATATGTCAACACACAGCACGACCTTGGAGACGGCCTAGACACCCACAGCACACTTGGTCTATCTGAGGCACATACTGCTTCCTCTCTGAAAACAGAAAGACATCAATGGACTGAGGATCATTGAAATGATATTAAAGGACTTGAGTAGACATAAAGCTCCTCACAAGGTGATCATGAACATATCGGTGACTTTCAGGGAGCCACATAGACCAAAGAAGCTCTCATGTGGTTTGAACATAGAATGAACATTCCTCAGGGTCCATGCTTTAGTGGACTGGTCATCTGGTGGCAGTGTGTTCAGTAATTCTTGAAACATAGGAAGGTGGACAATGCAGGACAAAGTGGATCATTTTGTAAATTTGTAAATTGTCTCTTAGGCATTTGTCACAGTAGTGAGAAGCATCGCTAAGACTTGGAGCAACCAGCCACTCTGTTTCCTTCTACGTGTTCTGAGATCCTCCATTTCCCTGGAAACCTTCCTTCAAGCTTTCTGACACCTAAGGCCTCTCCGTGATTTCAAATCTCACAACTGATTACCTTTAAATCACACATACTGAGTTGATTCGTATGTATAGATGAAACCCGTGAAATGTGAATTTACCAATCTCTCCTTTACCTTCAAATCAAAGTGGGTCCCTCAAAATGTCTCTATTTTGCCAGCCAAGATTTACTCAGGTTTTGGAGGCTCGGAAGTCCAAGAGCAGTACACTGACATCTGCAAGGCATCTGGTCAGGTCTGTCCCCTGCACCATCTTGGACAGCCAGGTTGAACAGGCTGCCTCAGATCTCTGATCCTACTCCCTGCAGCCACTGATCTCACCTAACCCCAGTTCCCGGAAAAGTTCCTCCTTCCTTGACATGAGGATATTCTCAGAGATAATATTCTACATGAGTGAACTAAACACTCAAGCCACAGCAATAATCCAAATAGATTTTAGAAAGATTTACTGAAACATTGTTTTATAATTATCCTCTGTTGCTTGTTAAACCTTAAGAACCAACTGGAAACTTAGAATGTGTGCATGTGTATATGGGTTTATGTGTACATATATATGTGTGTGTTTGATTATGAATTTTGGTGCCACAATCTGGGAAGATTAACAGAAAATAAAAATAAGTCAATCCATATACAACTAGATTGCCTATTGTTACATATGTTACTTGATCTAGGTTTTCAGACAAGTCTTTTCTCTCAAATTATACACTTGTTAAAAATAATAAATTTGATACCATACAATCATACTATGAATCTAGTATATTACCTTACCACAATTCTTAGAAATGCTTAGTAAACTTAGTACTCCTTGATTTACAAGATAATCATATTTGGCAAAAAATAATTTTAAATTGGTCATAAGAACTAATACTTTACAATGTAAGAGAGTCAAGGACATTGGCAAAATGATACATTTTCATTAGGGTCTTTAGAAAGTAGCAAAGCATACCCATACCTATGCTTATTTTAATCCTGAAAGAAGATCTCAGTGTTTAGTCTTGTGCCAATGAAAGGGCAAATGTCTTTGAGTGCTTGCATGATGAGTGTCACTGCTGTTCAGGCAAACAGTACAGAAACAAAGACACCACCACGATGGCCCTGCCTCTGGCTAGGGAGCTATCGGCAAGAAAGGAAACTGCTCTAGGAGGATTCTGGGTAACAAGAAGATGGTAGCATCTTTAACATCTGGATTTTCAGGGAGAATGGAACATACACCAAAACAAAAATTCTATTCTCTGTATCTACCAATCCCCACGGTATAAATACTCTGATTGTGGATCACCTTATGCTACACAAGTGACCTTGAGTGTAGATCTGGGAAGAGGAGACCCAAAACAGCTCTAGTGAGCAGTCAAGAGGTCTTTGGTGTACACTGCTGATTCTGATTGTGTCTTTGTTGACATCCAGGGAGTAAGTCTGCAAACTGCAATGGGGGATGTGAGTTTGTATGTGAGTGTGTGTATGAGTGTGTGTGTGTGAGTTTGTGAATATGTATGTGACTGTGTGTGTGTGTATGATAGTATCTGAGAGTGTTTATGATCGTTTGTTTGTATGTTGTTTTCAGAGTCAAAGACTAAGACTCAGAATAGTTAATATGAAACATCAGAAATTCTTTTAATATTCTTGAACAAAATCTGGAAAACAAATACAAACCCAGTCAAGTGCCTAATAAAATAAAGTATTCGTGTACAAGGTGATGTCTGCAAATTAGCTGACTTTTATAGTCTAGAAGGCTGGTCTATCTGAAAATTGGGAGCACCAAAGTTATGTATCATTATGACCTTACAGTTCATTAAACCAGCTCAGTTTAAGGCAGAACAGACATTGTGCCAGCTCAGGCATCTGGTACTTTCAACTCTGTTGGCTTAAATTCCCTTGAAGCACTTTTCTCAGTGCAGTGCTTTGGTACCTGGTGTCCTTCGGGGCCACGTAGTAGCCCACAGACTTGTAGCAAGCTGAAAACAATTGATATCTCACTTCAAACAAAGTTGCTATGTTTTAGCCTCATGTTATTGTAAACATGTCTATGCCTGTACAACAGCCCCCATCAACTCTTTCCCTTCAGCCTAACCCATCTCTACTATAGCAGTGAACTTATTCTTCTAGTTAAGGAATATAGACATCTACTTTAGCCAACCATCATTTTCTGCAAAGGTTATAGAAAAACTTCCCTGCTTGAGTGTTTTGCCATGTGATAGAAAGTATAAAATGCCTCCTCCCATGAGGAAAGAGCCAAATCCCTCAAGGACTTTGGACAGAGATGAGATCGGTGCTTCACAGCACTGTGCAAACTCTCACTTCCAATAGTCTCTATCACTGAACCTAGAATGCTATCTTGGACCCAGATTTGTTGGGCTTCCAGAATTTAGGATCCTGAAAGAAAGGGCTCCCCCTCAGAACTCTGAAGAAAAAATGAATTAGCATTAGCCACAATAGTAAGGGATTTTATGTTGTGTAGACTGCAACAAAGTACTTTATCAACCAGAGGAAAGTATCAATCACTATTCTGGAGATAAGGAAGTCCAAAGCCAAAGTGATAGTGGGTTTTCTGTCTGGAAATAGTCCCTCCCAGATGGTAGGCTCTCTACTAAGTCTGCATTTATAAGACAAGGTCACCCCTGGGGTACCTTTGTGGTGGTAAATAATCCCAACCACAGGACCCCCAACTTGGTCACCAGGCTACTACTCTGTTGTCACCATGGGAGTTAGAATCATATGACTTGGGGAAGACACACACATTCAGACTATAGCAAGGTTGGATCACACAAAGATAGACCATTATCAGGCAATGACTGACATCCCACCAAATCACATAGAAAACATCTATCTTAAATTATCAAAATAATTCAAATTAACTACTAATTGTGATGCATTGAGAAATGGATATTTTATAGAAGAGATGTGTTGACATGCTTAATTCTAAGCACAAAGAGTTGAGAACATACATCCAAAAATTTTCTTAAGAGCAGACTTCTCTCTGTGAACCATTTGTCTAAGGGAACCTTTGACTACATTAATGTTTCCAGCACAGGTGGTCTCTAAACTACGCATGCTTCATTGAAACAAAGTTTCCTTGTGTGTCTAATCTTTGCAACACCAGGGGAGTGCTTAGCTAACATTCATTAAGTTTTATTAGACTGAATAGAAGTACAAGAATCACTTATAAATGCTAGAAATGCCTTTTATTCGATTTTAATTTCTATATCATAAATTTTGTGATCATTATAGCCTCTATGATTATCGATTTATATATTTTATTCAATTAATGCTTTGGCCCTGAATTTTTCTTACACCATATTTATGTTACTGTACCAGCCACATTTTAAATTTTGGCTAGTAAATAATCAATCTGACATAACTTTCTTCTTTTCTCTTTTACTACATCTATGTAATTTAGTTTTATGTATCATTTTTAACATGGAAAATGCCCTTGTGTATACACAGAAGACAGGAAAACTCTCTACCACTGACCTACATTACCTTTTTATTTTATGCTCATTTTAATAACCTGTCTTCAGCCAATATGATGATGCATTCTACAATTGTAACTGCTTTTCTACTCGAACTTGCATCAACATTTGCGTTGTATTTTCTAAAATCTACTTCTTTTAATTTTCATACAATAGATCTTGATTTTACTTCTCTCCTCAAACTCCAAAACAAAATGAAATAAAAAGCCCATAAACAAAACAAAGCAAAAGCAAACAAACATATGTGGTGTCCATTTGCTGTTTGCTAACTACTCCAGCTGCTTGCTCTTGGACGTGCAGCCTGCAGTGATGTGTGTGACTTATCCAGGGACACTTGATTGGAGACGGTTTTCCCTGCCCAATGAGGGTTACACACAAATCTTCTAGGTAAGGAGTGTGTGTCTGAGTTCACTTCCATTTGCCAATGTTGGGATTCTATCTAGTTTGACTTTGTGACCATCCCATTCATGCTGCCAGGTCTGCAGTCTGAGAGTTCACATGTGCATTAATCCTGTTTTATCTAGAAGACATGGCTACTCTGGAGTCATGCACCATCTCTGGCTCTTACAACCTTTCTGCCTCCATTCTTACATAGCTCCTTGAGCTTTGAGGGCTTCGATGAAGACATCCCATTTATGATCAAGTGCTCCAAAGTCTCAAACTATCTGCACATTGTCCAATTGTGGGTATCTGTGTTGACTCAAACCACTGTAAAAATAAGTGTCTCTGATGAGGGCTGAACATGCAACTGTTCTATGTGTGTAGCAGAGCATCTTTAGGAGTCATAACAAGAGAATTCGGTTTTCCCTTATGACCATGATCCAATCATAGGTCCTTGGCCACTTTAGTAGTGTCTACTATCAGTTATATCTCAAGAAGTAAAAGTTAAATCTAATCAGAATGTGGCTGCTTATTACTATAATTGCATCCCTATTGTATCAGTATGTCTCGTTGCTGTTGTAGGTCACAGAGTTTTTAGGTCACAGTTGACTGATATTGATGATCACTTATAAATAATTTTTTATATTACACATTCTCTTTGTTCTTGATGAAGTACATTATTATTATTATTATTATTATTATTATTATTATTATTATTATTATTATTATTATTAGTGTTTGCCAGGAAGAGAACAGGAGAATGGAGGAGGAGAAAGGGGAGAGAACTGGAGATGCTGAGCATGTGCATTGCCACCATATGAGTGTGAAGGGCGGAGTAAAACCCTTAGAAGTTGTTTTGTTTTTCTTCCACCATGGGTTCCAGGGATCGAACTCAGGTCGCCGTATTTATAGAACAAGCACTTGTACCCACAGAGCCGTCTCTCCAAGTTCCTGATGAGATACAACTTTCAGTGATGACTACCTGTGGGTGACATTTTGTGCTTTCAGTTTGTTCTCAAAACATTTTCATTCTGTCCTGAAAGACAATTTAGAGGGATATAAAGCTCAAGGTGTGCAATTATTTCATTAGTGTTTTGAAGTTTTTGTTACATTTTCTGCCCTCTATTGTTGGTGAAAAATATCTGACTACTTATCTTTGCCAGTATTTTTTTCCTGTTAGCTATCATGGTTTTTGTTATTTTTGATCCTCTGCATTTTTATACTGAAATGTCATGTCACAGATTTTACCCCTGCCTTCCTTACCATTGGTGCTTTCACCCACTCTGCGTCTAAAATTCCCCGTCACGTTTTATTCTGACTTCTTGCATACTGCTTTCTGAGGTGATTCTTTAGCAACATTCTTTAATTCATTGGTGTTCCTTTTATGCTCAACCTCCTGTTTAGCTTTTTCTCCTTTTAAACATTAGTGACATTTTACTTTCAGACTGATTTTTTTTTTCTTTTGCGACATCTACACATTTTTGTTGTATTTCATGTTTTGGCTTCAGATTTCAATCTTTTGAATGTTGTGTGAACAGCGATGTTGGCATGTCCTAAGCATGCCTATGATGATGCATTTCTAAGACAGATGGGATATTTTGAACTCTAGGATTAGCTCATCTACCCTGCTTTCTCTCTCAGCATCAGTTGTCAAGCTCCTTGTCTGGGTTTGCTTTTTCCCTTCCCAAGGACTCTAATCTCCCCATGCAGACACTTGGTTAAAAAGTACTTTTCCACATTCCAGACCCACACCAAAGAGCTCTAATGTTATAGAGCTCTGCCCAATAGTCATGGCATGGTTTTCTCCCCATCAATGGGGAGATACATGCTTCCGCTGCACATACATCTTCAGCAATCTATGCATTTTTATCAACTGTAACTTTCTGGCTGAAAATTTTCAGAGCCCTGTCTCCTAATAAATGGGTTAGTACCGCATAGCCCTAGTCTGTGATCACTGAGCCTGGCTCAAGGTCCCAAATCTAGAGGAAGGCTCTAGTCTCTATTAACCTGATGACCCCAAATTACTGTTCCCATCTGTGTCCTGTCTGACATCATCAGTCCCATCTCTGGCCTCAAAGACATTTTGCAATTCTGCTCCATGTCTGGTCTATAAAAATGTTTATGTTGCACTTCATGATAATTGTGGTTCCTTCATTACTCTGCCTGTGACTCATGGATTACGTTTTCTATGGCTGTGAAGCCACACCATGAGATGGAGACTTTTTTTTTTTTTTCCTTACAACGTTATTTAAGAAAGAGAGATACATGTACAGACTTTTAAACGCATTTTGACATAAAACTATATGGATATATTTTTGTCAGTACTTTGTTCTTTTAGAGGTTTGATAGCATGCATTGAAATCTTACTAGATACCATAAGCATAAAGTACATGTAGAACAGAAAGTAACATGGAAACAGTCAAAGTTTTCTTGATGTGTATAGATTAAACCTAATGATTTTTGAATAATAAAAATTGCCACAAGGCTATATTCTTAGCTCTTGAGTTATTAATGATTTAAGGTCCCTGTGTGCCACACTCTGAGGGAGTGATAAACACTTTTTTTTCTAAGAAGGACTGGGGCTTCCACATTTTGGCCCTTGCTTTGTTTGTTTGTTTGTTTGTTTGTTTTTCTTGAGCTTCATATGGCCTGTGAGTTGTTTCTGTGGTATTCAGAGCTTTCTGGGGCTAGTATCCAATTATCAATGACTGCATATTATATCTGTTTTTTGGGACTGGGTTACCTCACTCAGGATGATATCTCTAGATGCATCCATTTTCCTAGGAATTTCATAAAGTCATTGTTTCTAATAGCTGAGTAGTATTCCATTGTATAAATATACCACAATTTTTGTATCCATTCATCTACTGAAGGACATCTGGGTTCTTTCTAGCTTCTGGCTTTTATAAATAGGGCTGCTATAAACATTGTGGTGCATGTGTCTTTGTTGTATGTTGAAGCTTCTCTGGGGTATATGCCCAGAAGTGGAATAATTGGGTTTTCAGGTAGTACTATGTCCAGTTTTCTGAGGAATATCCAGACTGATTTCCAGAGTGGTTGTACCGGTTCACAACCCCACCAACAGTGAAGGAGTGTTCCTCTTCCTCTGAATCCTCACAAAGAAAAGTGTATAACTGAAGCTGGCACACAGTTCAGAGCCTTATTCCATTATCAACATGAGGGAATCATGGTGGTTTGCAGGCAGACACGGCAATGGAGATGTAGCTAAGAGCTCTACATCTGAATTGGCAGATAGCAGGAAGAGAAAGACACATTGGGTCTGGCTTGAGCATGTGAGACCTCAAAGCCCACCCTCCAGTGACACACCTATTACAACAAGGCCACATCTCTTAACAATGCCACACCCTATGGCCAAGCATTGAACATGTAAGCCTGTGGGGGCCATTCCTATTATGACCACCATGACTTGTGTATTCATAGCATGAGTGTACTGTTCTGCCCATTTACTACAATAAAGCTACACACTGAGTAAAGGCAGCAATACATTGCCTGAGGTCTGGGCATCTTACCCCACTTAATCCTCATTTTAAGGAGTAACCTTTTATAGCCTAAGTGTTGTGGTAAAGGAAGATTAAAATTCAGGTACATTTGACCTCGATATGCTAAACACAAAGTAATGAATCACTCCTGACAACCTGTAGCCACTGGTAACGTGATCTGCAGAACCTACAAGGGAGGCTGGGAAAGAGCGCTGTGGTACTGGCTGATAGTTATAATTTTGTTACTGCTGGCCACATAACCATGGAGAGTCCCGCAAAGAAACAACCTTGCCTTTCCATCTTCTATAAAGTAAGGTGATAATAATTTCTCTCCACATTTACTTAGGAAAATCAAAAATGTATTTAAAATATCATGAAGATTATGCATGTGCATACATATTTGTCCATACTGATGTCAAGCTTCCTTCCCTGTCCTGGAAGCAGGAGGCACCGTGGGCGAAGCTGTATTATTCCCCTGACTGTTGGCTTCGGCATGCCCATGCTGCAGATTCACTCTTTCTCTTCCTCCTCCTGAAGCCTCATGAGACCTTAGTAAGGTTTATCCTTGTCAGTCTGACATTTCGTTCTGTCTTTAATCTTGGCAATCTTGCTGATCTCTCTCCCAATTCAAATAACTATTAAATAATCTCTTAATATGTCTCCCATCTGGAGAAGCAATCTTTTCTCCCACTTCTGGTTTCTCATTGAGGCAATTCTTTATTTATAGCAAAACAAATGCCTCCCCCACTTCACACTTTAACTGGTGACAAATGTGTTGGCTATTTGGCAGCTTCTTTTCTTCCCCAAATGACTGAGAACATCCACAACTGGAAGGCAGGTTTCAGAGATGACCCCATGAACCTGTACCCACTATTGACCTGAGGAAACCAGCTACTTAACCAGGATTCATGAATGTTCACTTCCACATTCTGCTGTGAAAATGATGTGCCAATCTTGAGAGAAGGCAATTGTTGTCACCAGATCAAAGGTACCATATCCTATACAGTGCTTGCACATAGTGGGTTTCTGGTGATTAGAAATTGTCCTATTGAGTGCAGAGCCCAAAGACCTTTATTCACAACAGATATCTTAAAAAGCATCTTGGCGACATAACATGATACTCCCGTGCAGCAAACAACTTTCTATCTTATATGTGTTGTGCCATTGGTGTAAACAAGGCGGCAGTCACACTTTCAAAGCTGACTCTGTGTGAGCCCAACAGACACTCAGTCTTCACTTCCGATGTACACAGAGGTCATTCTTCAGACACAGAAGTTTTCACAAAGGGAGCACTCAGAACCTGAAGAATGATGGGGAGTGTGATTGGAATCCTTCAGAAGTGTCCATTCTAAGTCCTGGGAAAATCAGAGCCATCTCTTATACACGAGTTATCTTTATGACTCACTGATGGTTGGAATATGCTGTCTGCTCAAACAAGAATTCATGTGACAGACAACTGTCTTACCTCATCTGGTGGTGATACTCATTTTAGCATGGTTATCCTACCTGTTGACATATTATATATATATATATATATATATATATATATATATATATATATATATATATTATAAGGCACACATATGTACAAAGGTAGCAAGATAGATAAAAAGATGGTAGGTAGGTGGGTAGGTAGGTGGGTAGATAGATAGATAGATAGATAGATAGATAGATAGATAGGTAGATACATAGATAGATGATAGATAGATACTTAGGTAGAGAGATAGATAGATGATAGATAGATAGATAGATAGATAGATAGATAGATAGATAGTAGGTAGGTTGGAAGGTAGACAGATAGTTACCAAGATTCTATGGGTACAGGACTGTGGAATTTCCACATTAATAAAATGTTCAGAAACTCCCTGGCCTGAGATATCTTAAGCAATAAAAAACTGTGTGTGTGTGTGTGTGTGTGTGTGTGTGTGTGTAAAGAGCTCTCTTCCCAGTACAAATGAGCTGCCTTACTGTGTACTGAATTTGTACTATCAGCTTCAATAAAACAGCAATGTACTCTAATTTTCAATGTTGATAGATAATGATTCAGCACAGACTCTAATGAACATGTAAGTTTCATTTTGTATAAAGCCATTGTCCCTTTCGTTTTTAATTTGCTAACTGTGCATTTCCAGAAATTTACACAGATTACTGTTATTGCCGTAGAAGAGTTCTGCCTTTCCAAGTAGAGGCAATGTGGCTAGGGCTGCTGCCCCAGAGCTGCCTGTTTGTTTAGCTAGTGGTTTCTCTCTGAGTCTCTGAGTCACATCTTCCCAGAACACAAAACATAAATCTCCTTTTTTATCATGAGACTGGCATTCACCTATAACATTTTATAATAATCTGTTCAAGAGGCATATTGAAAATATATAAAATGTATATGAAAAGATTGTTGAGAACTAAAGATATGATATGCCCCAAGCTAATGAGGCTTAATAAAGAGCCAGGAGAGCTCATGGCATCAAAACTCAGACTCTAGCCCGGATGAGGTCCCATCCTCTCAGTGATGCACTAGGTTTTCTATTTTCAAGTTCTGCCTTAGGGAATTATCTTTAATATCAGATCGCTTTAAACCTCTTTTCTTTAGAAAAATCACACTTAACTTAAGATGGGTTATAGAAAATAAGTAGAATAAAATATGAAAATCCAATGACTTAATATCTGTTGTAGAAGCCATTTCTGTTCTTTTGAGCACAAAACAATGGCAAAACCCAGCTTCATTTACAGCCACTTTCAAATGTTTGTGATGTTTCCACAGTGGTTATCCAGTCACACCAGAGGGCATTTTCTTCAGTGAAACTAAATTTAACTTTTTGTTACCTCTGACTCCATTATCTCTGATAGGTAAGAATATTCACAGGTAGAAATTGATAGGTAAGAATATTCACAGGTAGAAATTTTGTAAAACTAGATGAAAAGTCTTCTGGTATTGGTATATAGTCTTGGAGATGTTCTGTCATCCCAGTGAAGATCCACACAGCAATAAGCTAAAAGAGGTGGCTTCCTGGTTAAGTATTCCCTCAACTAAACACCAACAACCTTCCTTATTACACTGTACTAAAACAGGCTCTCTACTACTTCTTCCCATCCACAACTCCTGCAAGCCTCTAAGATTCATAATCCAGATGTCACTATAGCTTGGGTACTCTCAAAGAACTGTCTAACATTAAGTCAAATTCCTTTTAAGAGCCTAATTCCAAGAAACCTGTGGGGATTTGAGATAGATTGGACTAAAAGCCTTCTCCCTAAGGACTGTATTGCTTTACCAGAAGATGCTATACAATTTGTCATGGGAGAGACTCCAACCAATCCTCACTGTGACACATGAACCACAGTGACCAGCATGGCAAGAGATCCCTAAGAATGTAACAACGTATTCAAATATTGGTAGTAACTTAGAGTGGTCCAACTAGACTTAAAAGGTGTGGGAAGCCACCACATTCGACATTACAAGATGGCGCCCAGCCCGAAGGGAGGTTGGCCAGTTTTGAGATAAACAACCTAAGTGTGCATGCACATATGCCTGTTTTGCTGACTCATGCTGACTCATTCTCTAGTCCCGAGTATGCTAATTAGGACGCACAGAATGCACCAATCAGGTAGTGACACATGCCTCCTAAGCATATATAAGGAGGGTTGATTTCTGGGCTCGGGGTCTTTTGCAACTGCAATCAAACCCGCAATAAACGCCTGTAGAAGGATCCTGTTGTGGCGCGTCTTTCTTGCCGGCGAGATAGGCGATCGCTACAAAAAGGTGCTTAACAAAAGGAACACCATGCTAGGTTCTAGAAACCTACCCAATTTCTCAAGGCTGATTAGGTTATGGATATTAGAGGACAATCCTCTATTACCATGCTGCTTTTTAAATCATCATAACTTCCTACTACATTCTAAATACTTATTCTTATAGTGACAGACACTTGTGGCTCTCACTACTCATCCAAGAAGTTTCCTTTGACAGAAAGAGACCAGTATATAAATAAATTAATAAAATTAATAAATAATTAAACGGTCAAAAGTAAAGAACAACTGATTGTGGCATGCTCGGACTTAACAAGCATATCTTCAACAGGTCTCTCATAACCAAAGTGCAGAGAATTTGTGGAAGAGAGATTGGAAAGATTATCGAAGCCAGAAGACAAGGAAGACTGCTGTGAGACTGTGCCTCCTAGAAATGACAGTGAGGACACAAAAGTGGAACCCAAAATATGCATCCAAAGAACCATCAAGGAGATAAGATCAAACAAAGCAAACAGACAAAATGTCACCAAAAATACTATTGAGTTCACTTTTTGTTGTTGTTGGCTAACTATTCCTGGGCATATTGCCTGCCCTGAAGCATTGTTATATATTCAGTTAAACCCCATAGGGCAAAATTCATTATTCCTTTGCTAGTTAGCATCAATTAGATAAGTTCTTGATTATGGGTAGGACCACATGGCTACTTCACCTTCTCAGAGGTCAGATATTTTCATCTCTGAACTTGTGCAGGCCTTGTTTGAGCTGTCACAGTCACTGTGAGCTCAAGTATTGATCTGTCCGGTTGTGTCTTTGCTGGTTAGCAGTGTTAAGTGTGGGTTCCATCTTGTGAAGTCCCT
Source organism: Micromys minutus (assembly GCF_963924665.1). Taxonomy (NCBI): domain Eukaryota; kingdom Metazoa; phylum Chordata; class Mammalia; order Rodentia; family Muridae; genus Micromys; species Micromys minutus. Next base: position 1,858,080 of record NC_137958.1, read on the forward strand.
AGGCACTCCCACATGTTTGTGCCTCTACTGAGACAGTATACCATGTAGATAGGTATCATTACAGGGTTGCAGGATCTGTAGTTGAATTGATGACAGTCCTTCTCTGGTTGCATGTAGTACCATGAATGTTAGTCAATAGCGGTAGAGCAACTAGTTAAGCACCAAGTTGACTTTTCCAAGTTCAATAAGATATGAAAGTGATGTCATGACCAATAAAGCCTTACTGCCACTCATGGAGAGTATCCAAGAGCCTTGGAAATAGCTGTGACATTTGTGGGTTTCCATTAGGCCCCTTTAGCCAATGTTTCAACACAGTGGAACCCACTTCTGGCACTAAGTGTTTTACTTGGTAATGTCTAGCTGGGTCATTCTCTCCCTAGTATACGGGGACTCCAGACACATTTCTTTTATGAAATGAAAATAAATATTTAAAAAGAGACATGTAAGTTCTCAAATGGCTTCAAGTTCAGGCCCATGTATCTCTCTGTTACCTTAGTAGGTAGATATAAAATGCTTCCTCTGTCACAGGGTTCTTGCTCTGGCCTACCTCTGGCTCCATTAGTTGTGGTCATCATCAAGATGAAAAGCACAGAATATAGTACATAAAGAAATCAGGATTTAGTATAGAATAAAGTTAAATAGTCTCAAGGGGTGAAATTGGGCAATAGTCAATAGGCTCCCCAGCCTACATTTTAGGTAGTCTTTTCCCTAAGTTCTCTATAACATCCTTCACTGAAGGATGATTGACAGGCATGAAGGGATTAACTGTTATGAAAGAGACGACCAAATGTCTTTGTTCTTTCCCTAAAAGTATCTGAAAAGTCAGTGAATAACCTTATGGTCTTCCACAGAGCATGCAACATCTTGACTCTAACCCAGGGCTAAAGAAACACTCAGATCTCATTATTTCAGCCAGCAATCAATGTCCTGAAGCTTTGTTTCTTGACTTTACTTTTTACTAACGAGGGAAGTCTTTTCCCAATCACTTTTAAGTCTATCATTATCTAATGATCTCTCAGCTTACACACACCATGACCAACTGAGCAAAGCTGTCTAAACTACAGTTTGATAAATTATTAGGAAAGCCTATATATTAGGCATGTGTCTATTGATACATTAAGTGGATCAAATACACTGTCCCTGAATATGCTTTTGCCTACCCTTTCCCCATCTTCTTTTCTCAAATGGACTTCTCCACTTTTCTTCTTCATTTCCACTTCACATGCTTCCTGGACTGACCTCACAATTTCTCCAACTAACTCCTTCTTAACAATAATAGAAAGTTCTTCTCTCTTGAGGTCCTGTTTGATGATCTACAAGTAGTAGTGTTGGTTTCTAGAGACCCTTTCTTTTAGGAAGATGCTATGGGGATGCAGGCCATTTCCTCACTATTCAATATTACTGTCTTTCTTGATTTTTCTAAGAAATCATCAAGTCACCTATATAGTTTATGGGAACATAGTCTTACACTTTATTGCCATAACAAATATGTACATTGAATTACTATCTCAGGATATACTGGCAACCTCATTTTTGTATCAGGTATCTAAAGAAACATAAAAGACCCCATTGAATGCTATTCACTTTCACAATGGAATCCATCTATTTTTTTTATAAGCCAGACCTTTGGTGGACCATGTTATTTTGGAAAAAAATTATCAAAATCTATGGTTAACTTAACAACACTTTCACATAGATGCATATTTTGTAAACTACCTACCATACCATCTGTTGGGCTGTCTACACTCTGAAGGCAGGATTGCTAGGGGAGATCTCTCTGAGAAAACACCTGAATGAAGACATGAAGATTCAGTGTGGGATGATCAGAAGGGTAGAGAATGTCAGGGCTTGAAGGAGACAGTAGGACTGACCATCCCAAGGAGAAGAAGAGAGACATATAACTGGGATTAATAAATTAGCAACAGTCAGCAACCCAGAGTTTGGTGGCCCCTGCAGAGTTTGAATGGGTGTCATACCAAAGTATGACAGTAGAAGGTTCATAAACAAAAGTCGTTTCTCAAATTCTCCAAATTCTGGAGGCTGAAATCTGTGCACTACTGTGCTTGGATTTAGTGAGGGCTTTGTTCCTGGTTTGTAGCTTTCTCTGTCATGTTATATGTGAAAGGTTCTATTTCTACTTATGAGGTATCACCCTCATGACCTAACCCTGAAGGCCTCATCTCCAAATATCATCACACTTTAGATTTCAGTGTGTGAGATTTGGAGCAAACAAAAACATAAAGTCCGTGGTGACAGAAGTGATAATATATACCTGTAATCTAGCACGTGGTAGGCAGAGGCCATAGGAGGTTAGACTCAGCTATACAGAGACCCCATTTATAAAGATTAAAAATAAATAATTCAAGGTTAGAAGGCTGAACTTGATTGCAAGTTATGCAAATATTAGGACTTAAGCAGAGAAAGGACATGATCCTGATTTGAAATTTTACAGGATCACTCTGGCTGCTGTACCATGGAAGACTGCAAGGGAGACGAACATGAAGATCTACCCGAAGGGTGCTGCCCACACCAGCTGGAAGATAACTGAAACCTGGGGAACTAAGGAGAGAACAGAGAAGCAAAATGGGAACTGAAAGGCCCTATGTTACTCTAGTACAACATGGATATCGAACATGAACTCTTGTTTTTTCATGAATGGCAAGACTTAAACATATGTACATTCATAAAGCCAGCACATAGAGATTCCATCAAAGGTGGACTGGATGAATTTAGGGGAGATCCCTGTAGCAGACAATATACTGCAGCCTCCCTTCCATCCCTCCACCTTCTCCAGTGAATCACACAGATCTGTCCAGCGTTTCTTCCAATAATAGCTTCCTTTTGGGAATACTTTTGACTTCCTCAGCAGCTTTGTCTGGTGGAAACTTAAACCACACACAGTAAGGCACCTTTTCTGATACCTTCTAAGACATCACCCACCGATCCTTGAGGTCCCATAAAATACAACACGCATGTACAAAATGGCTACCATCTCCGCTTGGATAAACAAAGGTGCTTAAGCCAGAGCTAGAGAAATGAGCTTACTAACAACTGTTTCCCATGGTTCCTGTGCCCTATAGGAAAGGCTCCCCAACTGTGGATTCCCTGTCAGTAGTACCAGCATCTACTGGGAACAGAGAGCTGGACAAGCAGATCCCTTTCAAGGACCCTGGGTCCCTCTTGTCAAGTGCAATTTTAGAGTGTGGGTAGGGAACAGAGCGCTTATCTAGAGTTCATTCATCCTGGATTCATCTCCAGAGCCACAGGAAATAAACACGTGAAATAAACAAAGGTCTGCATTCCACGTGGCAAGGGGCACATTCATTCTCTCCTTGCCATCATTAAGCGAAGCTTCCCAGGATCACATGAGCTATTTTCATCTGCAGAACACTGGAGGTAATTCTTTCACACTGGTGCCTGATGAGGCTTAATTACTTAATGCTTACAGGGTGGTTAAAAATGAAAAATGAAAAATGTTTAAATGTCAACTATGCTTCTGTCTAATTGTATTGTAAGCACCTTGCTCTGGCACTTGCTGAGAATTCCTCTATCAGCAGACAGCTCTTCTCTCCTGGGACTTAAGAAAAGTCCTGCTGTCCTTCCAGGCTGCTGTCAACCCTTGATCACTACCCACCCTCTCCAGGAGAAATGAGTCAGGTCCTCCAGAGGGGTCCTTTAATATCTTCCCCCAAACCACGTCACATAGCCACTTCTATGTGAAGACACAGATGCCCAAAAATGCCAAATTCTCTGCTTCAACAGAAAGTAAACTTGTCTTGTCTACCCTTTGAGCACTGGCCCATTTGAACTATAACTTCATTTGGTAGACATCTCTCTTAAATGCAGAGTGCATTCCCCTCTGTGCAGGGAGGTTTCTGAGTATAAATTACCTTTCCCACAAGCCAGGGTCATGATTCAAACAAGGAGCGATGAATGCACTTGGGCATAAATGAGCTATTTCTGCCTCTCTGTCCCCTGCCTTCATCAGTCACCTTACAAGGTAGCCTTCTTCTGCTGCCCTTGCTTAGTTTCCCATCTTTTCTCCCAGACAAGCTTTATTTGTCACATCAGAGCTGGTGTGATTCTCCTCTCAATAACTCTGTTATTTATTTTTAATCTTCTACAGTTTTGATGGCTAGTTTAAAAATGTGCTTGAATTGGGAGAAGGAGGATCTGAGAGATGGAAGGAGGGGAATCTTGGAGAGGGGAGAAGGGGGGATCTTGGAGAGGGGAGGAGGGAAATCTGGGAGAGGGGAGAAGGGGGGATCTTGGAGAAGGGAGGAGGGAAATCTGGGAGAGGGGAGGAGGGAAATGTGGGAGAGGGGAGAAGGGGCATCCGAGAGAGGGGAGGAGGAGGGATCTGAGAGAGAAGAAGGGACCTGGGAGAGAGAAGAAAGGGGACCTGAGAGAGTAGAAGAGGGGGATTTGAGAGGAGGGAGGAGAGGATCTGGAAGAGGGGTGAAGGAGTATCTAGGAGAGGGGAGCAAAGGTATCTAGGAGAGGCAAGAGAGGGATCGTGGAGATGGGAAGAGAAGGATCTAAGGGAAGGGAGGAAGGGGACCTAGGAGAGGGGAGGAGGAAGATCTGGGAGAGTGAAGAAGGGGAGGATCTTAGAGAGGGGAGGAGGGAAATCTGGGAGAGGGGACTTGCCAATTGTTTGAGTGAGGGTCTTGATTTTCACAGTCTCAACCAGAATCAGGAAGGCTTCAGAAAATGCACATTCTTACTGTTGGGGTGGAAATGAAACTATGAGGCATTTACCTTCCTTTGCCACTCTCAGTATCTTCCTATTATTACTGCGACAATGTCCACCTACTCATCAGCCTGGAACTCATGCAGGCCATCCTTCCGACCTGGCACTGTCCGCATGGTTGGTGGCTTCTTGCAGCTCCATGGGGGCCATGCCCCACTCCTGGGATCCACTGCTTCCTTTGCCCATGGCTTCCCTTGAGCCACAGAGAGTGACTTCAAAGCTCTGCTGAGGCCAACACTGCTTAGTTTTCACTTTCCTTCCTTTTTGTCACATGAAATGCCCTTTGAAATGACTCTGGCATGTCTACATAGTCTAGGATATTTTCCACACTGATTTGCCCTGTATGGTAACATGTGAATATAGGGACCCGATAACATTACCCATTGATGTTCAGGAAATCATATGCATTTCCTGTTAGAATTCAGAGACATGTGTTCATGCCCTTTTAGAATGCAGGGACATGTGTGTGTGTGTGTGTGTGTGTGTGTGTGTGTGTGTGTGTGTATACTTCCTGTCAGAATGTAGGCTTCGAGGACTTCATGCCACCCAGAGAGGACCATTTAGGGAGGCTTGTGTGTATACTCTAGAGTTCCCTGAGCTCAAGGTTCTTGCAAGTTCTGGCCATGTTCCTTTTTTAAAATATGGCAGCTGAATAGAGGAACTTGTCTGGAACATTAAAAGTGCATGGGCTTTCTGTTCTACCTACATGAAATACAGGGAATGTGCATGCCTGTGTTCATAATATGTGACAATTAAAGCATTCTTTTAAGGGTTGAATAACTTTATAAAGAGTTGACCTTGGTTTTGTTTGGAAAATAAGACATATAGACATGGGCGGGTAACGCACATTTGTAATGAGTATCCAGCACTGTATGATAAATGAATCGCTGTAAGATTCCACAGAAGACAATGTCTGGGGAACCCTTTCATCTTTACTACTGTTTCCCGAAAGGCTGCTTGTTCAGTAGGAAGACAGCAGTTCAAAGTGTTCTCCCCACTACTCAGAGGGTCAGTCATGAACCAGTAGCAGTGACAATACAGGAGAGTCTGTTAGACACACACCATCTCAAGTTCTACCTGGCTGTCTGGGGAAGACTCTGTGTTGTCACAGGATCTCCAGAGATTTGCATAACATTGAAGCCTGAGAGGTTCCGGACGATGTTGCATACAGGTATGTTATTTTCTTCAAGTGAAGAAAAATTAGACTCAGCATTTATTAATCTCATCTTGCCTTCATAATAGTAAGTTTATAGGAAGTAGAGGCAAAGGGTTGGTAAGTTCATCTTGGGCTGTACAGAGAGCTCTTGAAGAAATATCTGTTGGTTGACTACCAACAGTTTTTATTAACAGGGACTATAGACCAAGGAGCACTTGTTACGTGCCTATGGAAATGGCAATGTGACTTTTGTCACAAAGCTTACAATTTAAGTCAGATAGGTTTCCAGCCACACTTCATGCAATAAAAAGATAAGGTCAGTGTGGCTGTGCCAATAATCTGGGTTAATTGCATAATAAAATTCTTCTAGAGTTCAGTAATTGAATAAAGAGGCATTTCAGAGTACCTGGACCTCTTGCTGCTTCTGAATTACAAAGGATTATGTAAAACTGTATATATCCATTATAAAAACAAATTAAACAACAATCATGAATATTATCCAAAATAATAAAGTAACAGCAAGTAGCTGCTTGGTGTGAGTTACCCGGGAAATTTCAGTGATTGTTCTTTAATTAATTGCTCCGTCAGATGAATACTTCTCTGCTTTTCAGCATTCGTGGCAGTATGATATTATATCTCCTTGTCTGGAATCCACTCACAGCTGAACACGTCCTTCAGCTACCCCAGCAATGAAAAGAACATTTAGTTATGTAGGAAAACAACCTCTGTGTGGCTGCCACTTGGAATTTAGTAGTGAATTACATACTGCAATTGAAACAAGTCCTTTGTGTGAATGACCGCCTCCTCTCCAGGGCCCATCACTCCACTGCAGGATCATGAGGAACACAGTTCTGGACATAGAATCCAAGGATGGCCAGCTGTGGTTGCTACAGTGTTGCTGCAAATGGTGATCAGGTCTCAGCTTCAGCCGAGGGGAAGTATCAAAGCTGAGTTCTCACTGCCCTGTAGTGATATCCTTTGCTAACAACTTGTCAAAGGTCTAGTCTGTGCTTGGTGGAGTTTCGGGCTCAGGTAGGCATGCACATAGGATCTTTCATAGTCCAGGAACTCCATAGTCCAAACATAGGTAGCTCCCACTTTCTCACATTGCAAACCAACTCCCAGAGTATGCTTGCATTAAAAAGCTTTCAAAGATATTTCTCAAACGAATGCACTAATAAATGGATGGATAATCTAAGAGGTAGCTTGGTGGAAAGCATAGTCGTGTATATAATGAGCCTCATGTTAAGAAAGCACTTTATACAAGGTTACAATTTATGAATTTATCCCTAAGCCACAGGCAATGTATTGTCTTGTGGATTCTCCACTTTATGTATTTTAATGTTTACTATCAGTTCCAAGTGGCATACTATTGTCCACTAGAGAAGGTGCAGAGAGATGAATATATTGTAATCCACATGTACTTAAAACTGTGAAGCCCCCCCTTACACACACAGACACACACACACAGACACACACACACACACACACACACACACACACACACACACACACCTGGGTATAGGCCTTAAGAAAGAATAGCACCCAGCAATTTTCTTTTGTGCCATATGTCCAGAGTGACAGCAAAAGCAACTCCCAGTGTGTTGTCTGACCATCCTGACTTTCTTCCTGTTTCCCAAAAGAAGAGGCATGGGAGCAGTGTTGAGCAGTTAGGTAGGCTGATCAAAAAAAGTAGAATTTTTTTTTTTTTTTGGTAAGGAAATTTCAATAGTGAAAACCCATGAAAGGCAGCTGGACTAAGGGATAAAACAAAAAGACAAACATTTTTAATGAATTCAGCTTCCAAATGACATTGCAACTTGCAACAATGTTCGCTAACAATGGAAGTGACTCCCCTGCATTCAAGGACTTCCTCAACTTGCAGCCTGAGGAGGGACGGGTTTGGGCATGTCAAAGCTAGGAAGACAGAGCTAGGGATATGAAGATGGCAGCAGAGTCTTGGAGTCCCAAGAGATGAAACAAAACCAAACCAAACACACAAACCAAAATTCTCATCCTTGACAGTTCTGTTCAGGGCTCGCTAGCACACACCTTCCGAATGCTGAGGCGCAGCACACACTGTGGGACGTCTGCTGCGCTTCTGGCCTACCCGTGGGGCCTCACTGCTGAGTGAGATTGTCTCCACACTGTGGTAGTTCACTGCTAGTGAACTGAAGAGGGATTTAAGTGAAGCATAGAGCAGCAGATCTCAGTGTCACCGGTCAGGCTGGGCATTGGCAGACACCTTTGGGAAAGGGCCAGAGAGTAAATACTCTGTAACATCCTTGTAAAGTCAGTCTATACTGACGAGAATTAAACTCTGGGTTGGGAGGCACAATATTTCACTTCACTGGGATGCTGAATTAGTCTTGCCTATTATGGGATGGATTTCCAGTCCTCACCAATAACATGCATGATAGCCTGTGGGCTATAGCAAATGATAACGCAAATGTGGGTTGTCCACTCTGGCCAGACTTGGGGACGGATGCACATATAATAAGGACGATGCCTAGTTACCAAGTCAGAAAATCTGGGTGTGGAGCCACCGACCTGGGTCTTAGCCAGTCTGCAAGACTTTCTGTTTTAGAGGAGCACTTAAGAACTACTGACAACTACTGATTTCTATTGTACAGCACTGTTTTATTTATCCTGAGTTTCCTGTTTTTCCATATGGAGTTGAAATGAACTAAAGAGCAAGAGTGATTAAAAACTGCACGGTATTGGTATGGAAGCAGAAAGGTTGATCAATGAAATTGAGTTGAAGACATGGAAATAAACACACAGAGCTACAGACACTTATTTTTGACAAACAAGACCAAATCATACAATGGAGAAAAGAAAGCATCTTCAACAAATGATGCTGGGCTAATTATGTCTACATGTAGAAAAATGCAAATGTGATCCATATTTGTCACCTTGTAAAAATCACAAGTCCAAGTGGATCAAGACCTCAACATAAAACCAGATTTACCAAATCTAATAAAGCAGAAAGTGGAGAGTAACATTGAACTCATTGGTACAAAAGACAACTTCTTCAACAGAGCACCAATGGCTCAGGCCCTAAGATCAACAATTGATAAATGGGACCTCATGAAACTGAAATGCTTTGTCTGTAAGGCAAAGAACATTGTCAATAGGACAAAATGGCAGTCTACAGAATGGAAAGAGATCTTCCTCAACCTTATCCAATAGAAAACTAATATCTGAAATACATAAAGAATTCAAGAAATTAGACACAAACAACACAAATATCCAAATTAAATATGGAGTACAGAGCTAAACAGAGAATTCTCGGCAGAGGATGAAAATGGCTGAGAATTTCTAATGGCTTAAAAGCACTTAAAGAAATGGTCACTATCCTTAGTCATTAGGGAAATGCAAATCAGAAGGACTCACTCTGAGATTCCACCTCACACCCATTAGAATGGCTGGGATCAGAAACTCAAGTGACAGTAGATGCTGGACAGAATGTGGAGCAAGGGGAACATTCTTCCATTGCTGGTAGGAGGGCAAACTTGTACAAGCACTTTAGAAATCAAATTTTCAGTTACTCTGAAAATTAGGAATTTATTAACCTCAAGGCCCAACTATACTATTTCTGGGCATATGCCCAAAATATTATACATAATACCACAAGGACACCTGCTTAACTATGTTCATGGCAACTTTATTTGGAACAGCTAGAAACTGGGAACAACCCATATGTCTCTCAACCAAGGAACGGATAAAGAAAATGTAGTTCATTTACACAATGAAATATTATTCAACTATTAAAAACAAGGACAACATGAAATTTGTAAGCAAACTTAAAAAATATCATCCTGAGTGAGGCAACACAGATCCAAAAGAACATGCATGGCATGTATTCACTTATGAGTGAATATTAGCCATAAAATACAGGATTCCCATAATGCATTGCATAGACCCAAAGAAGCCAAATAGCAAGGATGGTACAAGGGAGGATACTTGAATCTTACTCAGAAGGGGAAATGAAGTAGTCATTGGAGACTGATGGAGGGGGTAAACTGACTGGGAGAGGGGACAGGGAGGGAAACAGGATGGGGGATCTGATACAGGGAGAGATACAGGGACAGACAGTCTAGAAAGTGAATGGAAATTCACCGGTGGGCGGCATTTCTAGAATGTGCCAGAGACCTGGGATGAGGGAAGCTTCAGGGAGTCTATAAGCATGACTCTAACTGAGACTCCTGGACATAGGGGATATAGATCCTGAAGTGGCCACTTCCTATAGCAAGGCAGGACTCCCAGGGGAAGGATAAGGACACCAATGTACCCACAAAACCTTCAACCCAAAATTTGTCCTGCCTACAAGAAGTGCAGGGACAAAGATGGAGCAGACACTGAGGGAATGGCCAACCAATGACTTACCCAACTTGAGACCCATCCCATGGGCTAACACCAGTCTCTGACACCATTAATGATTCTCTGTTATGGTTGTAAACAGGAGCCTAGCATAACCATCCTCTGAGAGGCTCCACCCAGCAGCCGACTGAGACAGATGCACAGACCTACAGCCAAGCATTGGACTGAGCTCGGAAAGTCTTGTGGGAGAGTTGGGGGAAGGACTGAGGAACCCAGACGGTAGAGGGACTCCACAGGAAGACCAATAGAGTCAACTAACCTGGACCCTTGGGGACTCCCAGAGATCAAAGCAGCAACAAAAGTGCACACATGGGCTGGACTTAGACACTTTCACAGTATGTAGCAGATGTGCAGCTTGGTCTTCATGTGGGTCCCCCAACAACTGAAGCACGGGCTGTCTCTGTCTCAGTTGCCTGCTGTAGACCCTGTTCCCATAACAGACCTAGTTTGTCTGGTCTCAGTGGGAGAGGATGTAACTAGTCCTGCAGTATGTTTGATACCCAGAGGAAACCTCCCCCTGTTCAGAGGAGAAGGGGCAGGGATGTTGGGGTAGGGCTATGTGAGAGGGGACTAAGAAGAGGGAAAGCTGAGACCAGAATGTAACCCAAATAAATAATTAATGAGGAAAAACTACTAGTTTCAAGGATCAGAGAACGCCCACTTACCCTGCTTTCCCCATAGCAAAGGCATTTAGTCAGCATTTGGCCCTGATGCTAAACTAATGAGTTTGGGTAGCTTCCCATACCCCATGATGCTAAGGATTTAAATCAAGGACTACAACAATTGGTAAGCAAGTGCTCATTGAACTGTACCCGGTCTCTGCTGCCTGTAGCTTTAAGATAGATTTATAAGGTTTGCAAAATTTATTTGAAAAACATGATCCTTCTAGCCACACTTGTACTGAGATATTTAGACAAAAAAAGAGAAAATCCCCCTGGGAAGTAAGCCAGTACTGGTGGAGAGCAGCTATGGGGCTAAGCTCTGGGATGCTGTGTTCAGCAAGGCCACCTGGAGCTCCCTAATGGAAGCTGTGCCTTCTCACCTCTGAATTGCTACCTGAGATTCTCTGGCTAGTGAAAGATAAATGGAGCTACCATGCAGGAGCTGTTTCCTGATCGAATGGGTGGTCTTGGTGCCATAATCATTTCATACAATTTATAAATAACATTTCTGTAGGAAGCTCAAGAAGTGCAGAGGCTCACCTCTGGTCGATTCCCATTCTGGCCCAACTCTTTCTGAAACTGTCTCAGCATCTCCGGGGGTCCAGTGGAGATGTATCCAGTCTTATTGGTAAAACTGCTGAGATTCAACTGAACTTTGCAATGGCCTCTGCAGCGGATGAATGCTGAAAATTGTTACTAAGCATCATTGTCCTAACAGACTGACAAGCTGATGTTTATGCTGAGAACGGAGTAGAGAGAACCTCTTATCCATGCAGCATCTCCCCTGGGGCTAAATACACTGCGTTTCTGTCCATCTGGCACCTTCAAGCATACTGACGATTTTTGCTAAAAATTCACATAACTCTGTAGAAATACTGGATGATAAGGCTCTTCAGACATTTTAAATATGATCCCACTGGCCTGATCAAACAATCTGAAATTCAAAATGCTGGGACTCTTGGAGGTTATATAACAGGGATAGGGAGCTGGGGTGTCTACTGGAGGGATGTGGGATCCACCCAGAAGCATCCGGAGTTTCTTATTAAGATCATCTAATTGACCCAATTAGCTGAGTGAACCCGAGGGAGTCTGAATACCCAGACATCAGTGTAAAAGAATGGGAATTTTAGAATTATGATGTAAATTCCCACCTCCCAAAAAAACCTATTGCTGTTAAATGATGTCTACAACCAAAAACCCAAGGTGTTTTGTCCTCAGGGGTACCTCCATGAGAATCTTGACCAGAGCCAGAGAGCTAATAAAAAAGTTTCAAAGCAAAAACACAGCACCCAAGTCCACAGTATTCAAGGGAAGACTGAGGAAAGTACTTTTGGAAGAAGGTAAAACTGAAAACAGAAGATGTGGTGTCTTAGTCAGGGTTTCTATTGCTAAGACAAAACGCCAGGACCAAAGAGCAAGATGGGGAGAAAAGGGTTTATCTGACTAACATCCAGGTCATAGTTCATCACTGGAGAAAGTCAATACAGGAAGGAACTCAAGCAGAGCTGAAGTCTAAAGGTAGGAGTTGAAGCAGAGGCCATGGTGCTAGTTCAACTGGCAGTCAGCATGCAGAAGAATGTAAATTGATCCATTCTTATCTCCTTGTACAAAGCTCAAGTCCAAGTAGATCAAAGACTTCCACATAAAATCAATAATAATAGAAGAGAAACTGGGGAAGAACCTAGAACACATAGGCACAGGGAAAATTTTTCTGAACAGAACACCAATGGCTTATGCTCTAAGATCAAGAATCGACAAATGGGACTCATAAAATTGAAAAGCTTCTATAAGGCAAAGGACACTCTCAATAGGACAAAACAGCAACCAGCAGATTGGGAAAGAATCTGATAGAGGGCCAAAATCTAATATATACAAAGAACTCAAGAAGTTAGGCTCTGGAGAATCAAATAATCCTATTAAAAATGGGGTACAGAGCTAAACAAAGAATTTTCAACTGAGGAATAACAAATGGCTGAGAAGCACCTAAAGAAATGCTCAAAATACCTAGCCATCAGGGAAATGCAAATCAAAACAACCCTAAGATTCCACCTCACACCAGTCAGAATGGCTAAGATCAAAAACTCAGGTGACAGCAGATGCTGGTGAGGATGTGAAGAAAGAAAAACACTCTTCCACTTCTTGAAACACTCAACGACTTCATGAAATTCCTAGGCAAATAGATGGAACTAGAAACTATCATCCTGAGTGAGATAACCCAGTCACATAAGAACACACAAGGTATACACTCACTGGTAAGCGGATACTAGCCCCAGAAAGCTCGGAATACCCAAGAAACAATTCACAGATCTTATGAAGTTCAAAATGAAGGAAGGCCAGAACGTGGATGCCTCAGTCCTTCTTAGAGGGGAGAACAAAATTCTCATGAGAGGAAATAGGGGGACAAATAGAGGAGCAGAGACTGAAGAAAAGATCATCCAGAGACTGCCTCACCAGGGGATCCATCCTATATGCAGCCACCAAACCGAGTCACCGTTGCTAATTCCAAGAAGTGCTTACTGGCAGGAACCTGATATGGATTTCTCCTTAAACGCTCTGCCAGAGACATACGGATACAGATGAAGATGCTCACAGCTAACCATTGGACTGAGCATGGGGATCCCAATGGAGGAGCTATAGAAAGGACTGAAGGAGACGAAAGGGTTTGCAACCCATAGGAAGAAGAGCAATCCAGGGTCTAAAACACCAACCAATGAGTACACACGGAGAGACCAGTGGCTCCAGTTGCATATGCAGCAGAGGATGGCATTGTCTGGGAGGCATTTGGTCCAGTGAAGGCACATTTTCCCAGTGTAGGGGAATGCCAAGGCATTGAGGTGGAAGTGGGTAGTTGGGAGTGGGAGCACCTTCATGAAAGCAAGGGGAGAGGGTGGGAGAAGAGAGAAAAGGGATAACATTTGAAATGTAAATACAGAGAATATCCAATAAAATATATTGCAAAAAAAAAAAGAGTTTGCAAAGATGAAACCACAGAGAGCCATAGATTGCTGCTCTGAGAGGCTGCTATGGTTGCTTGGTCCAGGCAGGCTCTTGCTGTGCATCTTCGGCTGGCTTCTAGGTGATGACCTCTTGTTACGCCTTCTCAGTGCCGAGACAGAAGATGTACCATCGTGCCCAGCACAAAATGCAGACTTTTAAAAGAAAAGTAATTCTTTTCCATAGGTTTGCTGGGATTCAATAGCAAAGGCTCTCTAGATGGCCCTGCCCACCTATTTCCTGGTCCTCATTCCCCATCAAATAAAAATCATTTTTTTTCCAAGTGAGCCACAGAAACAAGAACCCTCTTCCTCTTCCCTGGGACCAGCCATAAAACAAATATAGCTCTTACCTTCCGTTCACCTCACTGCCCAGCCCTGTTTGATTGTAGGTCTTCAGGGAGCCATTCTAGGGGAGTCCTAGCCTAACCCATAGGTGAAAACCACAACTGGGGTCCAGCAGGGTGAAGACGGGCCTTTCTGGGTTTCTAGTCTAGTTTGGGTATTGGAAACAACTTTTAAATATTAAGACAACAGCCTTTTGTCGTCTCTACCACCAAGTTGCTATTGTTTTCTACTTTGAGGATCATTAACTGGAGTATTAACATTATAATGAAATTACAATGTCTTTTATTGACTTTGATCTTGCTTTACTAGGGGAAAATCATCCTGCTGCTCCAGGGTCTGGCATGACTCATCTGCATGTACTTTTTTTTAAAAGTTGTATAGTAATTGTGCTTCAAAATGTTTGCTGTATCTGAAAAGCATGTCTAGAACACACTGTTGGTTGTACTGAAGAACTGGGGCCTGACTTCCTTCTCTGTTGTCTTCTTATTCTTTTTTTTGTGAATCAGGGTTTCAGTAGTAGTTAGGCTGACTTTGAATTTATTATTCTCCTGCCTCAGAATCCCAAGTGCGATGAATTATAGGCCGATGTCACCATGCTTGGACATGACATCTGATGGAAAGCTACTGACAAAAGCCACAAAAAGGAATTAGGCTTTGTCTGGGCTCACTGTTTCAGAGACTTGAGCCAGCACGGTGAAGTGAACGGAGCATGAAGCCAAAGGCTTGGAATATGTGGTAACAGCACCCCCTGTATCAGAAAGCAAAAGCAGTTTTAGCATCTCAGGGCCCACCCGATTCTATGGGGGAGCATTTTATACCCAAGCCACTGTACCTCCTTCCATATTCTAACACATGAATTTTAGTATAGTCTGTGTCTCGTCGGATAATCATTTATCTAAAACAAACTTCATAAATCATCTGCATGCAATTTCATGTGTTTAGGGTTCTTGTCAGAGCTTAATCAAAATTATTAGAACCCGAGTATTAAGAAAATGAAGGAATGTCTGCTGCTATTAGAGGATGGAACCATTTTCACAATCAGAAAGGTTCCCTGGAAGGTAGTTTTTGGACTTGCATGAACCTTAGGTTCAGCTCAACTCCTCAAGGCCCCACCCCTAAGCACTAGGAAGTAAGGGTATGGTAAAGCTTGGGCTGGGGCAGCCTTTGCTGGATATAGAACAGCAGGAGACATCGGTAAGGCTCTCTCCTCTCTCGGAAATCAGCAAACTGTAGTAGAGCCACTGAGACTTCCAGTTACAATGTTCTCCATTGCTAATCCTAAAGTTCTTAGCCAGAGTGTTTACATGGCGCCTGTGTGACAGATCCAGAACCCTAAATACTGTCGCTGCATCTGTTGGCCAAAGTGAAAAAGTCATACCCAGGAAGAAACATGTGATTCTGGACTTCCTTTCACAGAAGAAACACTGGTGATTCTCGGAGGGGAGGAAAACAGTCCTTGCATGGACCAGAAGGAAAGGAGGGCTGGAGCTATGTGTGATTTGTAACCCAAAGCACAAGAAGAACAACCTTCTTTCAGAGACCCAGACTCTTCCAGACTTGAGGCTGCAGGAAGGACCAGACTAGAAATCCTATGAGATTTTTTTATTCCTTACCTTATAATGTTAGAGATTGAATCTCTGATTTTGCATAATCTACACCCCTTGTCCCTGCAACCACATGTGATGGATGAAAAAGTAGAAATGCTAACAAATGAACACAGAAACACATAATTGTTTCTGAGTGTGTTACCTGGCTCATGTAAACAAAAATCTGTGAAATGCATCTTTGTATCTCAAAGAAAACTCAAAACAGGTTAAGCCTGAGCTGGTCTCTGTTTTAAAACAGTGCAGGCCCCCAGGTGTGTGTCCCTTGGTGGATAGATCTTAAATGTAAATAATCAAGACAGGAACTCCCAAGGTGATCCAGAGCGCCTGTGTGCTCGCTAATGATCAGCAGAAGGGAGTAAACAGTGATCTGATGTTTGGCAACTGAAGAAGGTACAGCACATGAACTTAAGGCCGGAAAACGGTGGCAAGGAATTGGTTTGAATGCAGACAATGTGCTCAGGGCAGGAAAATGCCTTTCAGGTAGAGAAAATGCCAGCAAACACCTCTGGGGTATTGTCTGGAGAAACAAGCGAATTAATGATGTAAAGAACCTGAAAAGCTGCAGAGGTAGCCCAGGATATGGGAGGAGGAGGAAGGAGATGGAGCTGCAGTGATACCATTAAGGTGGATGCTAAGAGGCAAAAGCAAAATGAAGGCCGAAGAGATAGATGCCCACCAGTTAACCTTCGCTACAATAGCATAGACTCTGCTCTAAATATTATAGTCTTGAAAAATTGCTGGTGTTTTATAACTAGGTCAAAGTGTCCCATGGCTCAGATAGAAGAATTGTGTTTTCTGATTTGTAGGGAAAAAATGATATCAGACAATAATTCACCAACATAAGGTTCTCTTCCTTAAGTATCTTATATAATTCGAGGGTCCTCGCCTTTCTACGTATGACTGCTCACTGATTTGTGATTATCTCAGCTTTCCATCCCTGAGATAAATACCTGACATGACTTTTAAAGTTTATTAAGCGTTAATGCAGTTGATGAGATTGATAAGGGTTTGCCTGGGCTCACTGAGAGGTTTCAGTCACTGGCTGGGAGGTGTTATGGGGAATCATCCGGTGAGCTCATGGCCAGATGCAGAAAAGCACAGGAAGGAAGTGGGTACTAGGTTCTTCTCTCTAGGATGGAAGATTCCTAACTACACTCTTCTCCTTAAAGATCCTGCCATCTCCCAACAGTTCCACAGAACGACAGAGAAGTGTTTCCCACAGGGACCACTGAGAAACACTTCGCTAAACTATAGCTGACTCGATACAAAACTATGCAAGAATAATTTATTTTATTCTTTTGTTCCAAGAAGGGTGCTGAGGCTGCGGAGCCTGCCACCTGCAGAGGAAGCTCAGTGATTTCTAATCCAAGAGATGGCAAGTTCCAGAACAGAATGAACCCAAACCCCATAGCTTCTCTGTGCTTGAGGACATTGTGAAAACATTTTACTATGTATTGTATAAATCAGTGTTTCTGAGAAGTAGGGGAGGTGGTCTAAGGAACATTGCACAAATGATCTTTGCTTAATCCCTATAGTTCCTATGCCTATGAGAACATGAAGGCTCTGAAGACAGGGGTGAACCTTTGGAAGATATCTTTCCTTTAATCCTGTCATTCAATGCCAACTCTTAAATATCATGCATTATTCAAATAGTGCATTAATATGTATAGGGTCCAAAAGAGTCAATCAACAAACATGCCCTTGAGTGGATTTTTCTGCAGGAACAAAGAGAGAATGAAATTATCAGTCTGACCCAACTTGGTATATCCTTTAAATACATGGAACATTTCTAAGTCTCCACCTTTCCAATGGGGTGAAAAGATCAACCAGGATAAAGCCACCTACCTCACTTAGAGGCACAGGTACCTAACACCCCTGCCTTAGGCTTTTACTGCTATGAACAGACATCATGACTACGAAAACTTTTATAAAAACAGCATTTAATTGGGTCCTTGATCACAGGTTCAGAGTTTCAGTCTGTTACCATCAAGGTGAGAACATGGCAGCGTCCAGGCAGACATACTGCAGGCAGAGCTGAGAGCTCTACATCTGCATCTGAAGGCTGCTAGCAGAATACTGACTTCCAGGCAGCTGGGATGAGGGTCTTATCGTCCACACCAATAGTCACACACCTACTCTAATAGTGCCACTCCCTGGGCCAAGCATATACAAGCCATGATAACCCCAGTGTCACCACAGCTCAGTAGAGATGGGAACAGAAAATCAAGAAGCCCTGGGTTGCTGTGACCTCCAATCTGAGGGCACAGTTTCTTGACTTCAATCTGGCTGGCAGTCCTCACCTGTGGGTTCAGCTGGGATGTTCTGCAGGTCTCTTCCTTCCATTCCTTCACTGCCGAGGAGATGGAGTAGTGTGTTGGCCTGGTTTTCAGTCTTCTAGGGTAAGCCTTTAATCAGACATCTGTTTTGATGAGAAATATTTTGCAGTAGCCACTGTAACTTATGATCTTTCTTAATTCCTCTCCCCTGCACATGGGGTCATATGTGTATTTCACATAATAAATAGGAAAAAAAAGCAAAATCTGAAGCTATAACACTGATTGGTATCAAATCTCCAGAATTTATCATTTTACTCTGGTTGCATTAATATTAATGTCATCAAAGTCAGACACTGAGTGATTTGGAGGAATCTGAAAGAAAACTGTAACAGAACCACTCTGTCGGGCAAATATGTTAAACTCTTTTAATTTCCGTATGTTCTCTTCTCCCTCTCTCCCTCTTCTCTTCTCCTCTCTCCCTATCTTCCTCTACCATAGTCAAACCCAGGTCTTTTTTGTAAAGATGTTGGAAAGCAATAACCATCAGAAGTATCTTAGAATATCTCTCCAATTTTCTACATATCATTTGCCAGTCTAAAGTACCAGTGGCTTGCCACCATAGGAAGCTGTGTGTAATTACTTTGCTCGTCAAGAAGTGATGCTGGCATCTATGTACCAGTAAAAAGATACTTGCAGTGCTTCTCCAACATAATGGTACTTCAATCTTTTCTCAGTAAAAAGAAGCCAGATCAGATTGTTGTCACTAAGATTTTATACAATTCAAAACCAAACGTAGTAAGAAAATGCTGTGATTTTCTCTTTTGGGGGGGAAATCCATAAATACAAGTGTTACAGTGAATGCATTGTAAGCATTTGACCTACTCTTTTTGGTTCTAATATCAGATGAGGCCCATTGGGTAAAAGCATTTTATGGATAGTTCTTTACCGGTTTTGTGTTTTTATGTGGATATCGTGTGATACCAATCTTTGAGGGGGAAGTATTTTTTTATAACTTTATAAGTTATTTTTTTATAATGAGCACAATGGCAGGAGCCACCATGAAGTCATCTGGAAGACGTTCATACTAATAAGTAATTGGTACTTATGGTACACATAATAATAATGATGACGGTGATGATAATAATAGTAGTAGTAGTAATACGCATTATTATTGTGGTTCTTCTGCTCCATGACTGTGAGCTTTAAGCATTAAGACTCAATGGCCACATGCTTAGGAACAGCCAGTGATGGTTCTAACGCATAGCAAGGGCTCTAGAGACCCATCCCTTAGACTCCTAAACAGCAGGCACCACATGATCGTTCCCTCTTGACAACACTGTGTGATGTAAGGAGCCCTAAGCTCAAAGCATAATTACACTAGGAGTGTGAGGCCCAGAGGATGGTGCAGATTAGGGAGACCCTGTGGGCTGCCTGGGATTTGCTTAGAACTACTAAGCAAATTATGGAGGCTTTCTGTGTCTAACTCTCCACAGCATGTACAGTGTGGCACTCAGAACTGCGTGAACATTAGCCACCATTGTATCTCCCACTAACAGGCAGCGACTGAGACTTCCCCAATGATCGTCAGCTTATCTGAAGTCCCATGTCAGTTACAGAGTTATTCCTTTCCCCTTTCATGGGTTATTAATTATTTTGATAAACCCAACTCAATTATATGCTAATAAGACCAGAACCTCTAATTATTCTCTTTTAAATGTTTAAATGTTTGTCTAATTTTTATCCCCCAAACCTTAAGAAAGCTTTGTGTGAGTGTTTGGTCTAACCTATTTCGTCCTACTGCCCTCTGACCTTTCCAAAAATTCGTTTAATTGGTTCATAAGACTTATCAGGATTTGGAATCCTACCCTTGCTTGCTCCCGTGTTGGCTGACACTTGGGGAAGGTTTTGTTTCTGTGCTCTTCAGACTCTGCGGCTGGCATGATTAGAATCAAGTAGGTATCCAACAAGTATTTCTCAATGAACAACATAGGAGTCTCAGTGGTCACTGAGCAACCACAAGAGCTTCTTATGAAAGTACTCACTGGATGAATCGAAGTCCTGCCACCCAACTAGCCTTCTTGGGATCTTCTGGCTCTTCTGAAATTCCTTGTCTGTGTCTTCTGTTTCCTGCTGTGTACCCACAATAGCTCACATCACAACTAATGTTCTAAGATTGGACATATGAGTCTATGAATCATGAGTGACTCCAAGAAGGATGTGTTATCTACTCATCAGCTATAAATTATGCAAAATAGTAGGAACATCGAGGTGGACATTAAGACACATTTTGGGAAGGCAGGCCAGCTCTGACTCTGGGTCTCTTGCTGACTGCTGATGGCTTCACTGATGAAGCTCTCACTGAGCTAGGCTTTGATCTGCTTTGAGGCAGGCCTGAGCACTCTAGACCCCATTGCAAGTCTCAATTACTGTGAAAGGCGCCGAATCTAGCTTTGATGGTGTTCATGGAAAATGGTAGAAAATTCAGGCAATTTGAGGAAAACTACTCAAGCAAAAATAAGCCTGCTTGTTAGAGAAAACAAGCTCTAGCAGACTTTTATGCCTATAAAGGTAGAAGGGAATCAGGTTGAGACCAGGTAAAAGCGGTCGTCGATACGTGTCATCTTCTGAGGTCAAGGTGGGAGCCCTCCTGTGTGTGTGCTGAGGAAGGAACATTAGAGTTTGCCTTGGTTCCTCCTCTCGGTCCTGCTTCAGGTTTCAGCTCTTTGATTATCTCTCAGAAGCACAAGAAAATTGTCTTGGCTTTAACCTTAGCACCAGTATGAGATTTACTTTGGTTTCAAATTTGACTTCTTGAGAATTATTGCTTGAGAGTTTTGTTTGTAGGACTCTGGGGAGTTGGAAGCTGAGGCAAGCTAGTCCCTTGACCACACAGCGGTGTTCTTTGGGGAAATGCTAGAACACAACACCTTAAGTGCTAACTCTAGGAAACCCCAGGACTCAGCCAAGCTCAGCTGTGGAGCTGCTATCCTGGCGCTCTACAGTCCCATTACTTCATCGGGACTTTCTCTGTGCTCTTTTCCCTGTCTCTTCTGTTCTCAGGGAAATCAAGTGGCCATTCATCCAGTGCTGCATTTCCTGTATTATGTCTTTTGGGGCTCCTTTTCTAATCTAGTCATGACAAATCTCAATGAAGAAAACAGTTGAGATTGCCTTGATGGTCAATTGCAAGGTGTCCACCAACACTTGGGCTCCAGAAATAACAGTTATTTAGGGGATGTGCGCTCTGGCCAGCGTTTGTGTTTATTTTGCTGTTGGCCTTGCTTCCTCCAGCTGTGCACCCAGCTGTTGGTTCACTTTGCTGTGAAGTTCTGTCTTATTTTCTTCTGTCAGGACTTGAGAAGACAGAGGAGAAACAAGGGAGAGGAGTGATGTTTTGTTTTCTCTAGCCAGGGTGATGATTTTTTTTATTTCCTGGTATTATATCATCTGCAGACTTGAGAGTTTTTTTCTATGACATCCCCATCTCCATGACCTGAAAAATATTCTATTGGTTTCTACAGATTTATAATCTGACTGAAGAATTTTATGAGTTTGAAATCTGGACTTGAATAAACTGAAATTTAAGTGCCCAAGTTAATCATAGAATGAGAGAACCAGTAATACAGAGTGTTTCCACCCTACATATTATATTTCTGCACATAGGTCAGGGGAACAGAAATTGTTTAGTCTCAGCAAGTCCCATGTAGATCCTGGTAAATGTGGATGGTAAGGGGAGTGAGGGAACCAAGCTGGGAGATGTTAAAACCCATGTGGACTTATCTGAGTTTAATGAGTGTTTACAATGTGCTAAGCATGGACTTACACCAATAAAATTTATTAAACCTCCTCAGTCATGCTACGAGGCAAGAATTAGTATCCTTATCCCCATTATGGATGGGAAAGCTGAGGGAGGCAAGATTATGTGATTTAGTCACTTAAATTCAGTAGTCATTTAGCAGAAGAGGCTGGTTTCAAGCCCATACACTTTCCTTAGCATGGGCACTCTGGGTGAATGAGGGGTTTGTGGAGGTAGGAGCTGCCAACCTTCTGGCTTTAGCAGGCCATCTTTGGTGATCAGAAAACAAAGGCGCCTCGAGCGTGTGCAGAGTCTAACACTAACCCCACATGGAGAAGTCCAGATGTACAGGCAGTCCAGCCAGCCAGACCCAGGCTGATCAAATGATCATACAATGAGTGGTTGATTACATTATATAAGGCCTTTTTAAGTTAAAACATAAAACAACTCCCCTCTTTCATTTCCTCCCTCCAACCCATCTATCTCATTGGCCCTTGTTCTCTCTCACATTCGTGTTCTCTTTTTCCCATGGTTGATACATATTCCTTTTCTTCTTCCCTTGACTACATAAATACAACCTAGAGGGTACTTGCATGTATATGTTTTGGGGCTGACCATTAGGCACTGGATAACCAACTAGGGAGTTTTTCACTGGGAAGACTATTTTTTCTCAGCATTTCTTAGTTGGCTGGTCTTGGTCTAGGGTTACAGAGATAAATGATCTCATGGTCCTGGCTCCAACAGAAACATCTACACCACAACTCCTGTACCTAAGGCTCAGGGAATATTGTGGCAGATGGGAAGGAGATTGTAAGAGTCAGCAGAGAAGAAAATTTACTGGGAGATTGCATCTTTAGAGATAAATACCCTTCAAAAGAGTAAGTGGAAAGTTATGGGGTCAGCGCTTAGCAACTGTACTCAGCTAATCTCTTTCCTCTGTACCTAACTTCTCAGGATCATCACATGCTTTAAACATAGTGCTGAGTGTTTTGGTCCTGAGACATCAATAGATAACCTCATGCTGGACCCTCATTCAATTGCAAAAAAAAAAAAAAAAAAAAAAAACCTGTACCTGAACCTCAGAAATTAATGGCCCATGAAATAGGAACTGGGGTGTGGCTAGATCTGTGGGTACCAGGAACTTAGTAACTGCTTCATAGAATACCTGAACATAGCTGGAAAGGCCCTGAGAATCTTGGGTGATAATGTATTGCAGAGGTTATTAAAAACAAAAATCTCCACTAAAAACAGATGGGTGTTTGGTTTCCTTTGATATCCTGAGCTGGAAACAAAGGAAATGACTGTTGCAGAAAGCAACTCAAAGCACCCAAGAAGCCCAGTTTGGAAGGAAGACTTTGAACAATAAACTATAAATGTTGTTACAGTCATCAATGTAAGAAGCAGCTGGCTACATCTGACAGCTCCTGTGTATGTCTAGTTTGCCTAGATAAAGATTTCTCTTCTCCTAACCCATCAAATGAGTTTTGAATGTGCACCTGGTGGCTATAATTTATGTGCAAAGTGAAACTAGTAATGGTTTAATCTGCCACAAGCTTAATGTAATTCTTTAATAGTATTCCTGTGTGTGTGCAGCCCTGAAGGACAGAGAGTGGGATTTGCCATTCTGTCCCTTGGCAGACAGCTCTGTAATGAAATGGGACTTCGGGTCCAGTCTTTGTACAAAACACCAGATCATTATCAGGGATTGAAGAAATGTAGGGATTCTGAGCCAAAGGGGCTTTTACAAACTGCTGAAGGAGCTGGGTTACTTTTCATTTGCGATGATTTCCGTAAAAGGAGCCGTTACACCATGGGGCAGAAAGTGTCTCTGCTGCTGCCTTTTGTTTTCTATCTTTTGATGCTGGGTTAAAATACACGGAAGGGGTTCAGATTGAAAATCCAAACATAGCTTGGATCTGTGTGTCTTGAAAAATATGTCAGAGGTCCTGTTGAATGTGCAGATGATGGCCACCTTTACAATTCACATACCCTCTGTCCCCTCCCATTTCCCAACCTCCTCTACCCCACTTCATTAATTATCATTGACCCTGTGTGCTTGACTTCCTTATTGTTCTTTTGTGCAATATATGCTCAAGATACTGTGTGCCTTTAGAAGAAAACGTGTGGCTACATCCGTGGGTACTGGAGTCATCTTGGTGCAACTTTGAACAGTAAATAACACCCACCACAGTCACCACTAAAAAATCCTTGCCTGAATGCCAAATTTTAGACAGCCTTGATGTCATCACCTTTCTGCTTCTCTCGGCCTGAATCATGGCCATGTCATTTCAATAACTAATTGAAACCTGTCTAACTTTCTCAATATTCAGTGGGAAAATTCCATTTGAAAATTCTTTTCCTGTCATGACTACTATGTGCTTAAGAGAGAATGAAGATAGGAAGATAAGAAATAGGATCTGTGTGTGTGTTCTTCTCTGCTTTTCAAATGAAGTATGGAGCTTGAAAAACCTCCCCCCACTTCTCCTTTTTGAAGCTAGCCCTGGTTCCCATTCCCTAAGAATGAGTTTCCCTTTGAAGGCTTGGGTTACCTTGGAGGGTAGAGGGGGAGAACTGTAGGGCCTGCCTAAGGGAGCATCTTCCAGCCCATCCTAACCTCACATGAAACTCAGAGGCCCATGTCCCAAGGAGCCACTGAAGTCCCTTAAGGTTGGTACACAGCCCAGTTCTGCACAAGTGTGATAGCATATGACAGAGGTTTTCTTGAGTCCGGCTTTGTGGGCCACTCCGCCCCACCCTGCCCTGGCTAGGTTCCTTTGGGACAACTTACTGTATTCTTGGGGCGTCCAAGCTGCAAGCTATTAAGTAAGTGTAGGTGGGGCAGGATGCAAGGCTATGTGTATTGTAATGACGAAGAAGAAGAAGAAGAAGAAGAAGAAGAAGAAGAAGAAGAAGAAGAAGAAGAAGAGGAGGAGGAGGAGGAGGAGGAGGAGGAGGAGGAGGAGGAGGAGGAAGAGGAAGAGGAAGAAGAAGACGAAGAAGGAAGAAGAAGGAAGAAAAAGAAGGAAGAAGAAGAAAGAAAGAAAGAAAGAAAGAAAGAAAGAAAGAAAGAAAAAAGAAAGAAGAAAACGAAGAAGAAAAAAGAAAGAAAAAGGAAAGCAGGGTGTGTGTGTGTGTGTGTGTGTGTGTGTGTGTGTGTGTGTGTGTGTATGTGAAAGAACAGAGACCTGAAGACTACTCCCTGGCTCCATCACTCAGATCTTGTTAGGGGACTCCCTGGAAGGGACTGGCCTTTCTTTGGAGCCTCTTGGGCTTGGTGCTCAGACAGGTAGTTGGGAGAAAAAGAACCAAGCTGTCAGCTGAGACTGAAGGCGTCCAGCACCCTGCCTTACAAGATCGCACCCCGACCTGGCTTAAGCACAGGGTGCAGGTGTCATCTCCCCGGGTACCCCTCCTAGGAAGGGGACAAGGCGCTTCCGAAGGGACGGGCGGCAGGCAGGAGAACAGGCGGGGGAGGGGCCGGGGGAAAGTGGGCGGGGCGGGGGGCGGGTGCCCCCCTGAGAGCCAAGCCGGGCCGGGTACCGACTGCCATCCTGCCGCAATTTCCCTGTGTCATGGCTCCGGTCTCTTAGCAACAGCCGCCAGTCCGGCCGCCCGGAGCAGCCGCCGCGGGCTCAACTCCACCCGGCGGAGCCCGGCGCGCTGCAGCCACACAAAAGAGGCGCAGGGCCGGAGAGCGCGCGGCCGCAGGGTCGGTTGTGCGCCGCAGGAGGGGACCGTGGTAGCGGAGGAGGCGCGCCCGAGGGAAGAAGGGCTCCAGGCGGCGCGCGGGATGCGGAGGACCTGACACTTCTTGGAAACTCTTGGAAATGGCTCCTGCCACCGCGCCCAAGGGGACTGCGAGCCCCTGGCGCAGGTTCTTCCCCGAGGGGCTGTTCAGCCGCTCTCGCGCCCGGTGCTCCGGGGCGCTGTCCCTGCGCTCTGCCGTCGGCTCGGGCTGAAAAGTTTCTCCATGGTTCTTTGTGTCTCCCGAGCTGCCCTGGTCTCCCTGGGTAAGTGAGCGATTATTGTTTGCTTAGAGTGCCTCCATTTTGAACATTTCTGTCAATCCCCGGCCTCCGAGCGCCCTTCACTAGCCCTCCTGTCCCCGAGCCCAGGCCCCTTGGCGGGTGTTCCGAGCCAGGTGTTCTCCTAGGCGTGCTACTAAGGCTGCGCTGCCCAGAAAAGGCGAGTTGGGGATTGCCTTCACTTTGCTCCAGCCAGTCCTCCCTCCAGAGGCGGACTCGCAGCTGCTGCACTCATGTGACGAGACCAAAGCAAGGGCAAGAGACTTGGGGCCCTGCGGGCCAGGGGACGGGGGTCGAGGACCTGGGTTGGGTGCGGGGCACAGCATCGCTCACAACCTGGGGCTCTAAGTCTCTGTTGCTGGGTTCTATCCATCATGAGCAGAGAACTTGAATCTCTCTCTTGGAAGCAGTTGTATTTTTAGACATCTCTCATTTGATTTCCCCATCCTCCATTCCTTAACCAAGGCAGGACTAGCACCAGGCAGCCAATTGCGAAGGCAGAGGAGATCCACTGCTAAGTTTGTTTTCCTTCCTTAGGTCTAAGGAAAGCCTCTAAGGGGGCTTTTCTGTGCCACCTGACCTTTGTCAGTGTTCTGTGTCAGATCGTGATGTACTGAAAAGGAGTTCATCTTTAAAGAGAACTGGAAGAATATTAAACTAGGGAATAATTCTAGCTATTAAACAAATTTTAAATATCTTCTGTAAACCATTGTTGAAATCTATCCCAACTTCCCTTAGAATCTGCTGGATGTAAATCTAGCTTGCAGAGGAGGAATATAGAAAGGTGCCTTCCTCCTCCAAGACATTCAGCCCCTGGGGGCATCCGATCAACACCCAACCAAAACAGCTTCCCTTCTCTCTTCAGAAAGCCACCCTGGCTACTGAAGCTGGCTTTGTTTCTAAAATGCCTAGACTTTCAAGTCTTCTGAAGCCAATCCAGATGTCAAGATTATTAAAGACACTGGAACCTACAGTTCACCTAAAGCAGCAATATTTATGTTGCAACCATACAACGATTACAGACATGGGGTTAGTCTCTCATGTATAATTGGTGTTTATACTTACTGGTAGAGGACCTTTTAAAAACCAGAGTTTAAGATGTGGTCTCTCCGTTGACTCCTCCCTAAGACACTTAGGATTTCTTTACTGAATTTCAACCAAGTTCCAAAGAGATACTTATTTGCAAAGAATACAAAGACCAGACTGCCATTTGTTTGCCCATGTGGAGAAAAGATCATGCCCAGGTTGATATACTGAAGGAATCAAGGGCTCTTCACTCAAGCAGCAATTAAAAGCGAAATTCTACCCAAATAACTTGCAATTTTAGAGAATAATTCATTCTACTACACGAGCTGTCTTGAAAGGTGTATATATAGCCAAAAGCCTGTGATGGCCATTCTGTATCTTTAAGAGCAACATAATGCCCTTAATTTTTTAGTATCTCTGTTGAAGGATAGAGAATGCACTCTGAGGACCCAGAAGGACTGGAATTTAACATTTGATAGATAACCACATACAAGCATCACTTCTTCTTCCCACATAGACTAGACTGTAGAGTCAGCACCCCATAGAGCTCCCCAGAGCTAGGCCACTGTAGCTGCCTCCTCCCCTCGTGCCCTCCCCCATGACCTCCTGAGAAAATGGAGAAAACAGCTTTTATTTGTGGAAATACCTTCCTATAAATTATCATTATGTAGACTGCTTTACCTAGGAAAATTGCCAATTCATTTGAACACTTGGGGTCTATAGAATACTGTTGGTACATTAATAAAGGGTCAGAAAGCTATAGTGGCTGAGTTTTCTAACATTGCCATTTACCCACACAAGAGAAAGGTATTTCTTGGGGAGATTCCAGAGGACTTCTCATATCCCCTGATGACATTTAGCACAAGATACCTTTAAAGGGAGCTCCTCCAGGGGAGGAGAGAAAGCCAGAAGGAAGAGCTGGCCAGCCGGGTTACATAACAGTTACCTAAAAGGAAATATTCCATACCAAAAAGCTGTCCAGATGTTGCGAAGCGGAGATGAGGGGACAGGAGAGGGCTCTGCTCGCCTATTGCTCCAGGGCTCGAGTAGACAAGAGGCAGCTTTATGGAAAGATTGCTGTTGCCCTTAAAGTAATATCTCTGAGGTGCTACTCAGGGCAGTGACCGGCGTCAGTCATCTGAGGTCTGCCATTCCTTCTCCTGCTTCCATTTCACTCTCATCCTGGAAAATTTACCCCTTTCTTTTATACAGTTGTAACTTTCAGAACTGTTTGGTGACTTTGGGTTCCACTTGTGCAAATTTCTTGGCTCAGAGGACTGGCACACCAGAGGCCCCTCCTTTGGGAAAGTTTTCCATTGCAGTGAGAGGCAGGGGTGGTGTGTGGGGGTGGGGGGACCTCTGACCAAGAAAGTCCTCAAACATTACTTTTGAGTCCCCAAATCCACAGGATTTACAAGTATGTCAGGACTCCCACTGGCTGCCAGCCAGTAAGCTTTCAGATGGAGAGGTTCTTGGAACATGTGGGGGATGGGGTGGGGATAGGTGAAAGCTTTTTTCAAACTGGTTCAAACCACCTTTTCTTTTCATAACACAAACCCATCTTGGCTCTGTGTACACAGATCTCGGTCTTGAGGTAGGGGTGGAGACACACCTGGAGTTCCATCCTGGGGCAGGGGCAATCCTGGCACACGGGCTGCTGCGGGCAGCCTAGCCCGGCACTTTCTGACTGTGTTCCTCTGCTTTGCTGCAGGAGGAGGTGACCAAGCAGCTAGTGGGCAGCTGGCGCTCCCCCCACAAGAGCTTCGGCTGCAGCCCTACGGGCTAGCCTTGCATTCCACCAGTTCACCATGATCGCCACCGGCGGCCTACTGAGAATATCGGCGAGAAAGCAGGATCCTCTCCGGCCCCCCAGCCAGGTCCCTAAGCGCAAGAGGAAAGCCAAGAAGAGGCGTAAAAACGATGTGGTAGTAGTGAAAGGCAAGCTGAAGCTGTGCTCTATTTCGGGACTCATTGCCCTCTGTGGGATCCTAGTGTTGTTGGTGGGCATAGCCATGGCCGTGGTGGGCTACTGGCCAAAAGCCAACGCAGCCAACAGAGGTGGGAGCAAGCAGTTACTGCCTGTGGGCAGCAGCCATCGCATTGGGGCCGCCAGCAACAGCAGCAGTGACAACAAAAACCCAGCCAAGAGTCACTCTGGGACCCCAGAGGGTGTCAACTCCAGTTCTGTGGGCGGGTCCAGGAGTCTGCCTACAGCAAGATCTGCAGCCACCTCCTCGTCCTCTTCCTCCTCCACGTCGGTGGGCTTCTTCTTCCAAATCTTCTCAGGCTACTTGCACTCAGACAAGCTAAAGGTCTTTGGGCCCCTCATCATGGGTATAGGCATCTTCCTCTTCATTTGCGCCAACGCGGTGCTCCATGAGAACAGGGACAAGAAAACAAAGATCATCAACCTGCGGGACCTCTATTCCACTGTCATCGACGTGCACAGCCTCCGCGCCAAAGATCTGGCAGCAGCAGCTGCGGCGGCGGCCGCGGCCGCCGCTTCCTCCTCCGCTGCTACCCCTGGCTCGGCGCCCCCCGGGGCAGTGCCGCTCAATGGTTTTCTCAGCTACGTGCAATCCCGAGGCCTGGAGCTGAAGCCAGGCAGCTGCGCAGGCTCTGCGGACGCCTTCGGGGCTGCTGCAATGCTGGCCAGGGGCTCATGGCCCCAACCCGCTGGGCTGGGAGGAGGCGGCAGTGGAACTCGGGAGGCAGGGTCCCCGCCGGACCTAGCTTCATCTCCGCGCTGTCCGCGGGAGCCCCCGAGTCTGACCGAGGCCGTGTACAGCATCTACCGCGAGCGCTCTAGTGTGGCTGGCCGTCGCCGGACCACAGTTGCCGCGGTGGCTGCGGCCACTGCCACTGTTACCGCGGCTGCCAGCGGCAATAGCAGCCCGGCGCCCTGCAGCCCAACCGGGAGTTGGGGGCGCCAGAGTACCGCCAGTTCCCTCGTGGGCTCCTCACTGAGCGCCTTCACCCTGTTGCCCTTGCAAGGGGACCGGGACAGAGACGGGGAACTGGAGGGCGCAAGCTGCAGTTGGCACAGGCCTTCAGGAGAACGCGGCTCCCGGGATCTCCCCAGGGGTGAACTGGACCTGAGCCTGACGGATCTCCGGGGAGCCGAGGGCGGCGCGCTCTGGGCGTCCAGCGAGCCCGAGGAGCCCGAGGGCGCGACGACAGCACGCACCGCCAGGGGGCAGGGCGGCCGCTTGCCCAGGACCGGCAGGTACGCGGTCTGGCGGCGCCGCAGCACCAGTGGGCTCCCGGACTACCGGGCGCCACCATCGCCCGAGCCCCCGCCTTCCCCGTGCGCAGCGGACCTGGACTCGGGCCCCCCTGGTTCAGCCGCCACGCCCTCGTCCCCTCTGCGCCCTGAGGACTTGCCCCGCGTCCGGCGGGATTCCAACAGTTCTCAGTCCGATGACCAGTCCAGCAGCAATAAGGGCTACACCCCCCTGAGGGAGGCTGACACCTCGGTGGAGTCAGTCGTGGATGTGGTGGCCAGGAAAAGGCTAGACTGTGAGGAGGCCACAGATCCCAGTACAGAGCACAGCTCCCCTGAGGGTCCCAGTCCAGAGCCAACTAGGGCAGAGCCTCTGTCTGTGCAGAGGCAGTTTACAAACAAGGAAAAACTCTTCCTGATTTCCAGGTCTCACACCCCAGGAGTAGAAGACCCTGAGCTGGAAAACTCTGCCAACTAGGGAGAGCGCGGGGCAGGGGAAGGAGACAGGAGTAGAGTCCCACAGGAACCTCTGCATTAAAAGCCCCCACCCTACCCTGATTCCCCTGTGGACAGGTCCGAGGAAACCATTCAATATCCAAAGAGCTGCAGAATGTTATCCTTGAATTACGGTCACAAGATTCCTGTAGATAACTCAAAGCAATTCTTTTTTAAAGCAAAGTCGTCTTTTTATGTCCGATGGTGATTGTACGTTCCATGAAAACCAAAAGTATTAAAAGGTCACAATCTAGTTCATTAGATAAAATTCTCTTAATTTTCTTAGGAACAAAATAATATATTTTTGACAGTAACTCTGTACTTTACCCCTATTTTTTCTTTGCCCATCCCCTGCCTAACTTCCCTTGCTCCTGTACTCCGCTGCTGACTTCATCCATAGCTGCTTGTAAGTGGATGGCAAGCTTTTTATTTCTGCCCTCTTGCAGAGCCCAGAAGCGTCGGTGTCAGTTCTCTTAGAATTGAAGTTTCTAGGTGGAGTCAAAGCTCAAAGCAGGAGCATTCTGGAGGGAGGGCCTCCTTGCCCCGCCCCACCCTGCTCTACATCTGTCCAAAGGATTCTATTTTTTAAAAGGATATTTGAATTTTGCTACCAGGGTATGTGAAGCCAGAGGGCGCCAGCAACTGTACCGGATTGTCACATCCTTAAACTCACAATACCAAGTCCACCGTGCGTTACTGAGTATTATCACACTTGTATGGAAAATAACATTAATACCTAAAGTCTTTTTTTAATAAAATGTTTCCAAACAGTTAAACATAATACTGCCTCGTTTTGCTTGAAAACTCGTGATTCTAGAGCACAGGAAGCCCCTAACAATTTCTCTCCTAAATCCAAAATATATTAGTCTATTAAGACTATAGTCATTGTCTCCCAGAGTGACAGGATCGCCTGTAAAAAGTGTGAGTTTGTCAACCCATTTCTGGTATCTTTTTAACTGGAAGACAGAGGCAAGCAAGCAACCCTTGTGGATTTCTCTTATATGTAGAATGAAACTTTGAATAAGTAGTTTTCTTTTTCTATAATGCTTTTAGTTAACCTGAAGTTTAATGTACAGGGGTACCAGGCTTTAAAACTTCCTCCCCACTCATGAATGTTTCTCAATTTGATTTGCTTGGGGTCCATGGTCCTGCATCTAAGCCACATAGTCGTGTTATAATAATTCCAAAATAGTTCACATTCTGTCAGTTAGCCAATTTTCAAGACCAGAAGACAAAACAATTTACAGTTCTGTTCCCTTTTCTTTGGAGTGTGACCTGAGACTCGTTTTAAAAAAAAACTAGTGACAGATGTACTTTTATGGCTCCTCCCACTAAGCTGCAGAAGGTATGTGGATTTGGGACAGGAGGAACTCGAAACCTTTGTTAGCTGTGGAGCTCTTAACAGCATACAATAGACTCTGCCACTGGATCTGTAAGAGGAGGTTAGTAAGACCCACACAGCATTAAGGGAAGTTACTACACCTCAGGGGGAGGGGAAGAGGCGGGGTTAGCACAGCCTCTAGTAGTAATTCTGAAGAGATACAATTTAACATAGAGGCTATTGTCATTATGTTTACTATTGTGACATTGCATCTTCTGCCAACTGTAGCAGAAGCCCAGGCCCCACCCCAGGTTTCTACAGTCTGGGATGGTTATTCATTATCTGCAGAACCACAGACAAATCTCTTAATCCTTTTGGGCCTCTGGTGAATGATGTAATCTCTGTGATCCCCTTCAACTCTAAGAGCTTAACTTAAATTCAGGGTATTGGGTTTATGCTGGATATAATCTCATATTTGTACACACAACTTAGCACAGAATGATATGCCCCCATAAACTTCCATATAACTTTCTATAATAAAATTCAAATGGACCTGATGTTTCCGCAAACAGTACACGTTATTAAGCTAGTAACTTGAACCTCTGGATTAATTTATTGAACTTTTCTATCAAATAAAAGTGAGCTTCTAGCACATAAGAGAGACAAACAAATACAGCCCCCCTTCTCTGCCCCTGAACATTGTATCTTCATTCTACCGTTAGAGATTATGTTAATTAAAAGTTAAAAATTAGCCTGGATATTCTTTGGTGCTATTTCCAGCCCTCAGAAAATATGACATGATGATATTTAACAAATTATGAAATTACTCTCTTTCTCTCTTAGCTTAACTAAGGAGGGATGGGCAGGATAGAACATTCCCTTGCAAATGAGGAAATTCAGCCTAAATGACTGACTGACAGCAGTTTCTAATACTGATGGCTTAATTATTTTGATCATGTTAAGTAAATACTAATTGCCCATGTTAATTTCATATAGAGGTCTCCTGAAGTTAAATCCTTAAGCAACTAACCTAGCTCAGTATCAATTGCTACACAGCAGATCCTGTGGTGAGTCAGTCTTAACAACTATAGGAGGACAAATCTGCAATAGCAATGCTTTTCTTTCTTACTGTTTACTGTGGAACGTGTATTTATCTGCCAGCCTCAGGTATAGATCAATGAACCTGCCTAGCAGCTCTACTTCCTGTCCATGGAGAAACAGCCTGAAGACAGAGGACGGAGTACTCGCCCAGGGCTGTGGAGCTGGTAAAATGTAAAGTTGGGAATGTTGAGAGTTTTTGCAAAGATTTAGACCTGCTGGTGAATGATGGCTGGTAATTAGAGATTCTGGAGACTATTTCAATTTCCCCCCTTTCTTTGCTTCCTCTTAGATGCCCTTGCAGGGCCACACATAGAGTGCTAGAATCTAGTCAGATAGAAAATTAAAGCTTGTGCTTTAGGGCAGCAAATGGCTTATCTGTGAATTTATGTAAATTTTCAGAGATCTTTGGGCCCAATCAGTAAGAGTACTAGAAAGGACATTCCCGACCACAGAATCCCCCCCCCCCCCGCCATTTCTTTGTATTAAGCACGGCTTTTGAGATTTAGAAAGAACATAGCAATGTGTTCAGGGCAGAGCAGCAGTTGCAGGAGTCAAGGTTCTGAGATGTTTATAGCGACTGGGGGGGGGGTTGTTTCCTCCCCCTGGGAACTTGTTCTGTACTGAGCGATCACCCCTGCACTACTCAGCCTCTGTCCTCTCTGTTTTTCTTTCTGTACAGTAGGAATGCAAGTGGGACCCACCTCACAGGGTACGGCTTGGTGTACCTGGAAGAGCTTGTATCTGGTTTGGCGCATGTGCCGTGCTGTGAGCGCGTCATTGGTTTCATTTCCAATGGTATCAACTGCTAGAAACACTTATTTCACATGGGCCTCTTTGATTCACAGAATGATTTTAGGTTTATAAAAATCCAGTGTGTAATCAGCAGAGTACAGTGGCCCAAAGTGTGACTTCCAGGTCTTACATAACTCTGCCTGGGTTTCTCAGTCTGCGAAATAGCAATAATAATAGCATTTGACTCATAGGATTAATTATTCAAGGGAGGACTAAATAAACTAATACACTTAAAGGACTTAGAACAATTCTTGGCACACAAAAAATTTCAGTAAATGTTAAGAACTGTTATATAAGCAAATTCAGAAAAGTAATTAGTAGTCTAAATTTATTACCCAGTTGTTAGGAACAGAGACAGATTTATTGTATAGAGAAGTCTTAATAACTTAGGTATGTTGGGGAAAATAGAACTTTAGAAGCAAAGCCTTGAGCAAGGATGTGGACTTCTTGTGGCACCGGACCATGATGTTACATAACGGTGGCCAAGTGCCCAAAACTCATCGCTACACTTGGCTGCCATTTGTCCTCTGTGTGTTTGCTGAAGCTGGGCACATCCGAGAGCCAGTGAGCCTCTGAGGTCACAACCTGTCCATCAGAAGACCCAAGGTCAAGATCAAGTGCTCGGTCCACATAGACATGTCCTCTGTTGATTTTTACTCTGTGTGGGTTTCTCAACATGATGAATTTTTAATTTTTCCAAGCTGAAGGATTTGGAGCAAAAACCCTCTTATGATATCAATTTGAAATCAGCGCACAAAGTCGTGTTCCAGTTACATGATAGTTTGCCAAGACATTAAAAAAATTACTTCCCTCTTATTTTTAAGTAAGGTGTTGTATGAATAAATGTAGCATAGAGTGGACGTATTCCTCATCCATAACAAATAAAATGTACGCACAATAGTTACTGTTTTTGTTTTGTATAGGAGGCGAGTCATCTTTTCGGAGGTGCTAAATTCAAGGATTAAAATTTGAAGTTATGCTAAGTTCTTTAATGACTACAGCTCTGGATGTGTTCTGAGAGTCCTTTCCTCTCTTTGAGGGTTTTTTAAATTTTCAAAATAAAGTTAATTTTAGTGGATATGGATATTATGTCTTTTAAGATTAAGTCTCCACAAACTGGACAGTATAACTTCAGTCAGCTTCCTGCCATTCCCCACCCCACCCCAAATAACAGAGAAAAGTCACATTTCCTGTGTGCCACCTGTCACCATGGTGTCAGAAAAGCACAGGGTAGCACTGCATTCAGCCAGGACTGAAGCATTTCAGGAGTTACGCCGTCTTCCACCCTGGTGATGTAGCATCAGCTTTGAGCCACCTCAGGAATTATCACTGACTACCACCATACTGATCTAG
Source organism: Micromys minutus (assembly GCF_963924665.1). Taxonomy (NCBI): domain Eukaryota; kingdom Metazoa; phylum Chordata; class Mammalia; order Rodentia; family Muridae; genus Micromys; species Micromys minutus. Next base: position 1,893,390 of record NC_137958.1, read on the forward strand.
CTGCTTCCCCAGAGCCAGAGGCCTTTTCAAGCTTCCACCACCAGACAGTGTTAAATTGACAGCCATCCTGACCCCTTCATTGATGCCAGCAATACTGTGGCTTTTCATGACAATTAGGATATTGGCAGTTTCGAAGATAATATAATACATTGCAGTATCAATTAAGTGTGTTTCTTCCTGGTACTCGGGCATCACAAAGTGTGCACCTGCCTATAGCTATGCTTCTGACACGCCCCTCTCCTCCCCAAGTGCTAATGAAGTCTGGAAGCTCCTGTAACAAGGGAGCAGCCAGTTGTCAGGCCCTTGTGGGAACCAGGAAAAGGATCCTGTGGAGAGGCAGAGAGATAAAGGTAGGTGAGCACTTCTAGAAATGATTTACTTGGTTACTCTGCTTTAGAGGTTAGATGGTGTTCTACCCAGACAAAAGTCTTAGAGTGAAGATATGAAACAGTTTCTTTTCCTTAGAAAACATAGTTACAAAAAATACATAATTAGACATATGCGCATGTTACACAGTGTTTAAGAAATTCAGCATAAAATAGTGTTATTGACATGAACCCATTTGATAGGTAGTAAACATCTGATAATGTACAATAGTTGGAAATCAAAGCACATAACCACATTTGCAAGGTGTTATTTTGAGGCTGAGAAACTCACGAATCTTTTAAGGTAACTTACAGTGGAAGAAAACCCTCAGCTAATTTATCAGTCAGTGGCAGCAAACAGGGACACAATACTATTTTGTTTTACTTCTAGCCTTGAGCCTTTCTTTTCACCGAGAGCCTGTCTTCCATATGTATTGTTTTCAGCCCCCACGTGAATTTATCTCAAATTGGTTTTGGAGATGTTGGTATGGCAGTCACCATGCTATTCTGAGACAATGGGCACACAGTCCAGACTAATGCCCACCACAGCAACTTTACCGTATTCTTTTTGAGACAGGCAATAACCAGTGATTTCAACATAATGTTAAATCTTACAAAGTAGGTGTGGGCCTGGATCTTGATTAATGTGGAGAGGTCATGTAAGGGGGCAGGTTTCAGCCAGGGACCAGTCTGAAACATAGCAGGAGGTACAGAACTCTGTGGTGTAGCAGATTATTATAAGGCCTGTTCAGATTTGTCTTTTCCTCCTTTTCTCTACAAGAAAGATGCGGTGGCATCTTCATTTTAGAAAAACAAACAAACACCTCTGCCTCTATATTTATAGATGTGGATAGATAGATATCACAATTGTAAGTAGTAGAAATATATTTTAGACTGGGATTAAAGTGACCCAGATATGAAAGCACCCAAAGTATTCATTCACCACATTAGATATTCAATGACTCCATTTATAATTGGCTTCTACTGATGGGGTCGAGAAGCATCAATTGACCAAACCCTAGCAAGCCACATCCTGAAGCTGCCTTTGGGAACAAGAAGGACTTTTGTTGAGTTATATGTCACTTGAAAATTACACTGAATTTAAAAATTAAAAATTTGAAGTCATTTTTTTCTCGGTGCATGTATAATGTGGCAAAACTGGTAAGGACCTCTCGTTCACTCGCCACGGTTGGTGCCATCCCAGCATGCTGGGAAATGCTGAGTGTGCTCAAGTGCTGTGAGACAGGCAGAGCCTGGGCCAGGGCGCACTGGGATCTGCTTTATCAGGCTGCAGTCTGGGCCTGCTAGCTGATGTTCTCCTATGGTCTCTCCATGTCAGAGGGAAAGATACCTTTTGTTAACAGCACTGCTACCTCCTTCACATGCATATTCTTAGCAAAATGAAAGCTTATTTATAACCCAAATATCCTTCTGCAAACGGATCTTCTCTGCGGCCTAGCAGAAGACTATGTGCTTGGTTTCTAAAGAGACAGTTAATTTAAGGGTAGTCACTGAAAACAGAACAATGTAGAAAAAACACAGCTCGAATCTCTGTTTACCTGAAAGCTGCAAAAAAAAGACATAAAGCCAAAAATTATTTTTCCCACACAAATACTGTCAATGTAAGTAAAAGTGTCGTAGTTTGTGTGTAGGAATTCTCCACATAATTACTTAGTTCTTTGTGACTTTTTAGTGCATGAACGGTCAACAAAAACTAAACAGAGCTTATTCTTTTTGTGAATTCACGAATGTGAGACTTGTAAAGACATTCTGAATTTCAGATAAGATTGAACAGGTATCACCAGTCAGAGTTTTACTGTCAAAGTCACTGATAACTTTTTTTTGGGGGGGGGGGGGTAGGGCTACAGTTATCAGCCAGATGTTCAAACTTAGAAATGTTGAAGGTTACTCAACTTGATAGCAGTATCATGAATAATGTCCATGAACAGACAGAATCCTCGTGAAGCCTCCAGGGACTGAGCTGGTGTCTGAATGCTAATCCCCCTGCTTATGTAAGCACAAGGCTCCATGTTCCGGGAGCACTAAACACAACTTGAGAGTGTTTATTGGACTGGGCCGTTTCTTCCACTTATATTAATTTTATTCCAGTTTCTTGCCTAAGAACATTTCTTGATTTATGAGTCTTGTCTAGAATGACCTCTGTAGAAAAAAGTATTATATTAATAATAATAAGCTAAAAGAGACCAAAGAGTAACTTAGGAAAGCTGTTAATAATATGGATATATACATATATAGATAACAAATTGACTAACTACATCTGCTGATAAAGATCTAAATCACAATTGAAGTTCAACATCTTCACTCCTCTTCTCCCATGGTGCTGGTCACATGTGGAGCGACTTCCTCCTGTTTATACAGTATCCTCTGACCAAGTCAGAAGTATGGTGACAAATGCCTTCCACTGCCTAAAATAAAAGTCAGCCTTGATTAAGCTAACAGCCATTAAACCTAACATTTCACAAATAAATTGGATACAACATCTGGCTAGCCCGTAAGCTTGAATCTTCATCAGTGGAGCTATCATAATAAAACAAAAGACCTGAAATGATGTAAACTGGGAAAAACTTCAGGCATTGTTAGCGCCATGAACTAAAATAATACAAGTTCATATGTGGCAACTTTTAACCCAGCACTATTTTAGAAAATCTAATGGCTGCATAAAATATGGCAAGCCTTAAAAATGTTAATTAAACTGATTTACATAATAGGTTGATATATATATATATATAATTACTTAGCCATGCTGCCCTGACCGTTCGGAAAGAAATTGAAAATTCCAGTGGTGAAAGGCTACTATACTGAATGATAAATTCAGGAATGAAGAATGGGATAGGCAGCCTTTTCCAGCCACCGAAAACAAGGTGACCAGAAGCGTTTCCTCTGTCTCACTCACCAATTTCATTCCCGTGGTTAAGAAAGCCCAAGTTTAGCAGCAATAAGGGTTTGAATGAGCTCTCAATGGCTCCACCGTGGCCCAGCATCTGCTAGCACACAAATCCGTAAGCAAAGGGAAGTAAAATTTGGAGTTGGATCCCAGAGTGAGTAGTCCAACCCGGTGTCTTTTGATAGGTGCCCGCTCTTTACCACCTTGGAGACTGCTGAAAGAGAAAACGGTTGAGACGTGCCACGGCACCGGTTGAAATCTAGAACTTACCAGAATGTCTGATACCGAGGAGTGTCAGGCAATGATTAGGCCTTGGCCTGGAATTGTTGATTGGGGAGTCAAGACACAGAAAACGTCACTAGAAGCATTCCAAAGATTCCAAGCTGCAAGGGCCATGGGGTGGGGCGGTCCTGTTCAGCATGCATGTTGTGAATGGGCCGCTGGAATGTGAAGCAGGCAATGCGTTCTGCAAGGGGAGGTACTTCAGAGATAAAGTTGCACCGCACACTGACCGAAGCTTCACTCCACGCCACTGGTGGAACCTGCAGGGGCTTCTGTGCCAGAGATAGCAACTTGAAGAAGATCCACAAATCCCAAAACATAAATTCGCATCGCTGAGTGGCAGCCCACGCCTGAGGACACACCTGATTTCATGCTTATTACCAAAAGCACACACAGAAAGTCTGATGACATTCAATAGTCCCGATATTACACTTTGCTTTGATGTCAAATGGCTTACATTCCACTGTACCTATTTACAGTCAAAGCCGCAGTCATAAAAGGGAGCCTGCAGCAGCTCTGGGCCTCAGTGAAAAGACTAGTAAGACTTGGGGTGGAGGAGAAGAAATGAGGGTACGAAACAAACATCAGAGTCATAAATACTGAAACTGACTTTTTGTTGGATACTCTCTGCATTTACAATTCAGATGGTATCCCTTTCCCCAATCCCGTCTCCCCCCCCTCCCATTGCCTCCATGAAGGTGCTCCCTCTCCCAACCACCCTCCCCCACCTCAGCACCTTGGCGTTCCCCTACACTGGGAAAACGAGCCTTCGCTGGACCAATGGCCTCTTCTCCCATTGATGTCAGACAATGCCATCCTCTGCTGCATATGCTCCTGGAGCCATGGGTCTCTTCATGCGAACTCCTTGGTTGGTGTTTAGTCCCTGGGAGCTGTGGTGGGTTTTGTTAGTTGATCGTTTTGTTCTTCCCGTGGATTTGCAGACCATTTCAGCTCCTTCAGTCTTTTCTCTAGCTCCTTCATTGGGGTTCCCGTATTTAGTCCGATGGTTAGCTACAAACATCCTCCTCTGTATCAGTATGGCTCTGGAAGAGCCTCTGAGGAGGCATCTATATCAGGTTCCTGCCAGTAAGCACTACTTGGCATCAGCAATAGTGCTTGGGTTTAGTGGCCCCATGTGGGATGGATCCTCAGGTGAGGCAGTTTCTGGATGTTCTTTTCTCCAATCCCTGATCCTCTATTTGTCCCTTTATTTCCTCCCATAAACGTTTTGTTCTTCTTTCTAAGAAGGACTGGGGTATTGAAATTGTCTTTCAACTACATTTGCACAATTAAATTTAAATGCAATAGAACTAACTTATTATGTAACTCAAATCCTCAATTTAAACATATAGGATTCTTCATATACAGAGGTGACCAAAATAATTCCCAAAAAGATTATATTTGTTCTGAGGATTTATGACTTTTGTGTTGTCTGTTTGTTTGATTTTTGTGACACAGTCTCTTTTTCCTGAGAATCCAGGCTGGCCTCCACGGGAGACCTGCCTCAGCTTCCTGGGTGCTGGGCTACACCTATGACTTACCACGTTCATTCAGATATGTCCACCAAGCTGGGGGTGTTCTTAAGGGAGGATTTGTCAGTGTCTAAAGATCATGGAGTGGAACCAGATGTTCACACACCTGGAATGAAATAGATTTCCCCTGACATGCTCTTCCCAACACTAGTCTCTGTTTCTCTGTGACAACCAAAGCAAGAATAACCCCGCCCACAAAATTAGCAAATCAGCTGCAGCAGTGTCGGTTTCGACACAGTGAATTATGTTTGGGAAAGTCATTTAAATGCATCATTAGTATTTACTTCCATGCTGGTTTTCTTTAGCCACAGTAAACGGTTTAAGACAAAGTCTGTTGGCAGGAAAACGATGATTTCACCACTGTCATAGGACAAATAGGTTAATTTATATTAAAAACTATCTACCTTCTTTAATCTTTTCTGAGCATTGTACTGATCATTGTCCAATCTTTATTCATTGTGTTAAGGACACTGAAGCTCCGTAAATCCAGCAGTTGAAAAGTGTATTGAATTGAAGAATATTTAAAATACACCAACACCTCGTTTTCAGACTAATTTCTGTAAAATTGTTTTCTTATGCTTTTATCCCTAAGTGACTCAGATATATTCGGTTATCTTCTATTATTTTGATATTTGGTGTTTGGTCACACTTTCTGATTTCTCTGCTTCTCTCTCCCCCTACTGGTGACTAGTTGTAAGCACAACTTAACATGGGGAAAAGGGCTGTTCAATAAGTTGTAAGCTACCTCCATTTTCTTTTCTTTTCTTTTTTTTCAAAATGAGACTTAAATAATCAAGTGTGTCTTCTTTCTCCGTTATTCCTAGCAACAATAAAGGCTTTCTGAAGTCCTTTGTGTAGCTAGGTTCACATCATGGGAGGGTAGATAGATGTCCTTTGTAAGACTCTGCCAATTTCTCTTAACTACAAATACTAACTCCAGCTACACCACCCAACACACACTGTTCCTCTTACTTTTTATTTTAAAAAACACACATGCTTAAGAATAAATACATGGTTCCAGGCAGATTGTGCAGTAAGTAAAGCGCTTGCTCCATCACTACAAGGTCCCGAGTCTGACCCTCAGAACCTTTATACAGATGTGAAGTGCAGTGATGTTCATGTGTACCCCAGCTCCAAGTAGACGAGGGTTCTGGGTCTACTAGACAGCCAGTGTGACACAGCAGTTGAACTTCATCATAGTAAGGGGTCTAAACATGGAGTGCCACTTCCTGTCACCTCTCTCAGAATCATGCTCAGCTTTTATTTGCCTCTCCAGACCACTTGCCTAGGGATGGTGCTACCACAATGGGCTGGACCATTCTGCATCAATTAATAGTTCAGCCCCAAAGCCATGCCTATGGGCCAAACTTACCTGTGGAATTCCTCAGTTGAAAGACAACTCTAGACTGTGTCAAATTGATAGTGAAAGCTAACCAGGAACATCACTCTAGGAAATGCTATGAACCGAGAGAGACAAGAAGCTTCACAATACAACAGGGCCTTGAGTTTTGGTGAGACTCATTGTGAAAAAAGGTCTAGAACGCCATTTGCCAACCAAGAGAAGGCATCCTCTTCATGAGAAGTGAGACTGGTGCAGGCATCCCCCATGAGACTATCAACAAAAGTCTGGGGTGCAGTGTACTGCTTCTGTACAGCTCTGGTGCTGTTGGCTCACGTGGCCACTAGTCAGAAAAATGGCGGCCACAGAGATGAAGATACCAAAGAAAACCTGGCCCACTGCACCTTAGCATCCACGTATGCACAGTTCATCCAGTGGTCTTCCTGACTTTACTTCTATCTTCTGCAAATGATTTTTGGTTTTGCTTTCTTTTGTTTGTTTGTTTTGGCAAAGTCTAATCCAAAGGCTTCCAGATCCATATCCTCTGAAAAATAAGTTCAGCTTCAGCAAGGTGACATAATTTGAATGAACAAACCAAATAAAAAAATCAGAGTTCAATTCAACTTGTCACCTGCACTCACCTCTTAAACCACATTTAATTTTCATAGGAAAGTGTAGCAACATCATGCTCAACAGGGCAAGACTCTCACACGCATGAAACAGGGCCAAACTGTGTAAAGAGAAAAGGCAGCTCTATTCCTGAGGGACTCATTCTTTCCATGGCTTAGTCTCACCCAGTTCTCTGCTAGAAGAAGATCCCACTTCTCCTCCTCCCCTCACTTTAGCAGTTTGTTATTATGTTTCTGGTTGGTAACCCAAGCTTTGTTCTCAAAAGGCATATCCCAGGAGCCATCTTGCTCATCAGTATTGAGTTGATTTACCTTTTTATCCCAGAGCTGGAAAACCACCCACACTGCGTAGTAGAAAAATGAACTACCAGCTCTACGGTACCTTCATTCTTTGTCTAGGGTGTAGGTGGACAGTCCACAAGGCCAGTAGCAACCTCTTCCATACCAGCACTGTCATTTGAAAACTAAATGCTTCTGACAAAAAAAATATGAAAGAAACCACATTTTCAAGTTAACGGCTTGTATAGGTATATCAACTACCAGGATACCCACAATGTAGCCACCACTAAAGAAATGTATATTACTAGGTCATTGGATAATAGATATATTGAGATCAAGGCTGGCCATGGGGATAAAGATAAACTGGCTGGGAATTTTGGGAAGGAACCATTTGCAGAGCTCATTCCTTTGGCTTCCACGGTGTGACCCCACAGCTACAGTTGTTCATCCCACAGTTCTATCAGGCCAGCTGTTCTGCTGACAGAAACTGATGAATGTTATAAACATGAGCCCACTGGAAATCATATGGGGCACCATGATGTTGAAAATCCACTTGGAAGTCCCCAGGCGGTGGTTTTGTGTGGAGGCTACATTTCAGGCAAGGAAGACAAGCCTGTAACCAGTGAAAAAGCAGAACCTGACCCTCCCATGAGAGAGGCTACCCACTATCACCACCTGCCTCAGGCTCACACCATTATGGTCCATTGGGAAGAGCTGTGGACAAGGAATGCCTGAATGTGTAAACTGAGTCATTTGCCTGAATGAGAATGAATGCTTCTCCTGGGACTGTCCTTTAATAATATGACATATGACATATGACATAAAAACATCATTACACTCTGTGTATGTTCCAATGAGGCTGTCCCTCACCTTCCTCTTTTCCTCTAGATATTGCCACCAGTTCACAAAAGTGGTACTTGCACATGACTGACATACTCGAAATAAATGCAGAGCTATAGATCCAGGCACCTCTTGCTTCAGGCAAAAAGAACAACCTCTGCACTTTTTGAAGTCCTGCCACACTAGACGTCCCTTCATCAGCATCCCTCCGGTCACCTTGGAGTCAGGATATCTTTCTGTCTTCCCCTAACCTGTGAGCAGTACCAGTGTGCTGTCCAGAACCAGGCCAGAGTTTTTGTCAGTCATTAGCTTGACCATAGAAACTCTATGTTGGTGTGACAGTGTATGCTGGCCTTGTCAATGGAAAACAAATAGCTTTTGGCTAAAAGTCACAGGAAAACATATTTGTCAATAGCTGCAGATAGAATGGCTGCCAGGGGATGTACTGGCTCAAACCAACCTTTTCTTTTGCTAGCATATATGTTGTTGCAATTGCATTTTCTGGTAGCAATTATGTAGTGAGAAGAAATACATATTTTCCAGAATAATCTCAAAGACAGTGACAAGAACTTTTTGTTATCAATAATAATATACTAAGTCAAAGAATAGCTTAAAAATCACTTATTTAAAAACTCTCCTTTAGTAGCTTTAAAACATGAAAAGCATTTATATAATCTATAAGTAGGGAAAGAATTGTAGAAATAAGAATTACATACTAGCCAGGTGTCCTGGCTGGTTTTGTATCTACTTAACACAAGCTGGAGTTATCACAGAGAATGGAGCCTCAGTTGAGGAAATGCCTCCATGAGATCCAGCTGTAAGGCATTTTCTCAACTAGTGATCAAGGGGGAGGGCCCAGCCCATTGTGGGTGGAGCCATCCCTGGATTGGTAGACCTGGGTTCTATAAGAAAGCAGGCTGAGCAAGCCAGAGGAAGCAAGCCAGTAAGTGACATCCCTCCATGGCCTCTGCATCAGCTCCTGCTTTCTGACCTGCTTGCGTTCCAGTCCTGACTTTCTTTGGTGATGAACAGCGATACGGAAGTGTAAGCTGAATAAATTCTGTCCTCCCTAACTTGTTTCTTGGTCATGATGTTTGTGCAGGAATAGAAACCCTGACTAAGACACCAGGTGTGTAAGAACAGGCCTATAATCTTAGATACTTCAGGAATTGAGGATAGCAAGTCCAAGGCCTGCCTTGGCTACAAAGTAGCTGAGACCAACATAGAAAACTTAATGAGATCATGTCAGAAAACAGGAATATAAAATAGGCTTTGGATACATGGGGAAAAGACTGAGGATAAGGGGTGAGAGGCAATGAAGTCAGGTGACAAATCCCAGAACTCTGAAGACCAGCATCGGGGTGCAGATCTGAGTTTATTGCCCTGAATGTAAGCTTATAGATGGTGTTTGAGCCAATCCGAGTCTCCTATGTCTTTGGCCACACTGTCACTGTGTCCCTGTGAATGCCCTGTCTGACGAGGTAACTCAGAGAGTGTGTGTTGCACGGGGGAGGGGTATCGTCATCTGTAAGGACAACCATGAAGACAGGGAAGCAGCCACCACCCTGGCTTCGGTTCCCCTTTGCTGTCTCGCCTGTGTTCTGGGAACCATCTTAGATCTAAGGCCCTGTACTGCAGATCAGGACTCTTTGAGGAGTCACAGAAGAGTGTGTCACCTTATTCTCTTTCCCATGTTTTTCTTCACAGGGTTGACCTCCACATCCGCCACATGGATGTAGTTCAATGGCAAAGCCCTTATTTAGCAGTTACTGGAAGTTAGCTCCCAATGCTGAAAAGAAAAATTCACAGCAAGGAAGGTGTGGTTGGTTCTCACCTTGACAGAGATTACAAATGATTAGATGGAGTTATGTCCATGGATCTTGATATTTTTTGACCTTCTTTCTTTGTGACATAATTCCACAGAGAACAAATCCAGTTGCAGAGAGACACCACCTCACCTTGCAGTTCGTCAACTGAAGAGCACTAGACAAGAATGTCAGCATCCTAGCACAAAGGGGAAGAGAGGTGGGCTTGGTGTAAATGTCATCTGGCAGTGTCTACGTGCCTCATCCTTTCCCCCGATTTTGTTTTGAAATGCTATGACCACAGATTACTTTCCTTGATCTGTGAACAGGATAGTTTAAAAATAAATCTCTTCATACTGGCATTATTGGTAATAGCCGAAGGTAGTTAGCAGACGTGTCTGCAGATGGGGGATGGTGGGAGAGTACAAGACAACATTTCGGAAGGAAGGAGTCTGAGCTACAACATGGATGGACCCCGAGGATGTGCTCAGTGGCATTGAGCAGTCACCACAAGAACAAGTGCTGCCTGGCTCTGGGTCTGTGACAAGATTAGACCAAGCACATCTGCAAAGGCAGCGGATAGATTGGGGCTGAGCAGTGGTTGGAGAGATGGAATGAGAAGGGTTATTATAACGGATTCTGAATTTCAGCTGAGGATTCGGAAATGCTGTCAGTTCGGGTGTTAGGGTTGAACAGTAGAAATGTTCATGTGTCATGGGACTGTTAATGCAGTAAATTCTATGCTAGGTATGCTTGATCTCGATTTTAAAAAGAATCAAGGTTGGCTAAGCAAGGCCGATGTACCCTGTTAAGTCCTTGAGCACTGGTCAGGAACCATGACTGAACTGACAATACAAAGGCTGTTCATGAGGGCAGTGGCCACTGAGCCCAGATGAGCACCATGACATGGACAACGGGCTGAGGGCTGTGTGTCATTCCTCCGAGGGTAGCCACAGAATTTTGGGAAACGAGTAGAAAGTATATTTTGCAAACCACCAGAGACCACATGATGTGTACACCCTTTTGAATGTCCTCAGCAGCAGTGTCTGCAGGTGGCCATAGCTGGTTCAAATCCTCAGTGACAAACTATCAGTCTATAGGTGAACCCCAACACAAGCTTGTAAAGTTTTCAAATGTATGAAGGGTGAACCTGCCCCCAGGGATCTTTGATAGTGACCAGATGTCGCCAACTGCAGTCCCTGAAAGGAAGGTCTGTCTTGTTACAGAAACGCTGGGAGTGCACTTGTTTCCGTTCTAGGATGCCAGACCTGCTGCTGTTGTTAGACTCTTCCAGGACTCTTCCAGGTCCCAGCTCCGTTGATTTTCCTCAACTTCTCTTTTGCTTGTTAGTGAAGGATACTGAGCTATAACTAAAAAGCCTAGACCAGTGATGGGGCCACCAGGCTCCCTTCTGCTCAGTGACATTGCTTTTCTACACTGCCTGTGAAGTTCAGTGAAGGGAGAGAGAAGGAAGGTACAGGCCACAGCTCTTCTCCATACCCACTTAACACAAAATTGATTCTACTCTTTCTTCTAGCAAAAACTTTCATAATTGACTGAGACATTTTGAGAAAAAAATACTTTACAAGTTATAATCAATAGTCACTCAAACAGAAACTGATGCAATGAAGTTCTTACAGAGCACAATGCACTGGGAAGTCCCTTTAATTTCACTGTGAGGGGTTCGACTCTTGTAGGCGTTTCTCGTCCTGGAGGCTCACTGTAAATTCACTACTTCTAAGTGGAGGAACACATGCTTGGCCAGCACCAAATGATGAAAACTGACTTAGACAACTGTAATAGACACACACCTGCCTTTGCTTCAAGGATTTTCAGGGCTATTCATAAAGAAAACGGAAAGAGTTAATAAAATGCAGATGCTACAGCGAGGGCAGCCTTCTGTGTTCCAGGCTTTGTGGCTCCCGATACAATAGCAAGGTACCGTCAGGGCGGGAGATCAAGTTTAGTTAGTAAAGAACAACTTCAAATATGCAGAGCCCTAGATCTGATCCCAGCACCGTGGTGTGGTGCTGTGTGTTGTAACAACTAAATAATGTAGAGTAACATTGTAACAAGAATTCTACTAGTTAGATTGTAGCCGGAATTAGAGGAGATGAGAGATGGTCTACAAGCATACTGGAGAAGGCTCACAGGTCACCAGCTGTTTTATTTGTATATAAAGGAATAGCATGAACATGGGGTTTGGGCTCTTCAGAGGTCCTGAAGGGCATCCCTTATACTACTTAAAGACATTTTACAGGATGGCTGACTATTAGCCATAAAAGGAAACTCTTGTCCCTTGGACCATTTAAGACCATCTCCTTATTGGTTGTAGCTGGTTTCTCCAGCAGCTTCATTTGAAAAACAAATCACCTCAGCAAGATACGGCTGGTGATCTTTAGCATAACATCTGCCTCACCTTACTTAAAAGCAGCACTTAAAGATGTCCTTTCTGTCTGCTCTTGTGTGCAAAGAAGATCAGACCTGGAATTAGAGAAGTGAGATTTGTTTTCCTTTCTTCTAACCCCCTCCATGATTGGTTCAAAAGCTATAGCCCTTGAAGGAGGGCACCAGTATTCCCTGGGGAATGTATTAGAAAGGTAATCTCAGGTCCTATCCTACATTCATTAGCAATATACTGGAGATGGGGCTGGAAACCCGTGTTTTCAACAAAACTCTCAGGCAACTCTGGTTCATGCTCATATCTGAGAACCACCTGGACTTAGTCACTAGTCTTGGTCAGCCATCTTTTGAATATATGATGCTTTGGAGTCCAGAGGGCTCCAGTGAGGAAATGCTTGTAGGGAAGGAATGGGAGGGATATCCTGGGAGACTGTCATGAGAGCTCCCATTTTAAGGTATTGAACCCATTACAATGACTCATGCAAAACAGAGACCTATGTAAATGGCAGGATGTTGAGGGACCTGCAGGTCACAGGGTCCTGCAGATCAAGAAACACTTTGCATCACAACCCTGTGAGTGGCCCTTCCCAATAATCATCATTACCTGAGCATGCAGTGCTAGTCTTTTTAGCCTGACACTGCAAAGCACCATCATCTGTGTTGTGACAGAAATGTCTTTTCTCACTGTTCCAGGGGCCAGAAGACAAATGAGCAAAGATCTAAACAAAGTCACTTCCTCAGAGCTTCTCAGCATCTCCAAGGTGGCTGTGGTTTCCCGTGTTCTTTGAAGGTGCTTAGGAGCCACTGTCAAGGCCTCGGTTTCCCTCGATAACCTTTATAACAGAGAGAGACTGAGAGTTAGGACTTCAACATTCACAAGCTAAATTCAGTGTGTCTGCACCGAGAGAGGGGTGAGCTCCTTCAGAGAAGCCGTGTATCACCTCAGTTGCCTGCACCTTGCAGAATCCTCCCTGTCCACCCGATGCACCACAACGCCCAGAGGAATTAAATGAGGCCATGGGAAGATAAGGCTGAGAGCCATGGGCCAGATCGTAAATCACGTGCATTGAGGAGGCTTTCTATCTACAGAAGTCCAGCAGTGCGTACACAGGGACACACCAAGTTTCATGCAGAAACGTTCCAGGAAATATACCATGAAAAGTGAATGAAACCTTAGGCCAGCGGCTTCTCTCTGGAGTCTTGTTTTCATTCCGTAGTGAAGCACTCAGCTCTCATCCCAGCCGCCCGTGCTCTCATAAGGGTCTCTACCATCAATAGCAAGACGCACCACACTCAGCTCCCCTGCCTCAGCCTCAAGAATGTACACAAACCCACACTCCTGGGCACTTCTCCAGGGTCCTGCTTTCTGCGGTTAACATTCTGTGAGGTGAGAGTTGCCCACTTCTCTCCATGTTTGCATGGGGCTCTCTCTGCCTGTGTCCGTGTTTTGATGGGGCCCTGCCCTGCTCTGGTTCCATCTTATTAAGAGGGACACTGCAGGACTGGAGGTCACTGTCAGTTTTCTTCTTGTCACTTTGACAACTCTGAAGAGGATGTTTATTGTGGCTCGTGGTTCTCGGAGCATGGGCTGCAGCATGGTAGGAATGCATGGTACAGATCTGGGATCTGGCCGGTTTATCTTACCAGCAGGTAGGTTGCCCAGGACTCCAGTAGAAGCTCACTTCCATGTCTACTCCCCAGTGACCCATTTCCACCACTAGGTCCTCTTCCTAAAGATTCCACAACCTCTCCCAAGAACTTTACCATCTAGTTACCAAAGGGCAAACACTTGTATTCAATTCATGGTCTTGCCAGAGCCCCTCCCAGGATTTGCATGTAGATACTTGTAGAGGAGAAACTCGTACAGTGGATGTACTAGGCTCAGCTTCTTAAGTCATGAAAACATTTGAGTCATGTGGCTTTTGAAAAAGATTTCTTAACTCTTTCAGCATCAAATAGATACATAAGAGATCTAATGTGGCTTCCGATATCAAGTGTCACAGCGTGAATGACATGTGGGTACAGTGTGTAACTCCTGAGAAGGCAAAGAATATTATTTAGACTCTGAGCATCCCAGTGAGCTCTGGCTCATTAAATTAATATGATACTGAAGACAAAACTTTCAACCACTTATAAATTCTTTTGAAAATTGAAGTATTATAGACTAATATTGAAGACTTAGTTATTAGAATTCATAAGATCTGCATGACACACCTAGATCACGGGATAGGTAACAGAGGTAATTCTGTGTAATTTAGGGATGCAGAGATATAAATCCATAGGAAGAGCCAATGGGGGAGGGTACAAAGAAGGGAGAAAGAAAGCAAAGCAAAACCACTTTGCGGGCTTCAGAAAGTTCATATTTGCTGTAACTATTTCCATAGCTGCACATTTCCGCTGAGTTGTGATTATTTATAGACAGCCCGAAGTCTTTTTCATGTGTAGGTTCCAATTAACTTCTGGCAACGATTCATCTGAGCCGCCGAGGCAGTGTGGATGGCGCTATGTTAGCGTTACACATGGTTCGTGAAACCAGGAAACAGCACCCAAAGCTTGGGTCTGTTTGTTGTTTTTGTTTTTGTTTTTGCTCAATGAAAATCAAATATTTGGAACCTCTTATTGATAAAGACATCTGTGAAAGGGCCTGACTATGAGACTCCGAACCAATGACAACCTTTGTGGCGCTTTCACTGTTGGCCTCTGTGTGTGTCCAGCTCCTCAAGCAGCAACTGTCACCCAGATGCCACGTTCCTGCTTTGTTGAGAAAAAAATATCATTTCTGTGGAATATGAATTTTCTCTCTGCTTCTCACAGCTCAGTGGCTTCACAACATCAAAGAAATGATTCAGCAAATGGGCTGCTCTCTGAACATAAAGATGCCGGGTCCTTCCGTCTCTTTTAGGGAATAATGGTGTCAGCAGCACCACTCAGGAAAGATTACCATCATCACAGACATCCTTAGCCTTCTGAAAAAGAACTGACGGTCACTCACAGGCAGAGGGTCACTGCCAACCTGGAACACAGCAGGCATTAAAAATGTCAAGCTTTCCCTTTATTTTTGTAATGAGCGCTGCATCTCAGGTATTTGCAGAAAGACACAATGAAGAACATAAAAATAATCCATGCTGGGAAGAATAAAGTCACACGAATAAAGTGACTTCACAAATTAGTCCCACAAACCGCAGGACTTTGTAATGTCACAGGTGTGTGTGAACACAAAAAACACATCAAAACTCAGCTTGTGTCAGTGAGATGGCTCTGAGCAAAAGTGTCTGCCTCCAAACCTGGTGACAGGATTGATCCTTGGGACTTAAAGTGCTGGAAGAAGGGAACTAACTCTCTCAAAGCATCCTGTGATCTTCACATGTGGGCTGTAGCATGCCCCCAACAAACAAACAAGCACATGAATGAATGAATGAATGAATGAATGAATGAATGAATGGGGGAAAGGCATACTTGGCACAACAGCACTTCTGTTTCCACCCAGGTCTGTGGTTACAGCCAGCTACATACAGGTCAGTGATTATTACTGGGAGAAGCAAACAGAGGACACACTCATGCTCACAAGTGTTCACACGTAACCATGTTGTGTGTAGCTCTGGGGCAGTCTTATGAATCCATCCACAAGTGGGTATGAGAATGTGTTATTGACCATGTGAGTGACCCCAAAAGGAGACATCCATTCATTCATCTGTAGTAGTGTGTGGTATGTGCATTTCTGTATGATCATGTGTGCACAGGTCAGAGGCCATCATTGAGTGTCTTCTGCTATTACGTTCTCTATCTCATTTTATTCTGGCTTTGATGTGGGTACTGTAGATCTGCACGTGTGAGCACAGGTACGTTACTGGTGGGGATGTATTCCCAATCTGCACTCATTCTTCCTTGTAGCATAGATGCCAAATTTATACTCTTTATGTTCATATTTAAATTGGATATTCTCTGTATTTACTTTTCAGATGTTATCCCCTTTCCGGCAATCTCATCCCCCCTCCATTGGCTCCATAAAGGTGCTCCCTTACCAACCACCCTCTCTTACTGCAGTGCCTCGGTATTCCCCTATGCTGGGAAAACAAGCCTTCGCTGGACCAAAGTCAAACTTAGACTCTTGCTGCTTCAATCATCTGAGTGCTGAGATTACAGGTGTGAGCCACCACACCTAGGTTACAGGTGTGAGCCACCACACCTATCTTACAGGTATGAGCTACCATGCCTAGGTTACAGGTGTGTGCCACCACACCTAGGTTACAGGTGTGAGCACCACACCTAGGTTACAGGTCTAAGCCACCATACCTAAATTAAAAATTTAAGCTTAGACTACAGGTGTGAGTCATCATACTAAGCTTGGGACATGAATATAGGAAAGCAGACTGAGTCAATGTGGTACTGAAAAGTGGATAGTTATTAAAAATAGATACAAAAATTTTAAATATATTTATAAATATGTAAAATTTATATAATATAAATATATAATGTAAATAAAGTATAAACTACTAAAAACTAAGTAAAACCAACACTGGAGGTGAGATTAGCAGCTCAGATAATAAGTGGCAGTTTTGAATTCCAGGGTTTGGATTTGTTATTTCAGGCAGCAGTGGAGATTTTCTTACTCAAGGCTTTCCAACCACCGGTCCACTGCATGTCCAGCTAATTAGATGACCAGAAAACAGCGCATCCAGAGATGCTGTCTGTATCCTCGGCCTCTTCTGACCAAACTGACCAGCCACATTCTTCAGGGAGTTCTGGATCTCCTTCTGCCCACACTGGGCCTTGGTGCTATGTTTTGCTCTTTGTCCTAAACTGGTACCACATGGGATGTGCTGTGGAGAGGAAAGTGACTAAACAGAAGAGCACAGTGCAAAGTGACAGTCCCTGATTGGCTACGTTGTAGCTGTAGCCTTTTTTCCTCCCTCATGTGGCTCTAGGGGTGTGTGTTGTGGTTTGATTTAAATGCACTTGGAGAATGAGGGGAATTCCACAGCTCAGGACATCTGTGCTACTCACCATGACAGTGTCTTAGTGACATAGGATGTGTCCTGTGTATGTGAGGGACTTTAGGAAGGAGGAGAGCAGACATATTGTCTACAATCCTGTCAAGGAGATGTCTTCCAGCCCTGTCGAGCTATCCTCCTGTGGTGGTTCATCCTGTCAGTGTGACAAGACTTAGCATCAACTAAGAAACAACCCTCTGTGCATGTCTGTGATGGAGTCTCTAGGCTGAGTTAGCCAAGGTTGGAGGCACCTTCCATGTGGTGGCCCCACTCTGCTGGATGGAATGGACAGGAGGAGGTGAGCTGAGAACCAGTGTTAATTATTCTCTGAGCTCTGACTGCAGACACAGTGTCAACACCCACTGCAGACGGCTGCCACCACGAACTCCCTGCCCAGAGGGACTATACCCAGCCGCTCTCTCCACTGTCTCTTCCATCCTTCTTTCCTCTTTTCTTACTTGCCTTTGTCATGTATTTTCTTTACAATAAGGGAGCTAACACCCTTTCCCTCTCCATCCTGGCCACTCTCTGTTTGGCCAGCACGTGGTCTTGTGCAGTGTAGCATCAGGCTCAGACTATGCTGCCCTTATCCTCAGACGCTGCTGTGTACTTCACACTAGAGGGACTCCTTGACAGCTCGCCCCTCAGGCATCTGGTGTTATGGTGCCAACAAGAGTCTTCTTGGTCCTGTGGCTGTCGCATGGGCAAGGAAGCCTCTGCTGATGAGAAGTCTCCATGCAAGTTGCTGTGAGCCACAAGCCTCTGCTCCAGCTGTGCCTTGGAGTCTGGACCGTTCCCAGAGAAGGGAAGAGAACCTGGAAGGAAGCTCACTGACGGGAGGGTGCACAGGCAGAGCTAACAGGTAGCCCCTCCCACTCCTGCATGGTTTCTAGAGGCTCTCAGGCATTGTCAGCTCTCTCTCTAGCTTCTCAACTTGGACTTCTCAACTATGATCAGTCAGCTGAGATTATTATTATTATGATAAAAATATCCTTGTCTCGGGTTCTGGAGTCAATAGTTCGTGACCTGCAGGTATTTGTTTGCTAATTTGGTTTTCATCAGGAAACTAACTGTTGGGTCAATTTGGTTTCTGGATTGAGGACTTTTGCCCACTTCAGGTCCTGGACAGCTCATCAATGTCCTTAGAAACAGAAAAAAAATGCATAAGAGTCCTATGGCGCCCTCTGGTGTCAACTGGAATACAGTACACTGTAGTTCCCAAGGAAATGTGGGGGACGGGCATCAGACACAATATTAATAATAAATAAATAATGACATGGTACATTTTATTAATTATTAATGTTTTATAATTTATAATGTGATGTCTTTTGAACATACTTACAAAAAATTGCGGTAAATTTTGTAAGTTATAAAAATAGAAAGAAGCTATATGTGTGCTATTATTAATCTATTTCTTAGAAGACCACAAATGCTTTTTAATTTCAGTGGTCAGCTCTGTAACTGCTTGTGCAACACATGGCATTCCTTACACAACAATTCCACAAGTGTCTAATTCTTGAACACTTGCTTCACTCTAGGAACGATGCTAAGTGCTCAGTATCGACCATTTCATTTTATACCCACTACAGAAAAAAGCATTATGACTCCTACTTTATAAAAGGCATGGATGTCAACATTTTAGGGGTGTGAAAATTCCCTAAGACCAGGAGGCATGGTAAAACACTGGTTTTTACTTTAATATGACCTAGTAGATTAAATTTATTCTCCCCATGTTTGTTTCCTTTGAGGATGATAAACCCCCATCTCTCTTTCTCAAACACAACTGTGGCCACAAATTCCTCCCTTATTCTTTGGTATAAGATCTCCTCTGGTGCATTCATGGATGAAGAGATATTTGTTTTAATAATTTTACATTTACTACCGAGATTTTCTCTAAAGATGTTCTGTTATACTCTTAGTATAAAGCTAATGGGCCATTTGCTCATGTAATCTTCTGTTTAAAGATGCATCAGTTTGGATAAGAGGGCTCCATGCTCTTTCAAAAGACTAGAGTTTCGTTCACAACACTCATGTCAGGTAGTTGAACATCACCTGTAACTCTGGTTCCCAGGGATCCAATGCACTCTTCTGGCTTCTGCAGTCACTCTCATGTGCATGAGAAACAAAACATATATCAGCTTTAATTTCTAATACAATGAAGATATATGAGAGTACACCATGATAGAATGAAATTAGTATGATATAAATGTGTACACATGTATATGCACATTACATCTTTTTATAGGTGTATGATTAAATGCCCCGACCAAGGAAGCATTGTTCTCGCTCACAGCTCAAGGGTTTAGTCCACCATGAAGAGGCAGTTGCGGCACACAACCTTGAAACAACTGGTCTCATTCCATTCACAAATAGAAGAATTCACCAGAGAAGGATGTGTGGGTGCCAGCGATCAGTCTGGAGAATGTTTCTTCCCACAGTCAAGACAAGTCTCCTCACATCAATCAACACAATCAAACTCATCCCCCATTTTCCATGTACCAGGTTATTCCAGTTTTTTCCAGTTAACACCATCCACACACATGCACACACTATCCAGAGGGAGTTTACACACTCAACCTTCAGTATATATGTGGGTTTCACATTTGTAGATCTTAATAGCGGCAAATCAAAACTATTTGGAAAAAAGGTTGTTTGTACTGACCAGGTATAATTTCTTTCTTGCCATCATGCCCTAAGCAATACAGAAACCCTTTAAAAAGTATTCATATGGTGTAAGGTATATGAGTCATCCAGAGGTGATTTAAGAGAGATAGGAAATGTTACACAGGTATATGTGTAAACAAGGTATGATCTGCACAACAGTTTTGAGCATCTTCTAAACTGGTAAACAGATCAGAATGTCTCTGAAATGAATGCTTTACAGATAGCAAGACCCCCCCACCACTGTGTGTGTGTGTGTGTGTGTGTGTGTGTGTGTGTGTGTGTGTGTGTGCATGTGTATGTATATTTGTATAATATCCTATTTAAATAAAGCTTCTCTAAGGTTAACATATATCTACAGAGAATAAAGGAGTTCTGAGACCAAAGTCAGCCTGAACACACTTCTGCACTGGTGCCTCTCTATCCCACCCCTTTGGTACTCCATTTCTCAGCCCACAGACTCTGCATGGTCATAGAAACTGTTTTCAGCCATTGAAAAGGTCCTCTTCAGATCCATCCCTTAGTAACAGAAGTACAATGAAGGCTGATAATTGTAAAGATGAAAGACGTAATTAATGGAGTAGAAAACAGACATGAGTCATAGCATCAATGCCAAAAGCTGCCTCTTTGAAAAGGATGAATAAGGCAGCATAATTCAGAGGAGATTCATCACAGGGAGACAGAGGAGACCCGTACCAGGATGAAAGGGAGGCAAAGTCAGACCCTTCAGAGACCCAGTGGTTAAGAACGTTCTGCAGCTGTTATTGAGGTCTTTAACTTGAACATTTTGCATGCAAGGGGGTCAGTCTTTTATTTATTTACTTTGTTTTTTTCTTATCTTATGGATGTATACAATGTATCTTAATTGCACCAGTCCTTCATCTCTCTCCCCTACAGCTCTCTGGGGCTCAGTGCTTCACCTCCAACTTCAAACCCGTCCCTTTGTGTTTTCTTTTCTGGTAAGTGTATGGCTGTGGTGTCCATTGCCCACTGGGGTGTGAGCAACCTGAGAGTGGCTGCCCTTCAAAGAACAGTGACTTTCTCTCCTGTAGCAGTCACCAACTGCCAATATCTACTTCTTTAGTTAAGAGTGAGGGTTGACTCTCACTGACCAATGCAGATCAGCCATGAGACCCGGGATCTGAGGGATCTTAAAGATTGGGGTGAATATAGTCTAACGTAGACAATTTACCTTAATGTCAGTGTGCTTTTATATGTGAATGTAACAAAGCAGTGGCCCGAAGATCCTGTGAGTACAGAAAGACATGTTTAAAAAATACCATTAAGTACTGACAGATTTATTCATATATTTTTATGCTTTTAATAATCTGTACACGTATCTCTGTTTTTTAAATAAAGTTGTAAGGAAAAATACCAGTAAGTACAAACTAAATATTAACAGAACAGTTCTTTCTCAGGACAGGACAGACCAATTTAAACACAGCAGATGGTCACATAATATACATCATTTATGGGAAATCCTAAAAGCAAGGCAGAAGGCCATATCTAGATTTAGGGTTCACAGACCAGATTGGGTTCTATAGCTGTGTTTTGACATCCCACATGAATAAATATATCTTATAAATTATATGTAAATATTTTTCACAGGGAACACAAAGTCATGTTCAAGAAAAATCTGAGAAATAAAATACCCCTGAGGTAAAAGGCCCTCCCTCGACCTTTTTCCCAGGAGCCTCTTTCACAGTTCCCCAAAGCCTAGTATCATGAACGTCTATCTGTGTATCTCCAGATAAACCCTTACTCACAGCAATAAGAAATGTTTCTGTCTGAAGTAGAGAGCATCACAAACGTGTGACTAAAATCACAAAATTTAGAAGGCAGCTTAACAAAATGGCCACCCAGAAAAACAACATAAAAAGGTTCCCCTTGGGCCTTTCATTTCCATAGCTACAGGTTTTGATCATCAGGGTACCAGACATGAGTTCTGCCTGTAGAGCAGGATGCAAGTCCAATCAATACAGTGGTTAGTTACCCTCAAGGAGGGAATAATTCTTCAGTTACAAATGCTGGCTTTAGAAGAAATACAACATCTGCACATTCCTGATCACTGATAAAATTAAACTACTTACTTAGAAAACTTCCCACAAAGATAATCTCACAAACAATCATCTGGCCTTAAAGACACACTCAGGCACCACTTACACAACCCTCTGTAGAACAAAGGACCTCAGGATAATTTTAACAGCAAAAACAAATACAAAAGGATGAAGAAATTGTGAACTGGGCAAAAAGTCTGCATTAAAAGTTCGTAAGCTGAGTCAGGCTGTGCATAAATGGGCTAACTTATCAGGACCTGTTAAGTGTACCTCAGGGAAGTTTAACATTAGGTGAAGAGATTCACTGAATTCAGCACAGAAAAAACATAAAGGGATAAATCCAGTGACTGTCTGGGTAGACAGAAAGCAGACAGTAATAAAGTTTCTGCCAGCATGTACCGAAGTCCACTGAGTATGATCAGGTGAGAGAAAACCTGTATGTCCTTCATTTTACAAGACTCTTGATTTATAGATGGCAATATTGCCAATGAAAATCAAAAAAAAAAAAATTAACGGATTAAATTGATGAGTTTAGGAAGGTTTCCCAATACAAAATCAGCATATGAAAGGTAACTATTTCTGCACACAAGAAGAAATTTATTTAAAATGTAGTGGTTACCAGGCATGGTGGTGCATGTCTTTTGGAGACTGAACTAGGCACATCTCTTTGAGTTTGGGGCTAGCCCTACATAAGAAGTTACAGGCTAGTCAGTATTACATAATGAGACCCAGTTTCAAACAAACAAAACAAAATGTAGCATTTAAGGGGTTGTAAGGGTCACTTAGCAGTTAAGAGCACATACTGATCTCACAGTAAACAGCTCCCAGCGCCCAAGCCAACTAAGTGGCTAATAGGCAAGTTTAACCCCAGCTCCAGGGAATTTGACATCTTCTGGATACTTAAGGCACCAATGCAGACATATACGTATTTTTTTAAAATATATATATATAGCATTTAAAGTAGCAATACTAACATACCCTAACTTCATTGCTTTTGAGTTTCATTGTATATCTGGTTTAAAACAAATCTGTCATGGTTTTCACTAGATTTTAGAAATCTAGCAGATCCTCTTTCTAAATGTTGCCTCTACTTTAATATATTCTGGAACTTTAATTAAATACTTTAAAGCTTATTCAAGTCTCGTCATCTCTCTCTCTCTCTCTCTCAAAACTTTTCGTCTATTCTTGGATGTTTTAAACCTATTTTCATTCACTTTCTTAGTATTGTTTGGTTAATTTTTATTTTGAACCAACTTGTAGAATATTTTTTCTTTTGAATATATTTAAAGTGTATGGATTTTTTTCTGTATACAACATGTGTGCAGTCCTCAGAAGACCAAGGTTTTGGATCTCCTGAAGTCATAGTTACAGGTGATTGTGAGCAGCCACTGATTTTTTTCCCTGGTTTTTTTTTTTTTTTTTTTTTTTTTTTTTTTGAAATGTTTTTCATTTTTTGTCTTTGCTCTACTGATTTGTGGGTGCTAGGACTTAGGTCCTTTAGAAGAATAGCCTCTAGAAAAAGTTAATCATGTTCTTAAGTGCTGAGCCACCTCTTACCCCTTTTAAAATTTTTGATCACACTACTTTTTTTCAGTTTCAAAAGTCTCTCTCCTTCTTATGGTCATTCTAAATAGGCTTTGTCTGTGTCTACATATCATCTCCCTCCTCCTCCTTCTCCTCCTTCTCCTCCTCCTTCTTCCCCTTCTCCTCCTCCTCCTTCTTCTCCTCCTCCTCCTCCTCCTCCTCCTCCTTCTTCTCCTTCTCCTCCTCCTCCTTCTTCTTCTCCTCCTCCTCCTCCTCCTTCTCCTCCTCCTTCTTCTCCTCCTCCTCCTCCTTCTCCTCCTCCTTCTTCCCCTTCTCCTCCTCCTCCTTCTTCTCCTCCTCCTCCTCCTTCTCCTCCTCCTCCTTCTTCTCCTCCTCCTCCTCCTTCTTCTCCTCCTCCTCCTCCTTCTCCTCCTCCTCCTCCTTCTCCTCCTCCTCCTCCTTCTTCTCCTTCTCCTCCTTCTCCTTTGTCTCCTCCTCTTCCTTCTCCTCCTCTTCCTTCGTCTCCTTTGTTTGCTTTATCAACACAGTTCTCTGACTGTCCTGAGACTCACTCTGTAGACCTTGCTGGCTTCCAACTCAGGGATCCTCCTGTCCCTGCTTCCTGTGTTAAAGGCATGATCCATAACGAAGAGGACGTCTTTTATTTCTTATGTGTGTTAAGGAGTCTTGTAGTCTGGGAACAGCAGCCCAGCTGTCATGAAGCAGCATGCCTCTCTGTCTGCCACCCCGACTTCTGCATCCTAGTAGCTGAGCATTGCTTCAGGGGAGAGCTGATAACTCTTCGAATTTGAATCTTGTGAGTTCTTTGAGGTGTGAGGTCAGTCCAGGTCTCTTCAGAGAGGTTACGATTGCCTGTCCTTTGCTCTAGAAAGTTTTATTGATGTCTTGTTCTTCATCTCCTTGGAGCACTTTAGTAAGAGAGCTTGACTCAAAAGTATTCATCATGACAATATCTTGAAGGTGACCCCTCAAAGATTTCTCCCTTAACCGAGCACCAAAAGCAAGTTGCTGTTTTATTGCTGGTGTCTTGGTGCGGTGAAGACTGTTATATTGGACTTGATATTGAAGGTGTAGAATCTCACAGCTATGCAGTGGGTTCTTGTGAGTACTTCTAGTCTTGTGCAAGCCCTGTTGCTCCAGATGAAGCTTCTGGGAGGAATTCATGGCACATTGCCACATATCCTCTAGGCCAAACTTGAACCTAGGCCTTGAAGGCTCACTTAGTTTTCCTTGGCTTTCTGGGTTTGGGGTTCCTCAGCTTTGGGGGATTTCTTAATCTTGTACTACATCATACTCCATTGGCTGTGAACTTGAATACTGTACTTTCCTTGTATCCAAACTTCTCCCTGTTCACATGTGGAAGGCCATCCAGTCACCAGGTCACTGTGCCCAGCAGAACAGGAACCCAGACCTGTCTCGGGCTTCCCCATTCCTGCTTTCTGATTGCCTTACTTACTGGGTGATTTTTCCTTGGTTTCCTTCTTTTAAATGATACTTTTTTAAAATTTTCTATCTCTCCTTTACTGATTTGTGACCCACTGTTAGGACTCTTATGCCCTCCCTCGCCCACCTGCTCTCACATGGACTGGTTTAATCCTGCTCCTGACCAGTGACAGAGGCTTAGACAACTCAAGCCTTGATCCGTCCCCAGTCTACCTGATTAATTCTTATCATTCTTTAGCTCCTCCACTCATTTTGGATGGAAAAATCTTGTTTAAGGATTTACGTGCAGTTTTACTACCAGTTGCTTCTTTGCTTGAAGGTCTAGCTCAGCAGCCCACACTGACCCCATCCCCTGTGCCAGCCTCCCAGTCATGAGGATAGCAAGCATTAGCCACCATGTTTGGGACCGACATTTTATAAAACACTTTTCAATCTCAGAGCTTCTTCCTAAGAACATGTTCCTTCTTATTGAAAGATACCCTTCTGAATTTCCTTTTCTTCCCGTCACAAACTGTTTTATTTATGTGAGAAAAAAAAAAAAAAAAAAAAAAAAAAACTTCTCTTTACCCCAGTTTTAGTTTGTGTTCGAGTCTGGGAGACAAAGTCAGCTGTCACAGGGCAGCCTAGCCAGGATGGAACTCTTGTTCCATCTCAGAGCGGAGCGCTGGAGACAGAGGCACACAGTCTTGCTCATAGCAGCACCCTTATTTTAAACAGCCAAATTCGCAGCCTCACAGCTCTGAGCAGACAATCAGGTCTCTGCCCTCCAAGAGTGCTTTCCACAGACTTCCTGGTGTATTTTTGCTGCATGCATCTCTGAAATTTTTCCTCCCTCCCTGTCTCCCTCCCATCCTCTCTGTCTCCCTCCCTCCCTGTCCTCTATTCTGTTCCCTGTTTCTGCCCAAACTACCTGGGAGCCCCTCCCACTGGGAGCCCCTCCCACTGTGCCCACTGCATGGGTAGCTCTCCTTAGATCCTCATCTCAGGGATCCCTTCAGGGTAATACAGATTTATCACAATGGTTATTAATTTTTCTCATTCTTACGAGATTCAGGGCTTACTTTTTAAATTGAATGTATAAATTCATTTTCCCCCGTGTACAGGAGAGAAAGAGTAGTTGGAGACCCCCAGTATACATTTTTAAGTCGTTTTTGGTGTTTCATGTCATATATTACTTTTTTTTCTTGTGTGTGTGTGTGTGTGTGTGTGTGTGTAGGTCTCAAACTCATGGCCCCTACTGGACTCTATTTCCTGGCTGTTTGGATTGCAAACACGTGCCAGCCCACCAGGCTTGCTTTTTCTTTTACTATATGTTTATCTTAGGATATTTTTTTAAAATGCTGTATTAAATTCTAATGTTTTCTCAACATTCCCGTATCTGAAGTTCTTTGGAAGTCAGAGGTGTACACTGATGTTTTCCCGTTAGGTGCATGGTGCTTCCATCCAACATCACCCGGTCAGAGGGGGCTTTGCCAATGCACGGGCTCCTCCCCCATGACTGCTCCGGGACATTTGTAAGGGGCGTTGCTTTGGTTTTGCTCATTTTGTTCCTTGAACTCCCAGCCTCCGTTGAGTGCTTCTGAACTCAGCCATCTTTGAAAGGGCATGTGAGTCATAACCTACTTGGAAGCTAGCAGTCTTTTAGATCCCCACCTCTTCCTGGGACCTAGTCTGTCATATTGCTGTACGTCAGCAGACTCCCGCTCTACTTCAGCGTTGCTTCGGCACTGTGGGCTTTTAGTCCTGAAGTGCTGGTGAATTCATCAACAGTTATTCAAAGGACCTAACAGGCATGATTGATTGTTGCCCGGATACATCCGTTTCTGAGTCAGCGGTTTAAAAAGTGGAACTGGGTCTCTGTAACACAGATTCGTCTTGACACAGCTGCCATTTCAGATTCAGATATCAGACCTGGGTTTGGAGTACCCAGCATGCACTTTTCAGACTGTGCCAGGAGTCTGCATAGATGCCCCCTGCAGTGCTGCCTTCCTGAGGCAGGGCGGCTGCCAGCTGACATCACTGTAGCAAGCGCAGAGGGAGGTGACCTTTGCAGTGGCAGCCTAGATTCCCTCCTCTCTCTCTTCTCCCTCTCTCCCTAGATAATGGAATTATATGGAGATCTTAATTTTAAACTCCAAATGGGAATAAACCACTCAGAGTTGAAAGATTCTGCTCCCAAAATCCTAGACCCTTTGGTCAGAAAATTTCAATACAGAAAGTAAGAGAAAAGAGAATCTGTCTTTTCGGTAGGAACGGGGCGTTTTGCTGTATCTTTTGATGTCCTTATCATAAGATGTGCTTTTCTCTGTTTGACACTTTCTGGATGAATTATTAAACACACTGCTATTGTTCCTCAGCAAGCCTTGTAAAGAAGGCAGGGGAAAAAGTTTTTTTTTTTTTTTTTTAAGTAGAAACATAAAAAATAATGTATTTGAGGTTCTGGTCACTTCCCAAAGTACACTCCTTAGGTTATATATATATGTGTATGTGTGTGTGTTTATATATATATATATATATACGTATATATATATATATATATAAAAATATAAACACACACACACACACACACACACACACACACACACATATATATATATATAAACACACACACACACCTTTTTACTTCTATTGAGAATACAAGGCAATTATCCTCAGCATTACCTTCAGAAGAACCTGGAGAGTGTCTGCTAATGGTTTACCTCTGCCTTCTCCTCCTGACATCCTGCTAAACAGAGCACCTGTGTCCCCAAAACATCAGCAGAAGGCGACTCCATTCAGTCCCATAGAGTAACCACTGCTTTCACAAGCTGCCGGTCTCACACAAAGCCCTCCAATGGTGACAGCATGCAAGAGATGACAAAAATATCTCAGGAGCCACAGTCTGACCCCTGGGACAGGCACACAACTATTACCAGGCTGTTGCTCTCTCCCAAGAAGCTGACCGCCTGCTGCTCTTCCAATTTGGACAATTATTACAACAGCATTGCTAAGCAAGTGCTTTCATGGAAATGTGGGACAACGTATTTGTGGTGTGTAAGAAATGATTTTCAGGATGTGTGCAACTCACTTTTCCAGTAGCCAATAATTCAGAATGAGAGAAAGGACACTACCAACCTTACATAACCTTTCCCAAAGCCCACCTTTTGCCCTTACATGTGTAACTGGAAATAGGAATGTTTTCATCTAGTTTACATCTCCTTGGGATATAAAGAAGAGTTCTTGAAAACTCTTCCAAGCACTTGGTTTTTCCTTTAGTGCCCTCTGCTGGTTTGACTTGCTGGCTTTAATACACTGAAGATTTTTTCAATACACTTGGATTTTGAGCTGTGAACATCCTTTACTTGGCCATCTTGCTAAAAGATTTTGTTTCATTGGAACCTATTATCTGTCTACTGAGGTCATGGCTTCCCTTTGTTTCATCTCATGACTTCAAGCCATGGCTGTACACATTCGTATCATGCTGATTCACTCTCCATCTTATTACACTGTGTTAAAGCTGACATGTTGACTTTTTTCTTCTCTTGATAGCTCTGAAATTTTGGAGAGGTAACATTAATGTCTAGAAATTCAACTTCTAACTAGGAAGACAGTGTGAGTAGCGTACTGGGATTCTTTCACAAACACCAGCCTTTCTGCTTCCTTGATACACTGTTTCACAGATGAACCTGAAGAGGCAAGCCACCACCACCTCTTCATTTGCCAGACTTTGTTCTGCTTTTCTATGTGTCTGATCAAGCCCTTCTGAAAACCCAGATGTTCATTTATTTTATTTACTGTATTCCTTCAAATAGAGGCCTCCTGGGAATTTATCTTCCAGATGGCTTTCCAATGGAGGGGCGTTGCTTCAGCTCTGCTTGCACCCAGCTTGGAGAGAGACCCTGTGGTTTGCTTGCGTTCCTCTGGCAATGCTCACCCTCTCGGTGATGAGCTGAACACTGGAGCGCATCCTCTTTTTCTCTGCTCACTGATGAGGTATAATTTATGTTGATTCAACTCTTCACAAATTGCCATCTGCCAGCCTTGCTTTGCCTGGTCCCTGTCCCTTTCCTGTAGTGCATTTGGTTGTCCTGGCAGAAACTCAGGTATTGGCATGGAGCAAAGACACTTGTCAACTCATCAATGGCAGAAGTCTCACATGAAACCTCACACCCTAGGCAGGTGATTGATTTCTTTCCTATATTAACCGTGGTGATGATTCCCTTTGGCTTTTCACCCTCTGCACTATATAGGAAATCACATCGGTGCACCTGCTGACATCTCTGACCTAGAGCTGGACAGAAATACATATTGGCATCAATATTTTCCAAATAACTTCTTGGCTGGAATTCACTTCTCTTGTCTAAGTTCCCAAGAGCTAGATATTTGGGGCAGTCATGGTATTAGTACCCAGGCTCTTACTGTTTTGCATGGCTGGATCATAGATCAATTGTAATGAAGACTTCTATATCAAAGAATTGTATTCATGTTCTTTGTAAAGATCTGGACGAATCATTCTACAGTCCCAGGCTGTGGGAAAAGCTATTTAGTGCCAATTAAGAAGCGCATGAGTATCATTTAATTAGTAAGAGTGTTAAAGCAAGCTGAGAACCTCTGTCAACTCAAATGAAGCACAGAAACATCTTAGTGTTTTCTAGAAAAACTTCCCATAAGCCAAAGTTTCTCAGTCTTCACATTGTTGGCATCTGGGGACAGATAATTTATAAAAGTGGAGGGATTCCATCCTGTAGGATGGTTGTCAGCATTTTCAGGCTCCTATGTACAGGATAACAGCAGCTCCCTGTTCTACAGGGTAGAATGTCTCTAAAAATTATCATTTATCTCCAAATTCTCCCTTGCTGAGAACTATTGATTATAGATGAATACTAGTGAAAGGAAATATTAAAACATAAGCCATTACCCAGATCTCCAAGAGGTGATGGATGATTATCTAACAGCTTCACAAGAATTAAAACAATACACACACCCACACACATACACACATACACACCTACCTGGGAAGCAAGTTGAAAGTATTTTATTCAGAATATATGTCTCCCTAATACTCAAACTTCGAGCACAGGCCTAAAATCCACCTGTCATATGCTCTCTTGTTGACATTTTCAAAACCTTATTTTTTTTCTTGGAGACCAAGAACCTGTGACACTTGCTGCCCTTGGTCGCTGGTAGTGTATCCCGGCTTCCAGGACCTCTGATTTAATGGGATGCTTCTGAGACCAAAGAGGAGGTCATAGGTCTCCAGTGGGCTTGAGGTATAGCATGGCGCTTGATCCTAAGACTTCTCAATGTGGACCCACTCAGGGCCTGTCTCCATGTGGATGTTACTCATGTTCTAGTCCAGGTTCCTCCATTCCAAGAATGCACCCGACTGTAGAACTGGTCACTGTGACTCCAGGCAAGCATGGCATTATTAAGTCTACTCTAGTTTTCTGGGAAAGCTTTTTCCAGGGGCATACTAATGCACACAGTGACTGGCAGAGCTCGTGGCAAAGCTTCCTTATTTTTGTGGAGTTGCGTACATACACAGTAGACCGAACCACAGCCCTGCAATATAAAAGCAGTAAGTCCCTAATAGAATGTAGCCAACTCTGAAACAGCAGTACAAGGGAAACCAAGCCCTGCCTTACAGAAAAGTCGCACTGAAAGCCACTGTGCAGTCTATACAGTTGCCACCATTTACAGTCATAGCTAGCTCTGTAGTTACGGACTAACGGGACCAATCACGTTTATTATGGCCAACAAGAACAATGTCTTTATAATACAATGGGAAGAAGTAATCATTTTTGAGTCTCTCTGGTTTGTTATAAGGTTTAAATGACACATTGTAAAGCTTTCACTCCTGTTTTGACAACAGCAGTAAGGACTGAGAAACTCTAGAATATTGCTGTCACAGTGTTATAGGTTAAGAGTGGCAATGCGATGTCCCCCATTCCATTAAATATCTCAATAGGGAGGTGTGAAGCTTTGGATTGAGATCATTTTAATGTGCCCACCAGCTATTCTTACACTGAACTCCTGGTCCCCAGTGCATTGGACTTACACCATGACAGGGTCTACTAGAAGATCGTTAGGAAGGTACGTGCATTAGTGAGTATTCGGGCAGTTCTGCTGGGGCTCTGGTTAGTTCTCAGGCAAGAATTACTATAAAACAGCAAGACAGACAATCCTCAGTGTCTGGTCCTGACTTACCATGTGCTCTCTTGCTTTCTGAAGCACAGCTGTTGTGACACCATGGGCCTTGTAACACAGCCAAGATCACCACACCCTTGAACTTCAGAAAACCTCTTTACCCTGTTTATTTTCCAGCCTCAGTAATTCTCTTATAACAAGGGAAAACTAACATGCACTGAGTGGAAGGAAGAAAACGCTAGAATAAGTTAGTCGCCATGTAGGAATTATATATATATATATATATATATATATATATATATATATATATATATACATATATATATATATGTATATATATGTATATATATGTATATATATATATGTATATATGTGTGTGTATATATATATATATAATATTTGCATATATATGACATATGTGTATATGTGTTTAATATAATGTGTTTAGAAACCTTCTAATTGTTGAAATAAGACCCCTTATCTCTTTACTGTATCTACTTATCATCTATCTCTCATCAATCTACCATCTATATCTATCTATCTATACCTATCTATCATCTATCTACCTAGATCAGTCTGTCTGCACTATTGTTTCTGTTCCTATGGAAAAGCCTAATATTCTCATTTCTTTCTGTAAACAACCTAAATTTCCCTTCTCTGGATAAAATAATAAACTGACATCTTAGGAAGATTAGAAGGTGGCTATCTAGGGAGGGCCGTATTCCTTCTACTATACGATACGTCAAAAGCTGTGATACACGCCCAGGAGCATGAAGTGCTTCCCACAACCAGGGTGTTGCACTCATGAGATTTAGAGCCTAAAGTCTCCCTGAAGCCACCGGAAGCTGTTTTAGCTTACAAAGCAGCAGAGGGCAGGATGGAAGGCAAAAAAAAAAAAAAGGAAAAAAAAAAGAAAGAAAGAAAGAAAGGAAGGAAAGAAGGAAGGAAGGAAGGAAGGAAGGAAGAAAGAAAGAAAGAAAGAAAGAAAGAAAGAAAGAAAGAAAGAAGGAAGGAAGGAAGGAAGGAAGGAAAGAAGGAAAGAAGGAAAGAAAAAAAGAGAAACAGCTGAGGCTGGGCTAAAAGTCTCCGTATTCAGAAAGTGGTTGGTTCGCATATCAAGTAAAAGAAAGTTGTAGATTCACAATGGCTTGCATTCCTGACTATGCAGAAGAGCACGCTCTGAGCGTTGTGTAGCAATTTCCTCTGTGATAAAACATTCCATTTGGAGGCTAGGCCATTGAGACACACAGGGAAGAAACTTGTCTCTGCAGGGATGTCCTTTAAGCTCAGAGCGCAAACCGGCTTCTGTAGGCTCCACCCTCCGTGACTGAACCTGATGGGTTTCTCTAGGCTCCACCCTCCATGCATCTGTAAGCCGCAAGGACTGATGGGAGACTGTCCCAGACCAGGTGTGCTCCCTTGAAGAGACAAAGTAGGAGAGCTGTTTGGAGAAGGCTCACTTGAGTTGCTTCAAAGGGTCTCTCCAACCTGCCCAGCTTTCTACAGCTTGTGCAATGAGTTCCAGGTTTCTAGCTTTCCTGAGCCGTCACATGTGCGGGATGAACCGGCTTCCTGTGAGTGTTTTTGAGTTGCCTCCACTTTTTAAGTACCTCTTTACCAGTATTCCTGCAAGAAACCCCAATTAAATGCACGGACAAGTTGGCCTTTGGTGGTGTTCTTACACCCATCATTTGTTCTCCATTTGATGTAGCTATACGGTTACTCACGTCTCGGGAATGTCACATGACACTGATGCTGACTTAAAACACTTGAACTGGGTGGCCAGCTGAGTCTGACTAAAGTGGCCAGAAAGGTGTGACCTATCACGGCCGTGACTCAGATACAGAAGTTACTTCCCCAGCCTGGCAGTATATCATTTATGAAGTAAATGTCACTTCCGTTCCTATCAAGCATTCTTTTCAAATATAAACTACACATCATGGCAGGGAAATGTGGCCTGTGCTCCACATTAGAAAAGGATTGGCAGTATCAAATGCAGGTGACCTGGACCCTGGGATGGTCAGACAGAATGGTCCACCTCATTCTGACAGAGCTGAAGTGAGATTAACAAGGAGAGGAATTCACTACTGACCTCTGGGTAGTAAAACCGTGTCTCCTGGGGATTTGGGTTACCAGTCTGGAAGCTACTTTGCACATACTATAATTTGCCAAATGAGAAAAGCACGCCGTGGATCACGAATGCCTGGTTTTGTACACTCAGAGAAGTAAGTCACACAATAGAGAAAGCTTAAGTCAAGAAGAAATTCTAGCATGTTTGGCTGAAATTGTAAATACAAGAATATGAAACTGAATGTTTAAAACATGTCTTCAGCAGGGACTAAAATTAAATGTAAAGGAGTAAGGGCAGATAGAAAACTATCTCAGAAGAGCTCCAACCACATATCTAAAGCTCTTAAAGCCAGGTATCTTCAGACACCCAGCAGGGCTCCTAAAGACAATGATTAACTTCAAATAAAATCATGTAACTGGAGAATGGAGAACCTCAGAAGTAAACACCATTAATAAGTAACCAAGGTCAATGTCATTAACAACAAGGGTCACCCCATTACAGCCCCGTTAACATGTATTACTCAGTCTCCTCATGAGAAAACACCAGACAAACCCAAAAAGTTACAAATTCCAGCATTCAAGAGAAGTCGGGAAAAACTGGAAAAGACCAAGGTCCTGCCATGAACTGGAGACAGAGACAAGACAAACGCAAGGACAGATCTTAGGTTGGATCCTGGAACAAAGACAACAAAAAGCTGGAAAAATCTAATGACAGACAGAACCTATTGTTGGGTCACTAGTAATATGTAGGTGTTCACATATGACTCACTTGTGGCCACTTTCCAAAGGTCATGCTAGATGTTAACAGAGGAATCAGAACAGGAATGGGCAGGTTCTCTCTGTGTTGTTCTTGCAAGTTTTCTGTAAATCTAAAACTTTAGTTTTAAAAGGATCCCAAGGGATCCAGAGGAAAAAAGGAGACAATATGACTTGAAAGAGAACGTCCATAAAGACATAGTAACTGAATAATAAAAACATAATAACAACTTTTTAAAGGAACCAAATAGAAATGTCAGAACTAAAGACCACCAAGAGCTGGGGTGCAGAGAAGGCGCAGCAGGTGCAGGCACTTGTAAAGCGCTCCTTCCAGCCTGACTCCCCGCCTGAGCTCCCACAGGGAGACTGACTCCTGAGCATCGTTCTCAGACCTCCACTTGCACAGGGCACATTCATGCGCAGAGACAAACAGACAGAGAAACAACAAACAACATTTAAGGGAGCACCCACAGCTCTTTCTCGACGTGGGACCCTGTTATAACTGTGCTGCCGCTAGGTGGAGCAGGTGGGGCAATCTGTGTGAATCCTTTCCCAGGAGACTAACAGCCACATTTGGAACTACTGGGCTGGCCTAATCCAATGAACCTCAAGACATAAGTCACTAAACGTAGAGTATGATGGGGGAAACCATGAGGTCGCTTCTGTGTTTGAGAATTGCGTGGAAAGGGCACAGCACATCACAGGAGATGGTGGCAGTGGCTGGAGCTAGTGGATTGTCTTTTGGTGTTCCTATGCTTTCTCTCTCCAGAGGCCACCCTTGAGCACATCCCTGTCGCCATTAGCAAGCACACTGCGTCTGTCCAGTGAAGCCCTTCACATAGTCTAAGGCTCTTAATGGAAAAGTTGCGGGGAGCTGGTCACGTGGGCTTCCTCTGTTCAGCACATACTGAAATTTCAGACTCATAGGGCAGCAACCAGTCAGCTAGGAAAAGCTGGAATCACAAAGCCACTGCTTGCCTTCCATCTCACGGCCTAGCAGAAGCCGGCTCCCAAGCAGCACTCTGAGGGAGTGACGTCATGGGCAATGACGTCATGGGTCTTCCATACGCAATTCCTCGTTAACACATCACCACACTGTGCCTTTCTGTGAACACCATCACCGTGAACACCGTCACCGTGCTGGCTATTTGGCACTGGCTGTTTACACTGCCTTATATAATCTTTGTGGCAATCCCTTCACACTGGTATTAATTTGTTTTAGTGAGGGTATTGAAATAGATAGCCCCTCCTCCCCCAAAAATCTATTTTTATACTTAAGCACTTTTAGAAATTAATATATATTTATTTATTTACTTACATCCCAACTTCAGTTCCCTTCCCTCCCCTCATCCCAGTTTTTTCCCACACCAAGATGACACTTCAGTTCTGGATAAAAACAGCAACAACCTAATGAGTCGACCCTTTACACAGCATGCACGCACTCAACTGTCCTTCAAACTCAGTCTGCTTCACACAGGTTTGAATCTTCGATTTTCTTCATTGAAATTACAAAAAAAAAAGCAAAACCAAAAACACTAATAGCTTCCCCCTTTATATGCAGGAATATTTAGATAAAGGATGTTTCCAAAAGTACCTAAAAATTCTTTTATAAACTTCCTTTTCAAAGAGCCATCACTTCCATAAGTAACTGAACAAATGGAGGTGTCCCCAGTAGCACCAAATATGGCCTCAGGAATAAAAACGCAGTTAGGAGTTTCCTAAATCTCTTGTCTAAGTTGTAATAGCTCACAGAAGTCTGAGGTTCCAAAAATTATTATCAGCTTATTTGTTTTAGCGTGTGTAAGTATCTTACTTTCATGTAAGTAAGAGGCTTTGCCTCTCAGATATTTGTCTCCTACTATTTTTGGAATATGTGAATTCTTTTAAGCCATTGCATAACAGAATTCAAAACTTCCAGTGAGTTATCGGTCTGGTGTAAATCACTCAACAC
The DNA here is from genome assembly GCF_963924665.1 of Micromys minutus. Lineage (NCBI taxonomy): Eukaryota > Metazoa > Chordata > Mammalia > Rodentia > Muridae > Micromys > Micromys minutus. The sequence goes on from NC_137958.1 coordinate 1,929,369, forward strand.
CATAACTCTGCTAGTCTTATTTCAACAAGCACTTAGCTCGATTTTATTACCAACATGCACACACACACACACATATGTATATATATATATTCATGCATATATTCATCTATCCATAGATATATATGATATACATATACACATTTGTATATGTTCATGTCTATATTTATCCATACATATATATAATATATATATTTATATATATACACACACATACATATAAAACAAAGTTGACACATAAGGCCTACTAAGAGGAAGTTAACTTTGAGGTTCTACTCCTATATATACATACATGTATACATATAAACATACACATACATATATACACAGATATACATACATATGTATATACACATACATGCATATACACATACACATAAAGTGGACCTCAGACGTAATGCTTTTCTATTAGTTCCCACCTCTACTCTGCTGCATTGGGAGTTAAGGTTGTGGGGAACAGCTTGACACCATAGCAACAAAACGTTACTTATTTTATTCCATAAAACACCGTTATTATTCATCCATCCTATAGTACAGCAGAGCCCTCCATGTTCCAGTGGAAGAATTTATAGATAAGAAGCACATGGGTTTGGTTTACAGTTAACTTCCTTTGTGACAGATGCCATCACTGACCACCCTTAAAGACAGAAATGCAGATAGAGTCTGGGTGTGTTAATTCTATAAGCTAGTATATTTCGCTCACTGTCACATCCTACATACAGAACAGCTGTGACCTGACAGTTTTTGCAAAGACCTATTCAGGTACAGTAGCAACAGACTGTATCCCAATGCCTACAACCTATTCAGGTACAGTAGCAACAGACTGTATCCTGAAGCCTACAACCTATTCAGGTACAGTAGCAACTGACTATATCCCGATGCCTACACGCTGTTCTACGTCTGGAAACTTGGAGGCAGAAATCAACGGCAATCAGATGTGTCTCACATTTAGATAAATATTTCATTGTCACAGTGACTTTTTCCAAGTGCAGCTTGAAGTTCAAATACAGTGACACTTATCCGGGCAGCAATCTGCACAAAATACCAAGGCTAAGAGAACTTAAGGCATTTTAACTTAATCATAGGTGCTGTGAGTGTTCTCCCTCTGTGGGAAAAGCAGGGCCTTCGGTGCAGAAGAGTAATTACAGCCAGTAGATGGCATCTACAAGCTAGGATAATATTTCAGATCTATATTAACCCCAGACTCACTCATTTCAGAGGGTTTACCCTCTAGTGTTGTTTATATTGAACCATTTTAATTTTCAAACCTATTCATACCAGAGTTAAACTTAAGATTTTTCATCCAACAACCTTTTTATCATGTTTATTTTTCACACAGAATGTCATGGTGCTACAATAACCAGACTAGCGTGGATCCTCAGAGCAGCTGTTCTTTAAAGACATCAGCCACTGAGCACGGGCTTGTCAAGTGTCCTGGTGTTGTGTGACTGAATGAAGTCAGGCCCCTAATTCTTGGACCAGGACCAAAAGATATAATGAGTGTCACACCAAACACCCTTCAACTTGGGTAAATTCCATGGGAGTCAATTGAGTTTAAAAGTTTCACAAATAATTAAATTGCTGAATAGGGCACAGAAGAGAGAGAGAGGAAGCCAATAGATTGAGTTCTAGTCCATGTAGCTCAGTTTGCTTTTGAGTTGCCTGTATTTAGCTATCTGCAATTGCAACAAATGAAAACATTAAAAACACATTTATCTTCTTACACTACCCAACAGGCCTCACCACATATAGATAATATTTTTTGAATGCTGCCCACAGTGAATAGACTGGATTTTTAAAGAGACATTGCCCTTTGAACAACTGTTACAAGCCTTAAGGATGATGAGATTTTAAAAGCTGTGCTGTATTTTGTATTGTGATATTAACACGAGCCCAGGGGAATGAACAACAAAGAATAGTTATGGTTTTCAAAGTGATGTCTTTGTGAAATTGACAAGGGCCAACAATGCTGGTCAGTTTCTGTCAACTAGAGCCACCTGAGAAGAGAGACCCTCAACTGAGAAACAGTCTCCGTCAGACTGGCATGGGGGCTTATCTATGGGAGGATTTTACTGATTGCCCATTGGTGTAGGAGGATCCAGTCCACTGTAGTCCAATCCCTGGGCTATACAAAATGGTACCTGGATGTGAGCAAGCATCTTTCTTAGCAGAGCAGTCCCTGCCTCTACTGCCTGAGTTCCTCCTTTCTTTCCTTAGTGATGGATTGTGACCCAGAATGGTTAGATGGAGTACCCACCCCTCAACCCAAATGATGCAGACTCCAGGTTTGCACATCTCTGCTCTGCAATGCCCGTCAAGAATCAAAGACTGCAATTATAGGTCATTAATGTATCATGTGACCATTTTAATTATAAATCGTTAATGCATTACATGACCATTTCTAGGTGTTTCTGGACATTTTGGTGTCTGACTTGGAGACATACAGATTGTATAAATAAAATAGCATTCTTACAGAAGCAAAGGACTGGGGTCAAAGAAAGAGAGAGAACCAAGCCAGAGGGTTGTTTCTTTCTTTAATCATGAACCACAAAAGAGTGAAATCCCATGTCATCGTTCAGCAAAGGTCACATCTGATATTTATAGCACAATGGCCCCTCTGCCATCTGACTCCATTGTGCCATCGGTCAATGTGACATCAACCTCTTAATTTCTTTATCACATCAGTCCATGGTATCTTCTAGTGCGAAGGGAAGACAGCAGACCAGAGAGTGCTGCTGTAACAAGTTCAGAGCAAACTACAAACACAGCATCCTTCTAGATCCTGGTGAAGCTGCGATGGCTTATACGTAGGAAGATTTTTCCGTCATATTTTATGCAAGGATGATGGGTTTGCTGGTACAGGGGTGACAGATTCCTTCTGTTCTACTCTAGTCCTCATGAGGGTGGCTTCAGATGGATACAAAGACTCAGTTCATAAAAAGGAGAAAAGCATGAGCAATGGATAGCTTATACATGCCCAGGCATCACATGGAATCCTCATTAGGGGACAGTGCAGAGATCACTGATGCTTGATGCTTCTGTACTTCTAAAACAAACAACAACTGTATGAACGAATGGTAGGAGAGATGGGTTTCTGAACCAGGGTATTTAAATCTAGAAGTGTCACTAGGAGAGAGACTGAAGTCAGCAGAAGTTCACAGATGGTTAGGGTTCCTCCAGAGTGTCTTCTCAGACTCACGGTTCCTCTAGGACCAGGCACTGGTGATTGGGGCTGTTTTTAGGTGTTTGTGTGGTTTGGAGGTTCCTCCTCAAAGAAGCTTTGTGGCTTTTTGTGTGGAAGAAAGTTCAAGCCAAATGGCAACATCAGAACACTTTTCCTTGAACTTCCCAAGTTTTGGGATGTGCCCTTATGTCTCTCTAAGATGTCCACTTCTGATTTTAATTCCTTGGGTGATTTCATGTTTCAAATAGTCAGTACATGGTCAATGCATTCATTGGACCCTGTTTCACCATGGTAAAAAAAATAATGGTTACACAATTTTTAAAAGATGTGGGACTTCAGAGCATGAAGGTTTTATTGAATAAATATTTTACTAATCTTAGGACATGGTTCAGAGGTAGAACAGTTATAAGTATTACAGTGTACTCACATAAGAAGCTACTTAGTGTGAGGCATGGTACTGTGCCCTTAAAGGCTACTGTGGGCTTAATACCTGTCGGAACCAGGCAGCGGTTTTATAGTCCTGAGTTTCTTTCTTCATATTAGTCTTTTAGGACTCAGAGGTTTTGGTATCGTAGGACAGGGCTTCGAAGAGCTGATGACACTGAGAACTAAAAAGCCACATGTGGGTTAGAGTCTCAATCAGCCCTATGGGTATGTTTTCCTTTGTGCCTGTTCTGTCCTCACGGAAAACTTGTTAATACTGAAAGGAACACATCTGTGTGGCTGCAAAGCTTCCGGCCATGAGGACTCAAGGGCTGTAATTACAGTTCTTCATGAAGCTGCTCTGGGTAGCCTGAGAACCATTAGCTGGGACTTGGGGGTTGTCTGCTCATTTTATGCAAAGTGCTCTCCCTCCACCACTTCTGATAAACAAGTGATTTACAATCAGTTCCCCGAAACAGAGTGCAGGCTGAATTGTCACCTTTACTGCAACAATCTAAGTAATGGCAATATACGATCGAGTAATGGAGTAGCCAGGTATCAAAAGGTTCCCTTGATTATTGTGCACAGGAAAGTTCAAAACTAGTATTGTCCCACTTAGTCTAAGCAGGGTCACACAAAGTGTTGGCACTATCACAAACCTCTGACTGTCATGGGGACAAGGTATGGGGTCATTCTGTCCCTGCTGTATTTTTTGTTTAACCCAATCCCGCAGTTCTCCTGCTGAGAGACTTCTCAGCTCTGATTTCCTGTTTACTTTTCCTGAGATCTTCACCAAGCCAGAGACTCCAGCTCCTTGGAGTCCTCCTGCTTCATATCTCAGTCACCTTTATTTGGAAGGTAACTTCGAAGAAGATCTCAGCATTTTCCTTTTGAAACTGGATTTGGGGTACAGCATGGCTGTCCCACATGGAGCCCAGATGAGGCTTGTGCACAGAAGCAGCTTTTAGGAGGAGCAGATTGGCTGTGTAGGCAGCGGCAGTGTCATGGAGCCCAGAAATAGGCTCTGCAGTATATGCAAATGGAAGCAAGACTGCAGCAGAGCAGGCCTATGGGTTCACACAAAAAAATTCAAAAGGCAAGTGATTGGAGAGTTCTTTAAGAGCCTCCAGGAGACAACTTAAGCTGGCAATGTCCCCTAGAGTTATGTTTTATGCTGTGCTTGGTCTTGGTCACCAGCTTGAGGCACTGTTTTGAAAACTTTGGAGTTTTTGAAAAGCAGGAGACAGGCCCTTGCTGTTGAAGCAGCCCACTCATTCACTCACGAGGGCTAGTCACTCACTCAGGAGGGCTAGTCACTCACTCAGGAGGGCTAGTCACTCACTCAGGAGGGCTAGTCACTCACTCAGGAGGGCTAGTCACTCACTCAGGAGGGCTAGTCACTCACTCAGGAGGGCTAGCCTTTGAAGATGACACTCTGCTGGTTTCAGCTTGTCTCTCTAGCTCTGCCACCTTGGGAGGACTCTTCTTCTTCTGCTCCAGACACAAAAGACTGAGATCGCCCCCTGTCCACCCCCCACTGTTCACTGAAATTCTCCTGTAGTAGTGCACTCCCATAAATCTCTCTTCCCTGACTTCCTTTGCCAGGCATTTGGTCACAGCAGCGCAGCAGCAACTAACACCAACAGCTTGCAGCATGTGTTACCACAAAGGGCAGTGAGCTGGATGCACTAAGGACAAGTGGAGGACAGATAGATACACTTTTACCACAGACACAAAGGAGCAGCTGTTTAAACTGGTCTTGGGGAACCAACTACAGAAAGGAAGGCTCAAGAGAAACAGATAACTTACCTGAAGAACCTACTGAAGGCCATTAGCACCTGCCATTTAAAAACAAATAAACCTTTGCTTTCATTCAAAGACCATACATGGAACACTCTGACCAACCATGGTGCCCTAGGGACTTCAGACATAATGTGCCCCCTTCCTTCTACATTCTCACTAAGCATTTCTGATGCCTCTGCCTCAAATGTGTGAGGTTTGCCCCCACAGCAATTGAATTCCATTCTTAAGCAGAAACTGTCTGGGTGTCCTATAGCTTACCATCAGATGTCATGTACCTGAGAGCAATACGTTCAACCAGGTAAAGATTCAGGCCCATGTCATTCTCCAGCTTAGATTCCAGCCCAAAGTTCAGGCTATGGAATGACCAACTATAAACTGAGACTCTCCTGACTCCTCCCTTAAGTCTGGTAAACTGCTGGAATGGTATACTAAACTCAAGAATGTAGTTTGCTTTATTAACTATATCCCTGGCTTGTTATGAAGGATGCAGATGAGAAGAGGCAGGTGGATGGATGAATAGGGGAACCATGGAAAAGGTCTCAGCTTCAAGTCACTGTAGTTCTGGTGAAGTGGCCTTGGTAAGGGGTCCAGGCCAAGACAATGGTGTCTATAAGTCCCCTTAACCCCACCAATTCAAAAAGCACTATAGCCTTATAGCTTTTTTACTTAGTGGAGAGGAATTGTAACTCACCTCATTTTTAGAATTTAAACACTTTTCCAAAGAGATGTAAGGGGATACTGAAAGTTTGAACAATGGAAGTGGACCCTACTTCTATTACATAGTGGCACATGACTGTTTGTAATTTGATTTATAAGTTAAAGATATTCATGATTCTTGCAACATTGGCATGGGAAACAGTGCATGCCTTGGATTAGAACGAACACACAGCACATTCTTGATAGTTATGGAAATCCTAGCCCTTTTTGGATTGGGGTGAAGGCTTTCAGTAAATGAGTGCTGTGTAAGTCACTGGCTGTTTTCATTTTGTATCGGCAACAGCAAATCCCTTATTTTTCTGTGATCATCTTAGTTAACAAATTCTGTTTTTTATATTGTTGTAAACTTTAGGAATAGCCCAGAAATTCAAAGAATTTGGCAGTTAAAGAACAGCTCCCAGATGGCTTTTTCATTCAAAGGATTCCTGTAATTTCTCATGTTCTTATTTCACGTTGGTCCACATTCTGTTCATCTTGCCTGGGCCCTTGCAGCTTCCTTCTGGGTCACAGTGTCAACTGTAACTGATGAGACTCCTGTGCCCAGGCATTGGTTATTATGCTTTTCATGTGCTCACATCTATTTCTTCCAACAAACAGCAGAGAGTGTTGGACCTTGGTCAAGAAGCTCATAAGACTAAACAGAGCCTCAGTGGGGGATCTACACAGGAGAGGTTTCAAATGAGACATAGATGTGTTTGCAAGGAAATATTCACTCTTAAGATCTGGTGTACCTATAACCTCAGAACTCATACCTGTACGCAAAGGTGAGAGAACAAGAGAAGAACTCAAGGTCACCCTGAGCTACATGCTGAATTTGAAGCCATCAAGCAAGCTGGTCTAGCACCATCTACTGTCCTAGCCTTTCTGTTTGTTTGCCTGGTCATTCTCAGCCCCACATCTGAAGCTGACAGTGTCAGGGTCATGCATTCATTATGGTCTTGGTCATATTGTAACTGGAAATGGTTAACATTCCTCCTCAACATGACTGGACTAAGAGGTAAACTATGAGTGTCTGTGAAAATGTTTCAAGAAAGTGTTAATTGACTGGGAAAGATGAATGTGTGTGACATTATCCCTTGGGCTAGAAAGAAGAACAAAATAAAAGGGGGCAAGGAAACAGTGCTTTTCTCTGCTCTCTGATCTGCTCTTCTCTGCCATGTGATCTCATGAGCATGATGTTCTATTCAAGTGTGTAGGGCCATTGACCATCGGCTGAACCCTCTGAGAGAGTGAGACAAAATAAACCCTTCTTATTTTCATTATTCTGTCTGCGTTTTTATCCCAGCTACTCATGAGTGATGTACACAGTTGTCTATCTGCATGTCTAACACAACTCCACTCCCAGCTGCTGTCTGCTCTTCCTTTCTCCCCATGGGTTATCCATGAGTTGATAAATCCTCTCTGCAACTGCATAGCACTATATTACTGATTGGTGTTTCGGCACCCACTAAGTTTCCTCCTCAGCACACAGGGCCATTATTTTCAGACCTCTAGTGCTGGGAGCCCATGTGCTGACCTTCGCAGTGGGATGAGAACAGATGTAATGAGTGTAGTTTCAGATTGACATCTGTACAAATTTGAGATCTAAGTACTGTGGCAAACACTGAAGCAACAGATAATCATGGCGATGCCTCTAACTAGAGACTTGAATAACTGAAGAGCTGAGCGTCTGCCACTCATTTTGGAGGTGTGTAACAAACCTTCATGAAGAAAGCCATATTTGAGGAGTTTTGTGCTTATAACGTATCCTGTCTTATTCTGACTAATTCGTAATAGGTGATGAGAATTTTCTCTTAATCTGACTCAGATATGAGATCTGGAAGCATCTTGCCATAATATGAAAAGTACACAATTAGAAGTTGATGGATCATCTACATAAATGCATATGCAAATGTATTTAAATAAATTACAAACTTTGAATTTTATTCTTTCATAGCTAAAATTAGTGGCTCGCACCAGAGCAATGCTAAGCCCCAAGTACTACAATTCTTTAGACTTGAAGAAATAATAATTACCTTCAAGGTCAAATAGTCAAATTTAATAGGCTACAGACCACGGACCAAGTCAGTATAGGTCATTAGTTTCTGAAAGCCTTGAATAGAGCCTTTTTATATTTCAGAGACATGTTTTATCGTTTCTTAGTAAAGACATTTCTCCTTATAATCTACCTGTAGGTAACAAAAAAAAAAAAAAAATGAGTTCTACACAGTTGCTTTACCCTTCTAATTTGTTTGATAATTAAAGATTACCTATGTCACAACCAACATCTGAGACAAATTCACGTTATAGAAACAGCAAGTCATACTTTAGTCTGAATGGTACAAACCATCAGCATCACTTGGGAAAAACGAGTGCAAGAGAGGAGACTGTGGCTGGAGCCAGCTGTGCTCAGATGTAGCAGCTCGTCTCTCAAGCAGGTGCTACTGACATGACCTGAGCAAATGTGGGAGCTCCAGGTCTTTGTTAAAGGGCATTGAGTGAAGCTAAGCTTGACTGAACAGTTCAAGGTGTTTATAACTGATACGGGGCCATCACTCCTTCTTCCCTAAGGATGCCTTCCCAGCAAGCAGCTCATCAAAAAAAAAAAAAAAAAAAAAAAAAAAAAAAAAAAAAAAAAAAAGATGTTGACATTTTTTTCTACAGACTTCTTCTCAGGACCACACTACATCTCCCAGAAATCCATGCCCAGATTTTGAGCCTTTGGAGTGTCCTTTGCCTTATGCGACATGATGACTAATTATAGAAAGCATGGTATGATTTCCAAGCTTCAGATACTCACAAATCACCACAAGACCAAATTTTTTTTTCAAAAGGCTTTACACATTATTCTAGTAGACTATCCCACTCCATTATTCTTAGAAAGCCCAGTGCACAAAAGAAAGATGGTATAATCTCCTTAAAATAAGTCCATTTTGTAGGAAAGCCCTGGGATGAATCAGGAGAGCCCTTTTCTCTTTCTTTGTCTCTCTGGCTGTATAAAACAGAGAATCACTAACTCATAGGCTGAACTCATAACACATTTACCTCTCACAGTTCTGGCCTGGGAGATCTTCAGACATGAGCAGACTCAGCGGTTAGTAAGGGCCCGCTTGTTGTTTTACAGGCATTTGCCTTCTCCTGGTATCTGGAAGTGGTGTTTGCCTTTGATATGGTTGGAGTGTGTAGAATGACATTTGTCTGTTGGAAGCTGAGTCCCAGTGTGATGAAGTTGGGTGGTGAAGTCTTAAGAGGTCAGCCCAAGTAGGTGTCTTGGTTATTGGAGGCTAATGTTTTATAATGCTTTAATCCTGGTCTCAAAATGAGTTGGGTCTTTTGGAGAGCATTTTTGGTGCCTCTGGGCAGTTGGTGGTGGGGTAATATTAATATTAGTATTGATTTTCCAGGACATCTTGAAGCTAGCCAAGGCAGGAATCTGGCTTCTCTGCTATGCACTGTAAGGGCTAGTATTAAGCACATTGGCATCTGTAGGCAGAGGACTTAATATAAGGATGTAAGGAAGTAATCTACATCTGAAGTTCAGGGCAGGGCTCTTAAAAATGTGGCATAGGGAAGCACATTTAAGCTCCAGGCAGACCCGTAGGAATGCAGCTCAGGGCAGAGCAGATTTCAGGATGTGGGCACAGCAGTATCCATTTTTGTCTCAACCTTTTCACCTGGCCTCCAGTAAGACGTTTCCAGAATCTTTCGTTGTTATCTAGCTTGTCCCCTATCTCAGAACTGATGTTTTCTTTTTCATGTAATTAAAATGACTTAAAAGAGGACAAAATAAACCAAGTTTTGCTTCAGCCACCAGGTTTTGGCCTCAAGTCGGGCCAAAGTCATGTTGCAACTTTAACCAACTTGTTGTTCTTCTTTCAATCCTCGCTCCGACCCTGAGGGACCCCTGTTGTTTGCCCGAGCTGGTCTCAGACAGGGTCTCTTAGGAGTGTGTGAGCTCCCATTAGAATGGATTGTTATACAAAGAATGAGCCTGGCTCCCTTGGCCTTTTGCTTCCTCTCATACTACATATTTCCCTCACACATCAACCCTGCTGTGGGGTCAGAAAGTCCCAACAGGTTCAAACATATCCTGAGGTCATCTCAAATGTGAGCTAATTCAACTTCATTCCATAGAAAAGAATCAAGTTCTGCAATGTCTACTGCCATTAGGACACTGATCCTTGTATGAGGGCTCCATACCTCAAAGAACTGACTTCCTAATGCCACATCACTAGGAATTCAGGTTTTAATACATGGATTTGAGTTGTGCAAAAATGAAGCCCACAGCATTTGCCAAGATCCAGAACCAACCCCAAACCTTGAGTACCATCAAGGTTGTTCCTGCTTTCTGAATATATTCTCATTGCTCAATTTCTCCAGGGTAAGTTTGCTTTGGATTTCACAGTTGAATGGCATGGAAAACTTCAAGCTAAATCATCGAGTACACACATTAGTTACTTACCCATCAGAGGCCTGTTGAGTGCTATAGCAATATTTAGAGTTAGTCTTCGCGGCTCTTATGACAGAGGGCATAGGTCCAGCAATTAACTCCAGGATGCTATTCAGCAGTAAGGAGGAGTCTACACCACACATTGATAACTTATTTTCACCAAACCTATGGCATATAAAAAAATATATAGTATATATATATTGCATGTATATAGCATATATATAGCATAGTACAGTATCATATAGAACCATGTACTGTAGTAGTATAGAATCATATAGTATAATATCATATAGTATAGTAAAGTTATAAGATACATAGTATCTTGAATATCATCCTGAGTGAGGTAACCCAGTCACAAAAGAACAAACATAATATGCAGTCACTGATAATAGAGTAATAACCCCAGAAAGCTCTGAATACCCCAGAAACAACTCACAGGCCATATGAAGCTCAAGAAAAACAAAGGCCAAAAAAAAAAAAAAATGAAAGCCTCAGTTCTTCTTAGGAAAAAAAATGTATAGCACCCTCTCAGAGCATGGTACACCTGGACCTTAAATCACTAATAATCCAAGAGCTAAGAATATAGCCTTGTGGCAATTTCAATGCATGCTATCAAATCTCTAAAAGAATTAAGTACTGACAAAAGTATTCTTATAATGTCATGCCAAAATGACTTTAAAAATCTGTATATGTATTCCTCATTTTTTAAATAAAGTGTAAGAGAGAAAAAAATACATAATATAGCATAGTTACAACAAAATGTATAGAATAGTTATAACAAAATGTATAGCATAGTTACAGTAACATCTATGAATAGCAAAGTAACAACTAAATGAGCAGTATAGTATAGTATAAGCAAAATGTATAGCATCATTATAACAAAATATATGTAGTATAAGCATATAAGTACATGTATGTGCCTATAAATTTCTATTTGTAACCTTTTAAGCCCATATACTGTTACTTATATGTTTGTTTTCAGGGCTGACCATTCGTTATTGGATAACCAATTAATGTGCTCTTTTCTGGGGAAGATTATTCCTCCTGCTCCCAGTAACCCTTAGTTGCCTGTGGTTCTTTGTATAGGGCTGAAGCCTCACGGACATTTTCCTCTCTGGTTTGGTATGTCTATTGGTATCGTTCTTGCTCAGCTCACGTCTGGGCAGTGATGCAGAGAGACTGTATAAATGTAGCTTCTGACATTACTAGGACACGCAGCCCCATAGCAGACTCCCTGATTGTATGGACAGTTCAATCTTACTGCCCCGTGTTCCATAATTGTTCCTGAGCCTTGGGTACATTGGAATTTTTTCAGAGCAAAGTCCTGACTATTCTGGATGATGACTAAGAACCTGATCACTAGGCTGTCCCTAGGTAACTATGGAAATTATCGGCCAGAATAAGGCCCGTGTCCAATCTGAAAAATGTGGTTCTAGTTCATAGACCTCATGTGGGATAATACCATGTTGCAATTTTATCTCACAAGGTGGAATGAGAAAACGAAGAACAGTGGTATCACAATGGTATTACAGCGGAATCACAATGGTATTTCAGTGGTATCACAGTGGTTTTACAGTGGTATTACAATGGTATTACTGTGGTATCACAGTGGTATCACAATGGTATCACAGTGGTATTACAGCGGAATCACAATGGTATCACAGTGGTTTTACAGTGGTATTACAATGGTATTTCAGTGGTATCACAGTGGTTTTACAGTGGTATTACAATGGTATTACTGTGGTATTACAGTGGTATCACAGTGGCATCACAATGGTATCACAATAGTATTACAGTGGAATCACAATGGTATCACAGTGGTATTATAGTGGTATTACAGTGGTATCACACTGTAATCAGAGTGGTATCACAGTGGTATTCAATTGGTATCACAGTGGTATCACAGGGTATTATAGTGGAATTACAGTGGCATCACATGGTATTACAGTGGTATCACAGTGGTATTACAGTTGTATCACAGTAGTAATACAGTGGTATCACAATGGTATCACAATGATATCACAGTGGAATCACAGTGGTATTACCATGGTATTTTAGTGGTATCACAATGGTATCACAGTGGTATTACAATGGTATCAAAATTGTATCACAGTGGTATTACAGTAGTATCACAGTGGTATCACAGTAGTATTACAGTGGTATTACAATGGTATTAAATTGGTATCACAGTGGTATCACAGTGGTATCACAGTGGAATCATAGTGGTACCATAGTGGTATTACAGTGGTATCACAATGGTATCACAGTGGTATTTCAGTGGTATCAAAGTGGTATCACAATTGTATCAAAGGGGTATTACAGTGATATTACAGTGCTATCACACTGGTATCACAATGGTATCACAGTGGAATCACAGTGGTATTACAGTGGTATTACAGTGGTATCACAGTGGAATCACAGAGGTATTATAGTGGTATCACAGTGGTATTACAGTGGTATTACAGTTTTATCACTGTGCTATCACAGTGGTATCACAATGGTATTACTGTGGTATTACCGTGGTAATACAATGGTATCACAGTGGTATTACAGTGGTATCACAGTGGTATCACAGTGGTATTTCATTGGTATTACAGTGATATCACAGTGGAATCACAGTGGTATTACCGTGGTATTACAGTGGTATCACAGTGGTATTTCGTGGTATCACAATGGTATCACAGTGGGATCACAATGGTATCACAGTGGTATTACAGTGGTATTGCAGTGGTCTTACAGTGGTATCAAAGTGGTATCACAATGGTATTACAGTGGTATCACAGTGGTATCAAAATGGTATCACAGTGGTATCACAGTTGTATTACAGTAGTATTACAGTGGTATCACAGTGGGATCACAATGGTATCACAGTGGTATTACTGTGGTATCACAGTGGTATCACAGTGGTATCAAAGTGGTATCAGAGTGGTATTACAGTGGTATTACTGTATATCACAGTGGAATGACAGCAGTATTACAGTGGTATGACAGTAGTATTACAGTGGTATCACAGTGGTATCACAGCAGTATTGCAGTGGTATTACAGTGGCCCACAAGGAAGCAGAATGAGAAAAGCATCCAAGAATAAGGTCCCTCCAGGAGCCACCCTCAGTGACCCCCTTCCTTGGGGTAGGCCCCATCACCTAAGTTTTCTGACTCTCCCAACTACTGTTACCACTTAGGGACCCTACACTCCAATAATGAGTCTACAAGGACTCCTCAAATCTCAGCCACAGCACCATAACATCATCTCCTTAAACCTTGTGTGTTCCACTCTCAGAACCCAGAGCCCAAGTGTGCAATCTGTCCCCAACCGGGCAGATTGACAAGTAATGTCTTCATACGTGTGATGAGTAATGTGTCCATACGTGTGCAGAGGAACATCAAAATTGAGGGAAGATCTCTTGCCAGAATGCTGGGGGTCTCTGACAGGAGACACTGTGGGAGGAGTGTTTCTCACTGTGTATGTGTGGGTCCGAAGCACTCGGTAGATCTCTGATTCATATCAGAGAATTTTTATTTATTCCAACAGAAATGCTTCTTGAACAAGAGCATAAGCATACCTTGGAGTTTATCTATAAGGTAGCAAAAAAAAAAAAAAAAAAATCACCCTCCTCCCTTGTAGGGCAGGTAGTTATTTAGGGAAAACCAATGAATCATCCCAGATTTATCTGGTAAGCCACAAACCCTATTTCTTAATTGCTCAATCTAAAAATAGTATTCAGCCTTGGGAGAGTAAAAATCGAGTCACTGCACCCAACATCAAAAGGCTTCTGTGGTTCTGCTTTGGCTGAGCTGCTCAGAGGTCCCTGGGCGGCTGCCTTCCCTGAGATGGAACAACTCAAACTGCACTGGCTTTTGCACTGCAGGATATTTTTAGGGATACCATCCAAAGAGGCTTCCACAACATGGGGAGACTCAGAGAACCCATCAGATCTCCAATAATAGTTCTCCAGAGCACGAGGAAATTTGACAACTTTTTTTTTCCCTATAAAGATTCTCTGTCTCTGTCTCTGTCTGTCTGTCTGTCTGTCTGTCTCTCTCTCTCTCTCTCTCTCTCTCTCTCTCTCTCTCTCTCTCTCTCTCTCTCTCATTCTCTCTTCCTCAAGTCTGAGTGTGGCGTAAGAGTGTAAAAGTACAACCATCAAAAATATTTAAATATAATTAAAGTTACAGAAAACCCAGACATCTATTGTCAAGTGCAGATCAGCCCAGCATGAGAGCTCTTTCCAGCCTTCTTCAGCTCACCTTTGGCACCACCCTTGCCAAGCAGCTGAAGTGGCCACTCCCTCAGATGTCATGTTAAGAACCTGGCCCTGCAATATCCCTATTTTAGTTTCTCCTTCACAACCCCAGTAGTAGAAATACATAAAATGTAGGAACATTAGGTATTTGAAGGATTTCACTCTTCCTTCCTGGGAGAAAACAATGTCTCTCTGAAGTACCAATGTCTCAGGAAACAACTTTCATCTGTTAGGCAGGCACGGGAAGATGTCATTGTAACGCTGAAAGCAGAGTCCCCAGGTCAGTGTGACTTCTGCTAAAGTGTCCTGAATAGATCCCCAGCTATGACCTCTGATTGCAGATCTCCTCCCCAAGAATGCCAGCTGCCATCTGCCTCTTAACAAAAGAATACACAAGTCCTGGAAGACTGGGAGACAGAGCAGAGACTTGAGTTTCTAATCAGAACTAATCCTTCCAGGCGTACAGCATTTGATACATCAAAGGCTTAATATTTGATACATCAAAGGTCTTCTCGGGAATTCTTCTAAGAAATAAAAAAAAAACTATGCTAATGAATGTATGAACTGTGTGGTTTAAAATCTGGACTTTTGGTGGCTTAAGATAAAGTTTTCTTAACTTCATTTGAGTGATGAGGTATCTGTACATGTGTCACAATTTAGGATGGACCCAGAGAATTTGTTCCCTGCCAATTTCCACCCCACTTTAAAGAGCCTCTTAGATGAAGGATATGTGGGCTCTATTAAGGCATTGAGAGACTCCAGTGTCCAATTAGCACCTCCATCTCTCCAGTGCCACCGAAGGATCACGAGCCATAATGGTTTTTTTTTTTTTTTCTTTTTTTGGATCAGGCTTAATTAGGCTGTAAGTGTTTATTGTGTGTGGGTTTGCTCTTTAGGAAAGACAGACACACACACAAAGAGAGGAAGATGCGGCAGAAGAGCATCATGGAAGGCCAGTGCACTCTGATCTGGAGAACTATGGATTTGCTGGTTTATTCTTCTACTTAAATTACACGTGAAGACATGTGTGTCATTGCACTTTGCGCATATTCAGCCCTGGCGTGCACGACTGCCCCTCTTCATATTGTGTCTCTCCCTTTCTATCAAATGATCTGTCTCCACGCTCATCATATTATTCTACTCCCGTTATATGTTGGTACGCATGTGTGTGTGTGTGTGCTTGTGGGCGTGCGCGAGCACACGTGCTCAGGTGCTCGTGCAAGTAATGTATGTGTTTTTCACACGTGGCCTGAGGTCATTCTGCATAAGGCATTTAGTGTGCTTCACTTGGCTGAGAGAGGTCAAAAGAAGTGAAGGATTTTTTTTGATTATATGACATCTGGATGTCCAACCCATTTTACATCTTGAAGTATTCATAATCTTAGATTTCCAAATTGGGATGCTTAATGTGTAACTTCAGTTTTACAACCTGGAGGCCATGTTTCCATATTACATATATGTAAATGTATGTGCATGATGTATATGAATATGTATGTGTACGTGATGTACATTTGTATGGGTATGTATATAGGTATATGGCTTCTGTTGTCAACTTGACACACCAGGGAAGGGAAAGAGGAAGCCTCTGTTGAACAACTGTATCCATCAGTTTAGCATGTGGATATGATGGTGGGGTATTTTCATTTCTAATTGATGTAGGAGGGCCCAGCCCACTGAGGGCAGTACCATCCCTACTCGGGTGGGTCTGAGCTCTATAAGACAGATATTTAAATATGAACCTGAAGGAAAGTAAGCAGTATTGATATGTTGGTTTGTTTTGAGTTCCTGTCCTGTCCCTGGATAGTGGAATCTTGTATGGAAACATAAACAAAATGAACACTTTCCTCCCCGGGTTACATTTGGTGAGGGTTTTATCACAGCAACAAAACCAATCCAGGATATGGTCATTAGTGAACATTCCACAAAAACAGATTTTCATTTCTCTCAGTTCCCAAAGTCTCAGAGTCTTAAAGCTATTAGGACTTGATACGTTCTATTTTTGCTGAGCCCTATATGTTGCCATGGATAAAGTCAGAGGCCAAGAGCCTACCAGAAAACTTCAGCTGTACCAATGGTACAGTCACTGTCAAGGAAAATATGGCCTCTAGGTTGTAAAAAGCTCAGCATCCCAACTTGGAAATTTGAGATTGGAAATGCAAAAACTTCACCTCCAAGTGAAGCACACACTCGGCCTCGCACAGAATGACCTTGGACCCTGTGCTCCGTGTATGAAACATAAAAGCTTATTTGGTACCTATCAAAGGGAGGTAACTGAGGCTGAAGCAAGCCACTGGGCAGCATCTATCCATGGTTTCCTCTTCAGTTTATGGTTCATCTGCTGCCATGACCGCTGGTTCAATCCATTTCACCAAAAGGGAATTATTTTTGTTCTTTATAACCTCTTGACCCAGAGAGAGAGAGAGAGAGAGAGAGAGAGAGAGAGAGAGAGAGAGAGAGAGAGAGAGAGAGAGAGAGAGAGAGAGAGAGAGAGAGAGAGAGAGAGAGAGAGAGAGAGAGAGAAAGAAAGACAGAGAGAGAGAGAGAGACAGAGAGAGAGAGAGAGAAATATTAACAACAAAACATGGAGATTAAAATGGGACAAGCCTTTTCTCCATCAACCCCAAAAACATTTCTGGGCTTCCTGGTGTCTTGCATAAATTTTATTTCAACATCAATATATTACTTATGTTTATGTGTTCCTCCCCAATGCTCTGTGGCCTAAACAAGAAGAGACAATACCAAATGGTCAGCCCTGAAAACATACTTATAGATGACATTGCACTGACCAAACATGCTATATCTAGGAATATATGTAACAATTAATGAAAAGGGGGGGCTCTCTTTGCAAGAGAGCAAGGAAGGGTAAATGGGAGAGTTCAGAGGGGAATGATGTAATTACAATCTCAAAACAAAGTATCTCTGGGAAGGCTCTGTGTGCCCATTGGACACTGTGTGTGGTGAGGGAAACTACTCTTCAGTTCAACTTCACTGCAGTTTGTGGAGCCTGGTCTCATGCCTGACCTCATTCTCCTTTACATGGATATTCTGAAGACTTTTCCTTGTGTGATTAAAAACACATTTGAAACATCCTGGGATGAGACTCAGTCATTCCTTGGTCCCTCTGTGGAACTGATAGGGGGATTTCATTGAAAAAAATGTCTGCAGACACTTGTGTAAGATTGGTGTCATATCTGCTTGTAACAGGCATATCTTCCTTTGCGTTGAAATAATCTATGGGTCTATTAAAAAACCAAGTAAAATACAAATTATGTAGTACTTGCTTTTTTTTTTTTTACACTGTATTGCTCATAGAACAGTAATGAGCCAAATAGCCATGCATGTTCAGAAGGATTGAATTTTTTCCTTTTATTTCTCCTCCTCCTCCTCCTCCTCCTCCTCCTCCTCCTCCTCCTCCTCCTTCTGTTGCTGCCGCTGCTTCTTCTTCTGCTTCTTCTTCTCCTTCTTCTTCTTGTCCTCCTCCTCCTCCTCCTCCTTCTTTTTCTTCTTCTTCTGCTTCTGCTTCTCCTCCTCCTCCTCCTCTTCTTCCTTTTTCTTTTCTTTTTTAAGAAAGCAACTTACTGTGTCATCCATGGTGGCCCCAAATCAACCTTCTGGGTGTTTACCATTAACTGCTGGGGAAACATACATGCAGCAGCATGCCTGACTTTATCTAAGTTGACCTGTAGTTGGTTGAGCCTGAGGATGTAGAGATCCCAGTAATATGTTCTATGTAAATCTGTGGGATAAAAAGTATCACTGTAAAAGCATATGCAAGCCTTCCAGGTGGGATAGTTCTGTCATTTCAGCCCCCAGGGAGGCTAGAGCCTGAGGATAACAAGTTCAAGTTCAAGGTCACCTGGGTTTCAGACTGAGTCCAAGGACACCTGGGTAATTGATGACACCATGCCAAAAGTCAAAACAAAAACAAGACAAACAAATAAAAGAGCCACAGATGTGGCTCTTTTCAAGTAACCTACCTCTCATGTACAAGGCCATGTTATCTGTTCATGCCACAATAGCATAAATAAGAGAAATAGAAATAAGACACACACTGTGCACACACCCACACACCCATCACTACAGGCTTGCCTCATGGGCTCAGATGATTGTAATGTTAACTATACAAGTCCAGTGAAAACATTTGAACCAATGTGAGGACCACTCTCATGTACACTAAAAGGTCAGTGACTAAGCCTGTATTCTGCAGTAGGCGCCCTTATCCATTTCCACTGAAGTTGTGGCAGAGGGCTGAGGAAAAACCCTTCTGCATCTTGTGACCATGGAGAAGTTTGGAATCTGAAGCTTAGGTATCTTGTGCCATTTTGACCTTGGTACATTCTGAAGGTTTGTGGATGACTCATTGCCTACTAAATATGTAACAAACCTGAATCTCCAGCATCCACAGACACCTGCTGGTCTCACAAAGAAAAATCTCTTACCTATGATCCTAAGAGAAATACTATTTGTCCCCTTCCAAACTTGGCATCTTTACTTTCTGTCTATTGGAGATTTTGCATGTAGTGATATACTTTATCCCATCTGGTTTAAATGTATTGGAGTCCTCTGACATTCTGCTCCAGATGGTCTGTAGCTTCAAAGAACTGGATACCAAATCATTTATAATAAAGAAAAAACTTAGTTATCACACACATCTTCTCCTTAGGGGTTTAGCACACCCCCAACTCCTTGAATCACTTGTGTCTTAGCGATGGTACCTATTTAAATCCCAACCCCCACAAAAGTGCACTTATTGGCACCCCCATGCATACAACGTGCATACACACAAGTACACCCATGTACACACATCTACACCTGTGTGCGTGCACATACACACATGTACACATGCATGCACATACATACGTACACACACATGCATACACACAATGTACACAGGCACACACATGCACACACAAACACACAGAGCACGGTTCTCAGTCCCTCACAAGTTTTAAGCACAGGACTCTCCCTTGAAGGCTCTTCTCACCAGTCCCCGAAGCAACACAAAGCTAGACGTTTGATTTAAAGTTCACTCTGGAAGGCAAGGACAGACAGGTGGGAAATATTTCACATTTGTCTTTCATAATAGGGCCTCCAGAGCTTCGGGGTTCTGGCGCAGCTTCTGCATGCTTGCTTGCCTGTGCTGCATACGTGTACTGTTTGAGCTGTCAGAATCTTCTGGAGCCCATTTAGAAGCTCCAAGGACATGAAGGCAGCTTTAAATATTAGCTGAGTACTGAACTTGAAAATGGAATAGTTCTGCAGAACTGGTTACCACTGACACATTGAGTAGTTTATTTCAAATAGAAACTTCAAAACTTCAATCATTTTTCCCGGCTCAGCATCTGTGTGTGGGGGGGGTGTCTATCAATATGATCGCTGGTAAAATCCCTAAGCTCACACTGAACAATATGTGCCAAAGACTGCATCCTTTACTTCATCCAAAATGAAGAAAAGTTGCAAAAATCAATCTCTCATCAATTACTGATTTTTCACACAGTCATCTAGGTCATTGGCTATCAAACCTTTGGTGCTCTGAGACCAGCAGAATGGAGCCTTCAGTCGAAATACCAAAGGAGGATGTCTGCTGTGTATTTCTTTACTGCAGCTAAGTATGCCTAACGCAGCTATCTAAACACCTAATTCTAGTTGACAGTCACAGTTGCTGTTAAATGACAGTCATGCAGCACATCTGTGAATCCCACTGGAACAGCTCTTTGTAAACTAGACTAATGGCCAAAGGAACACAACACTCTGTTGAGCATCATCCCCTGGGTCCCCAGCTCATTGGTCTAAGAAATTAACTATTTTCTGTAAGCTGAAGTTTCCACCCTTGTCCTTTTTGAGAGTCTGCTTCTGTCTAGATAGATGTAAAGTGTTATGCAGACCTGAAGATTAAATATTACTAAGTCATTAACCTGTCCTGCTTTTAATACTAAACTTCATTTGTTTTCATGATCATAATACACAGCTTCATGATTGCTTTTAATACTAAACTTTATTAATGTTCATGATCACAATACGCAGCTGAGGACAGGAATCTTGCTCTATATGAGCTTGAGCTCTACACCCAAACAGGCAGTGGGGTTAACAAGAGGCACTGCAACTCTTGAGTTCAACAATGGACACTGTGTGCTGCCAACCTTAAAACCTGCACTTATAGCATCTCTGGGTTCCGATTGTACAAAAGTTCTATAGAGCACACACATGGCACAGACAATGCTAAATCTGCTTTGCTTCAATCACAGAATACCTTCCAGGACAAGGAATGTGTCTTTGCTTTATGTAGGAAGGTGAGTGTGTGAGACTCTATTTACCCAGGAGAAGCAACGGGCACAAAATCGGGAGTAGCTAATGAGGTAAAAGCATTTTGCATGACCACAGCACGGTCTCATCATTGCAACAGAAGCCTCGGGAGCATCTTTGAATTAGTGGAAGAAGAAGGGCAAGGTGCACCTGGCTCATTTTTTCCTGGGTCTGCCAGGATAGTCCTCCAAGATGCTCTCCTGGGATGTTTCAGGGATTTTCCAGTGGGGCTGTGAATTTAAACAAGCTTCTAGTAGAAATGAGAGGGTGGTGTTTTCTGGGAGTAACTGAGGGAGAGACAGCTGCTTGATGCTGGTCTTCACGGCTGACGTTGTTTCAACCCTGCAAATGAGGCTTCTGCACCACAGTCCTAAGATTCCAGGCTCTGGTTTTAATGCCTGTGTGAGTCTGTTTAAAGCAGTTTGTCCAAAATGTGTCTGCAACATCTACACATAATCTTTTCCTCTTACATTAGCATAGGCAGCTGTACACTCTACAGCACGTGGGTAGCTGTGTGGAGTTCAGAAAGAACTAGAGCTGCCTGACCCCAGTATTAGAGCATTCCCTAGGTTCCAGGCTTTCTTCTATATGGGTTAAAGCAGTCTGTGTAGAGGCTTAAATTACTATGCAGATATGTTACAGTGAAGAGAAATAAGTCTACCTTACTAATGCATCACCCAGGACAATTTTTTCTAACCAGATTTTCCTTTAAATGTAGTGTGTTCAAAGATGAGAGAGTATAGCAGTTGTGCACTGGTTTGTCTCTCGTTTTTTTCTACACCACCAGTGATGGCAACTTCAGACCCTGTGCATGTTGAATGAGAGCTCTACCACTCACAGACGTATCCAGCCCTTGAAATCATCCTTTTAGATAGTTGTTTGGGGTAAAAGAGAGGGACGAAGAAGTTGAAGCTCCCAAAAATGGTGAACGGTGGATCAGCTATGTCTGAACTGAACGTCAGATTCAAAGAGAATTTTAACCTTATAACAACCTTATAAGGTAGACGTTTTTGTAGTAATATTTTTCCTTTATTGAAATTATATTTTTCTCAAATAATATATTTTGATTATGGTTTCCTTTTCCTCTTAGCTTCCAAGTTTCTCCCCACCTCCTCCTTTCCAGATCTGTTCCTTTTCTGCCTCTCCTTAGAAAACAAACAAGCTGAGTAGATGTTGGGTTGCTCTAACTCAAAATGCTGGATCTGGTCCTTGGTGGTAACTGAGTTGGTCTGCCTGCCAACCCTCCTTCACCCAGGTGAGGGGCAAGTGTGCTCTCCTGTCTGCTATGACTGTTGTGTGTGAGTGTGTGTGTGTGTGTGTGTGTGTTGCCCTTGAGGTTGACTCTCTGTGCCCTCTCCACAACCTCTTCTGTGATGATGTTGGGCCCATTCTCCCAAATCCTGCTGGTAAGGGAGGTGAGCAGATCTTCCATGCTGTGTAGATAAGAGGTGGGGCCAGCTCTCCTGACTGCTGAGGGGCTGAATTTCTTCTGCACACACTCCTGCAAGGCAGGCTGGGAGAAGGACCAGCTCTCCTGACTGCTGAGGGGCTGAATTTCTCCTGCACACACACTCCTGCAAGGCAGGCTGGGAGAAGGGCCAGCTCTCCTGCACTGGAGTCCTCATGGCTAACTCACCCACACCTATGCCACTGGATTCACCTGTGCTGGGCTGTTCAAGAGCAGTACAGGGACCTTCTCTATCTCTCTCTCTCTCTCTCTCTCTCTCTCTCTCTCTCTCTCTCTCTCTCTCTCTCTCTCTCTCTCTGAAGTGCTGGAGCAGGTGAAGGAACCATGCCTTCAGAACTAAAGCTACAAGATCTCCACTGATCTGCACATCAACAGGGTATCTGAGATGAGTCCCAGTGAAGATTCATCACTGACAGAGTGGCAGAAGCCAGAGGCCTGGAGCCAATGAACATTTGCAAGTGAAGCTGTTTGGACCCAAGGGTGCACTGTGTGGCACACCACAGCTTCCATGGTGATTTTTTGAAAGTTTGTCTTGTTTTATCTTACTTAGGCAGGATGGTACAAGGGCAGAGGTGGACATGAAGGAATAGTGAGAGGATTGGGAGTTGGGGTGCATGATGTGAAAAATCACAAAATTAATGAAAGCTTACAAAAGGAAACAGACTATAAGAGATGATAAAATAGGAGATAGGAAAAAAGCTGCAAACACTTCAGAATTAGACAAATCAAACAAACAGAAGGAAAGGAGCCCAAGGGAAGGTACAAGAAACAGGAACCAATTCATTCACCGATCTGGGAATCCCACAGAAACACAGAACTGGAAGCCAAAATATATACGAAAGGACCTGGTGCAGGCCTGGGAGACACTGTTCATGCTGCCTCCATCTCTCCTGAGTTCATACGAGGTTTTTGTTTTTATCATTCTATGTATTTACATTTCAAATGTTATCCCCTCTCCCAATCCTCCTCCCCTTGCTTCCATGAAGATGCTTCCTCTCCCAACCACGAACTCCCACCTCATCACCCTGGCATTCCTCCATACTGAGGAAACAAGCCTTCACTGGACCAAAGGCCTCTCCTCCCATTGATGCCAGACACTGCTATCCTCTGCTGCATATGCACCGGGAGCCATGGGTCCCTCCGTGCATGCTCAGTGGTTGTGCTTTTAGTCTCTGGGAGCTCTGTGAGGGGAGGGTTGGTTGGTTGATATTGTTGTTCTTCCTATGGGTTGCAAACCCTTTCAGCTCCTTCAGTCCTTTCTTTAGCTCCTCCATTTAAGGTCCCAGTGCTCAGCCTGACAGTTAGCTGCAAGCATCTTCATCTGTAGCAGTGATGCTCTGGCAGAAGACAACCATATCAGGCTCTTGTCAGCAAGCACTTCTTCACATCAGCAATACTGACTGGGTTTGGTGGCTCATATGGGGTGGATCTCCAGGTGGGGAAAGCTCTAAATACCCAAGAAACAATCCACAAACCATATGAATCTAAAGAAGAAGGAAGACCAAAATGTGGATGCTTTATTTCTTTTTAGAAGGGAGAACAAAATACTCACAGGAGGAAATACAGGGACAAAGAATGGAGCAGGGACTGAAGAAAAGTCATCCAGAGAAGCCTGGTTTCTTAAACAACTAAGGGAGAACTCTGAAAGATGTCTGACGAGAGCGGAAGTCTTCCACTAAATGTAAGCATCAGTGTGGCCTCTGTGCCAGATGAGAAGAATGCTTCTCATTCTTCCAAATCCCCGGAGGGGGAGGGAAGTGCGTCAAGGACAGCTGCACCTCGAGACCATGTGGGTTACAGCTGTGGTCGGCGAAGACTTCACCTCATGACACTGTTGTCAAAAGTCCTGTGACCTCCTAGTGATGAAAATGGTGTTTCCCCCGATTCTGTGTTACACCCTTGCTTTAGTTCATCTACTATACATTTGGGATATGGGTTCTTTACAGCATATAATTGTATTTTGAAATATTTATACTTTGCCTAAACTGATTACTTCAGAAACACATACTTGCTCTTTCTTTTCTGTAGTCAGAGCAAAGGGAAGGCTAATGTTTTCCATTATGAAATAAGTTAGATATTTAAGACTTTACCAAGCTACTCATCTTCCAAGGAAGAATATTTTGGGTAAAATCTATGGGATTTTATGTTCCCTGTGATCTGTTGCACTGATACTTACTGATACCTACATCAGGGGATCATGCAGATAATACTTGTGATTACGGCCGAGATTATATAGAGACTCGCTGTTAATTTTCTAGCCATTCGTTTATAATTTAAAATACAGAGTAAACTCATGCATCTCTTGGATGTCAAATTCATTAAAATATACATGTTAATCAGATTCTCTTCTAAGAGTCTAAATAAACTAAAATAAGACAGCAACACGAAGCTTGTAGAACAATGTAATTACTGTGGTCTTCATACAGCAACCTGGTAATCGACTATTGAAACTAAAAAGCATTTCCATAATTAATCTCATGCTATTTTTCAATTATAAGCTTGATTCAGAGAAACTGATGCAGCTTCAGTGGCAACTGAAGATAGTCCTTGTGGGGTGGAGAATGGAACGTTTTCTGAAACAATCTAGGAGAGTTGCCTGATCAATATTTTGTCTTTTGCTATCCTGTGCACAGAGGGAGAAAAACCAAAGCAGCATGAAACCACTGTTTCAAGCTCTGAACAGCTTGAAAGGGGTGAAATCTGCAGAGAAGGGAGAGAGAAATCCGGGGTGATTAGATGCACTGTAGAGTTTATCCAGATAGTTCAAGATGTGCCACAAAGCTGAACAGCACAGCAATCACAATAGTTGCTGTTCATTCTTCAACATGTTAAATCCACCACAGACCACCCATGATGTCAAATCCTTAAGAGCAGACAAAGCACACACAGATATTGATCATTTTTCTATAGTTTGTAGGTAACCTCCTGTGTCTATAGTTGGAGAGCTATCATTGGACCAAAAATAACCCACAGACTATGATCCTCTTATTTTTTTCTGTACCAAAATCATTGAAGACGAGACCCAATGGCTACACCTTAGCCATTTTAAGGTGTAGGCATACCTAATTGTTGACCTAAGGGCAAAGCTGTACAACCTTTCATGGACATTGATTAGGAATGTGCTATTTACCTTTCTCCTAGGCTCTACACATGGCCATTCTGTTCTGAGTCTATATATTTCCATGTTTCACGTACTTTGTGACTATTTTATTTAGCTGAAGTTATGGAAGGTTAATCTGTGTTGCCATGTACTGTTGAATCGTCTCCTCAGCCTAAACAATCACTCACTGTGTCTGTATGTTACACTTTATCAGTTCCTGGCAGTTGAGGTTGCTTCCACAGAGGGGTTATTGCAAGTGGTACTCTAGCTATCCCGGGAATCCCACAGTCTTTTGGAGACACTGGCTTAGACAGTCCCAGATGCCAAGGAGCCAAGAGGTTCCCAGGACTCAACAGCAATGATATTAGGTGAAACACCCAACAATGGAGAAAGAGGACCTGTAGAGACAATATCCAATGGATAGGCACAGCCCCCAGTTAAGGGATAGGACCACCCACCCATCTCAGAAATAGTAATCCAGAATTGCTCCTTCAATTTCAAAAGGAAATGCAGGGACAAAGAGTGGAGCAGAGACTAAAGGAAAGACCATCCAGAGACTGTCCATGTGACACTATTGTTGATGCCAAGAAGTGCCTGCTGACAGGAGCCTGGCATAGCTGTCTCCTGAGAGGCTGTGTCAGAAACTAACCAATACAGATGCGGATGCTAACAGCCAACCATTGGACAAAGCACAGAGACCCCAATAGAGGAGTTAGAGAAAGGACTGAAGGAGCTAAAGGGGGTTGCAATCCCACAGGACAAACAACAATATCATCCGACCAGACCCCCTGAGCTCCCAGAGACTAAAACACCAACCGAAGAGTACACAAGGAGGGACCCATGGCTCCAGCTGCATATGTAGCAGAGGATGGCTTTATCTGGCATCAAAGGGAGAAAAGGTACTGTGAAGGCCCAATGCCCCATTGTGGGGGAATACTGGGCAGGGGGAGACAGGAGGAGTGAGTGGGTAGGTGGGGAGCACTCTGACAGAAGCAAGGGGAGGGGATAAGGTATAGCTGGCATGGTGGATTCTGTCTCCAGCAGTAGCCATAGTGGACTTGCTGGGTCATCTGATATCTGAATCCTTCCTTCGTAGTGGGCATTTACTTCGTTCCCCTAGCAGTACTTGTTCGGCAGGGCAGCATGGGCTTCCCCGGGTCTCTCAGTGCTCACCATGGCTTACTCCTAGATACAGCCATCAGACAACGCTGAGACACTGTCTCACTGAGAATTTTATCTTCATTTTCCTGACCACAGAGAACAATGATCATTTCCCCCCACACATCTGGCTATTTCCATTTTTAAAAATATAAATGTGCATTTTTCTTTAGCCTAGTTTTCTATCAGGATGCCAGTTGTTTTTATCAACTGTATCATACAAATTTTTTGAAGATTATCCTCAGATCATACATATGACTTGGTTGCCCTAATATTGTTAAAATGTTCATATTACTCAAAACAATCTACTGTGTGTAATACCTATCAAAATATTGAAGACATTTTGCCAGAAATAGAAAAATTTGAAATTTGCATATATTCACACAAAAATACAGATTTCCAAATTGACCTAAGAAAGAACAGACCTGGAGACACATCACATTCTGATTTTAAAGTTTATTGTAAAGCTATAATTGCTAAAGTAATGCGGTACTAACATCAAAATAGATTCATGGACCAATAAATCAGAGCAGAAAATTCTGCAATAAACCCACACAACTGATACTTGACAGTGGCATCAAAAGACTGTGGGGAAAGGATATCCTTTTCAAGAAGTGCTGGGAAGGCTGGAGTTAATGCATTCAAGGCTTTAACACCACACACACACACACACACACACACACACACACACTCACACACACACACTCACATACACATACTCACATATACTCACACACACACACTCACACACAATCACATACACACACACTCATACACACACTCACATACACACACTCACACACACACTCACATATACACACATTCATATACACACACTCACACATAGACACATTTGCACATGCACACATACACACACCAACATATGCACATGCACACACACACATACACATATACATACATACATAGGCATGTTTGTCCTTGACTGAAAAAAATGCCATGAAATTAGGAAATGCCCAAGCTTTATGGCATTAGTCTTGGCAATAATTTCATAGATATGATACGAAAGCATAGGTGCTGAGAGAAAAAATAGACAAGTAGGTTGGTGTTAAGCTGAAAAGCTTCTACATGGCAGAGGAAATCGTTCGCAGGGAGCAGAATCCACAGAAGGGGGAAACCGATGGGCCTGGTCTTACTCTTTAAAGGCAGTCAGTCAAAAAGCCAGAAACGCCTAAGAGAAGAGACTGTCATGTCATCAATGAATCGTGGCCTACAGTCAACTCCGGAACAAATTCTTTAGTCTAATACAGCCTTTGGGTCACCATCTGGAAGCTTCTGTGACACTCGAGGCAGAGAAACTGGATGGAGGATCGAGCCCTTCCCAAGAGTCCGTGGGGCCTTCCATGTTTGCGCTAAGAGGAGGCCCAAGACAGCTACAAACTGAGGGGAACCTGAGATGTGGAAGCCCTTCTCAGATTCATTTCCAGCAAGACCTGGCTGTTTTACACAACAGGGATTGAGTACCAAGGTTTACTTCAGATGCAACAGTATCCCCAACAGACATGGGGCATAGAGACAGGAAATACAGAGATGCGGACTCATTATTCGGATTTCCTGTCCCATTCTCGTATTGCACTGAGCCCAGAGACCTTTGTTTTCTATCAACGCTGAAAGATCAAATTCAATACTTGTTTAGGACCTTGCTACTCTAGTACTGAATGTTTGTCTGTTGCCCAGGAGACTGGCAATGGGGAAGGGCAAATCATTTTTACTGTCAATATGTAACTTTGTTCTTAAGTGGTTGCCCAGAGTCGGGTATCTTACTGAGCACCAAGTCCTCCTTGCATCTGGAAGCTGAGGTTCTTTCTAACACTTCAGAAGACAGGATAAGAACTAGAAACAAGGACATCAAAAATGGACTCGGTTAGGCTCAGATCGTAGTAGTACAGGTTGAGCCCGGATCTGATATGGCCAGTCTTCTTACTGAGTAATTGTGGATGGAGAGAAAGAGAAACCCATAGAAATAGTGAAGGTTCCTATGCATTTGAAGATGCAATTGACCATAGGTCAGAGACAGATGTGGTCTCAGACTCAGGCAAGAGTGCTTTCCTATAAGATCATGTCAACAGTTCTCATGCAACTTTTCTTTGCTTTGTTCTCCACATCACACTCAACATTTTTGCCAGGCGAGATCTTTCCATAAATTCAAATGGCCTTCTGCCATTCAATTTTAGTAAGCGGGGCACAGGGTTAAGCCATTAACTTCTCTATTCAATCATAAAAATTGAATTTAAGTCCTTCTGTGTATACACTCTCTTCTATGACCTAAAATGCAAAATCTGTTTGAAACATCAGAACAGCAGTAGCAGATGACTGGTTTGTAATAAGTAAGATGTCCTGGAATGGACACAGAGCATTACAACATTTCC
This sequence comes from Micromys minutus, assembly GCF_963924665.1. NCBI lineage: Eukaryota > Metazoa > Chordata > Mammalia > Rodentia > Muridae > Micromys > Micromys minutus. The sequence continues at coordinate 1,958,582 of NC_137958.1, forward strand.
AGGATAAAACTTTTCCTCTCAAAGATTGCTAAGCATTTTTTTTCTGCTAGGCTGTATGCCAGATCCTTCTGCAGAATAGTGAACTGGATTTATTGAGATTTAATGTTCCCGTCCATTAGATTAGATGTTGTACCCACCACTTTAGTCTCCTAAGAAGTGTCAAGTCTAACTTCACTTTTAGAAATTAAGCTTGAAATCTGAAATAAAGAGTAGGTTAGCCACTTAGATTTTCTAAACTCTAAATAAAAATATGATGCAGAGTAGTATTAAAAACATGATTTAATTTATAATTTGAGTTGTATATGGACTGGGAAATTGAAAACACTTTAACCCAGGTATTTGAAAGCACCTGCGGAAGAGAATCATTTCTTATTACTGAAACACAGCAAACAAATTTATAGTCCAAGATAATTGTATGCAAGAATAGAGACAGATTTGATAAAAAGATTACTTCTCTATTGGTGTCTTTCAAGTTTTGTTAGACAAAAAAACCAAACAAAAACAAAACAAAACAACCCACTTTGTAATTGCTGTGAATATTCCAGGAATATCTGGAGTTTTTAATAAAAGAAAGAAGAGAAAAAGAGAGAGAGTAAACAATTCAAATGTTACAGTAATATGTTTGCTAAGATTTTGACAGAAAATCTGGAGATGAGGTTACAAGAAACCCTTGAACAGCTTTTATGTGACTTTTCCTGAGGAGACGCCAGAAATGTCTACTCGCTCCAGATAGGGCAAAGATGTAGGACACATAGTACTGATTCCGCATGATAAGCCGCAAATTTGATTCTAGTTTATGTTAGGAACCTGGGTGAGGACACACGGCAGACTGTTTTAAGGGCAGCTGGGACCCCTGAAAACCCGCCATGCCCTGGGTGACAACTGGGAAACACTGCCATCTGTGGAGCTTGGTGCACAAGCGGCAGACACGCCAGCAGGCCTGAGAGTCTCTTGCAGGCAGCTCTGCAGATGGCAGACCTTCTTTCTCCCACAATTATTTGCCGCTTCTATAGCCTTCAGGACAGACCTTGGGAGTCTGTGCTTTCAGCTTTCCCAGGTTTGTGAGGTTTTATTTACTTCCTGGATCTTATGCAACCCTCCTTCCTCTTCACGGAAGCCTAGGGAAAATTGTTATGCATTGACATATGGATAATAGGAATTACTCTCTATGAACATTCTCTTTGATTTTTCAAGAGCCTCTACCACTTTGCCCTGTAGCTTCAAAGTTTTGCCTGACAACCAATTGCTAGAATAGCTTCACAATAATTGAGGACTGACTTAGTCAGGGTTTCTATCTCTTCACAAACATCATGGCCAAGAAGCAAGTTGGGGAGGAAAGGGTTTATTCATCTTACACTTCCACATTGCTGTTCATCACCACAAGAAGTCAGGGTTGGAACCCAAGCAGGTCAGGAAGCAGGAGCTGATGCAGAGGGCATAGAGGGATTTCACTTACTGGCTTGCTTCCCCTGCCTTGCTCAGCCTGCTTTCTTATAGAATCCAGTTCTACCAGCCCAGGGATGGCACCACCCACAGTGGGTTGGGCCCTCCCCACTTGATCACTAGTTGAGAAAATGCCCTACAGCTGGATCTCATGGAGGCATTTCCTCAAGGGAGGCTTCTTTCTCTGTGATAACTGCAGCTTGTGTCAAGTTGACACAGAAAACCAACCAGGACAAGGACTCTCCTGTTTCATTTTTCTTTGTCATTTGGCTTTCTGCCCTCCTTATGTTGCTGCCTGCTAATGGTAGCCCTCTGGACACTGATATGCCAAATCTTCAGCCAACAGGTACAGCCATCATTGTTAGTCTGCGAAGGAGTTTCCGATGGACCTTCCATTATCCTTCCTCGTAGGATGCCATTTTGTATCCCTTCCATTGGCTTTGTTCCACTGCCTTCAGGTAATATTCCTGTGAACTCCCAGGCTCTGATTCATTCCATGTCATCTTCAACTGTACTCAAGAGCTCGGTCTTCCCTATCTAAGTCTTGGACAAGAGTCCTCTCTCTTTTCCAGCGGCTGCAGAACATTCACATATTGTATACAGTTTTGTTCAAAACTATACTCAAAATCAAGATACTCAAATGCTCTCAGCCTGGCAGTGGTCCTTTGGTCATAGAACCCACAGAGGAGTTGCACTTTTGGTCCCTATGAAGCAGAACTCATTAGCAATAATCTTTACTCAACTCTTAAAAGGACTGTGGTCTTCCTGTGACCTAGATACAGGTCTGGAAGTTAGCCTTTATTTAATGTTATCTCCTTGTTAGGTTGTGATTCAATTTGGACAAAATTATCTTCTCCAGGTTTTCATTTTCTTACTGCCATGTTGTCTCCAGAAAAGCTGATGATGCCCGGGCAACTTCTGTAGGTTTGTCTTGCCACAACCGTGTTTCCCTTACCATTCCTTTTCACTGGGGATGAATTCTGTGTTTAACTTCCCTTGAATATCTTGCTTTGGAATTATCCATTCTTTCATGGTCATGGTTTAACTCCGTGTTTGACTTGGGCCTTCTAAGTTGTCTTTTTCTTGGGTCAGCCCTTTGGCATGACTATACTTGCTATGGCCTTTATTCTAAAGAATCGTTTGACTTCTAGTCTTTTCTCCTTAGGTATAATGAAGCCAAACTCCTCGCAGGTAGCACTGGGGCCTCCTAGTCTCTGGCACAGTTTCTCTTGCTGCTATTTTGGTGTCTTTTGCCATCTGGTGCTGTGACTTTTTGTTTCATCTCACTTGCTGATGCTAACTCAGTAGTCCTTGTGATCCAGGACTTTCTGCAAAGATAAAGCAGCTTTCCTGGAGTGATTTTATCATCCACTGTTACTTCCTCTCAAACTTTTCAGAGTCTCCATATGTGTCATGATGCTAATGTTCTTACTTTGGGCCTATGTTGCTTACTACATCACATCATCCTTGACTTATTAACAACTTCTTCTCCCTCTTCCTCTTCCTCCTCCTTCTCCTTCTCCTCCTCTTCTTCTTCCCTTTCCTCATCCTCCTCCTCTACCTCTTCTGACTGCTTTCTGCTTTCTTTTTCATAAAGGCTCCTAATCTTTTGTAAATAGGACTGACGATCCAAAATAGCCATTTCCTTGGAGCTTGGGTCTCAGTCCTTGGCCAGAGATCTCTCCTCAGTGTAAATTCTCCCGCATGTAGCTGTCCTTACAACACTGTATGACTGGTTCCAGAATCCTCCTTTTGATTCACAGCAAAGCTGTTCTCGCCTCCTCTATTGATTATTGTAAAGAGTTGCCGAAACTTAACATATTTTCATTAACAAAAGATCTGGACCCCCAACAATGCTTCAAAGTGATTGGTCTAAGAAGGACTTTAAAATATTCCAAGAAGCTTGTGTTTTAGATCTTGGATATTGTGTGCTTATTGGAAAGAAGCAAACACTCTAGGATGTGAAGATTACTAAGAAGTCTTCTAGGCATTGAGGGTGACCCTTCAAAGAGGGTGACCGACAAAGCATGTGGGATCTGAGTCCCTTTCTTTTATTTGTACCATACCCTTGAGAGGGAAAACTCTATGCTCTGACCATCTTTATCCATAGTACACGGCTTAATCACAGACCCTAAAGAAACAAACTGTTTTCTAAATCTATAAAGTAAACCTTTCCTCTTTAGATGTTGATCATACCTCAGGTATTTATTACAGTGATGTAAAACTAACAAAAACAGAGATGCCCATTTTATTAAATTAGAAATATATGACTTGTAGGAAACATTGAGTCACCTATGATTCCTACTTCCTAAATTATTAGTAACATTTAATATTATTGGAAGGCTACAGAACAAAATTAGAGGTCAGTGGGGCAAAATATACTCTGAATGTTCAAATAGCAATTTCGTTTTCTTCATGTTAATGTATTTCCACAAAGGCCCAAATAAAAAGCATTGTATCCTTTGGGATTAAGATGGAAATGACTTGTTCAAATGCTACTCTCAGTTCTAAAATGTATTAGGAGCTTCTCTACACTTCTAGAAGCTGGGTACTCTTCAACTCAACTCGTAAAGTTATCCATATTTACCTTTCTCCTTCCAGCATGAGATGTGGAATTCTTCCTCAGCAGAAACTAAATGGAGATAAGGGAAATGTATGAAAATGGCATGGCCATCAAAGTCCATGACAGTAGTTACCAGTGACACAAAGCAAGTATGTTAAGCTACTCATGAATTGTCACCTACTGGAACACCAGTTTCTGTCAAAACAAGATAAGGAACTCCATTGACTCTCCTCAAGTGGCTGATAAACCAGAGCCACTCCCTCTTGCGTCTTAGTAGTACTGGAGTATGCACTACACTCTGAACTGCAGTAGCCATGAACATGGGCCCTACTTCCCTGAGCTGGAGCCAGAGGTTTCCTTTTCTGGAGAACCATGCCTTCAAGATTTCTCAGCCGCCCCACATACCTGCTGTTCAAACTATGTTCTAGATGAGTGGGAATGAGTTTTTATTTAGCTTTCCTGGATGGCCGCCTCCTGAAGGATGTGGGCTATGCCTTGGACATTGCTTGGAGAAAATTCTGGCACTTTGCTCTTTCCTGGCATGGAAAATGGCATTCTACATAGTTCGTCAGGCAGAGGCTAAGAGGACCTGCTACTCCTGTCCTAAGCACAGGTGTGTGTCTCCCAAAAGAAGCTCAGAAAAACTTCTTATATCCTGCTCCAAATTCTTGTCTTGAAGAATTTTGCCTTGCAGAAGAAATAAACCACAAAGAGCCCCACACTCTACCCAAAGGGACTTATTTAATTTGGAACAGAATGTGGAGAGATTCAGACCTAAGGGTGCTCTTGAGTGTAGTGGATGTGGCCGAGAAAGACAACTGACAAGATGGTATGACCTTACATGTAGAAAATCCTCAGAAATCCACCAAAAGATGGCCAGAAATTATGTGTAAGCTCAGCAAGGTTGCAGATATGAGTAATGTGCCGAAAGCCATTTGTAGTATTTTTGCATGAATATGACCATGAAATGAACAACTGAAAGTTACATTAAAAAGGCAATTCCTTTTGCAATCATATAAAATAATGCCTAAGGACAAGTTTAACAAAAATGTACTCTTAGATCTAAGAACAGTATTGAAATTAATTAAAGAAGAGCCATGAAAACAGACAAATGTCCAATAATCATCCATCAGAAGACTTAACATTATGAAGAACACCTTACACTCTAAGCTTACCCATAGGGCCACTGGACAATCACAATTGAAGAACCCAGACCTCTGCAGTGGTCATCTTAAATTTTACCTGGAATTGCAAGGAATATGAAATATCTAGAGTTTAGTCATCTGACTCATGACAATTCATGCTTCTCAGTTTCAAATTTACCTAAAATTAATGGCAGTCAGGTCAGTGTGGTTATGGTACCAGAACAATCATATTGATCATCTGAATATGGGAGAAAAAGAGATAGTATGAAACTATCCATTTATGGCCACCTGATGTTTTACCTGGTGCCTAAGTAAGAAGCAAAACTATGAAACTAAAAGAAAGTAAATATTAATCTTTTTTACCCCAGCTTTAGCAAAAATATTCTTAAATATAATATCAGATGCATGGAACAGGAGAAAAATGCATTGGGTTTCATTAAACCTACATTTTTAAATGGGTGCTATTGGAAAAAAATTAAGTATTTGTGGAATGAAAACAGAATTATTATTTATCTAATAAATAATTTATATGCAGGACTTAACATAACTCTCTCAATTCATTTAGTGTTAAAAAGAATATAAGTTAAAATGAGCAAGAAATCAGAATATACATTACTTCACATAAGATCAATATATGCTTAATAAGTATCTGAAAAGATTTTTACATCATTACCAAGAATGGAAATGCAAATTAAACACACAATGAAACACTGTTTCATCCTTACTAGGATAAGTGGATCAGGAAAAGTCAGAGAACAATGAGTTTGAAATGATTCTAAACAAAAGAGAACATGCAAACACTTCTGGTGGGAATCATAATGGAGCAGCTATTTTGTAAACAGTCTGGCATTTCCTCTAACAATTAAACTCAGTTACCATACCAGCACATCTGTTCCTAGGTGTATACCCAAGAGAAATGAAGCATATGTTTATACTAAAGTGTACACAATAACATTTTTGCACCATTATTCGTAATACCCATTAGATAGAACTAACTTCAGTCCATGTGGTTGATGTCTATCTATATTCAGCTGAGGGCGGTAACAAGATCAGGCAAGGCCTGTGATTGGACAGTAAAAACACAAGGCAGGCGCAGAGTTTTTGAGAGGCCAGATAGGAGAGGAAGGAGAAGAGAAGATGGAGGAGGAGGAGGAGGAGGAGGAGGAGGAGGAGGAGGACGACCCACCCCCATATGGCTTTAAAAAGCCACAGGTAGCTATGAATATCTTATAAGGGATGGATTATTTCAGTAAAATTTGTCTTATCTAGGTGGGGAGTTTGTATCAATATCAATTGGCTCTGAGTTTATTTTTGGAGTGAAAATTCACTGATATAAATCTGATCAATAAATTACAAACTTCAAGAGTTTTGATTTTGTCAAGTTATTGGTAATTGTGACAGTAACCACAGGGGGTACAGAGAGTACCAGGGAGTAGTGTGGTGTGGTGCCTGAAACCAATCAGCATGGTCCAATATTTACTACTACAAGTCAAACAAAATTCCATATACCAATATTATTGGTAAAGCTAAGGGGTCAGTCCCATACATCATACATGTATTATTAGTACATATGATTGCACAGATCATGGGAACATGATACAAAGTGAAAAGAGGAAGTCAGAAACTTCTACATATTATGATTTGATCGTAGGTAAAATTCAGAATAAAGGAACATATAGAGGCGGACGAGTGATTGGTTAAGCCTGAAGGTGCTACATGGTAGAGGATGAGAGTGTAATTTCTGTCTGGAGTGATCAGACTATTCTAAAGCTAATATCTCTTCTGATTGTGTGTATTGGTGGGTTTACTAAAAATGGTTGTGCAAGTGTAAGTACATTGTATGATCTCTAAATAGATATCATCAGCTGTTTACAAAACCCCACATAGAGTTGTTTAAATGAAGGTTAAATTCCATGGCATGTAGAAGTTAATGTGACTTCATCAAACCACCCAGAAATCAACTTATTTAATGTTTACAGAGTATAACATACATGAATACCTTTGGGTAAAAGCACCTCTTTGCATTATTGTTTAAGTGGCTGCCATCTAATAACCATTGTGTTATTTAAAATGAAGAGACGGTTCCAGTCTACTTTATTGAAAAGTTTATATTGCTTATATTAGCCGTGATGATTTCTTTCTTAGCAGAGAGGTTGTTTAAGGGAAAGGCATATCCACTGTGTAACTTTATAATCCTCATAAACACATTCTCCTTTGTCACACTTGTTTATGCCATTTCTTCAAAAAAATGTCAGGTTATATAAAATTTAGAGCCTTATTTTCCAATTGTAAGAGAAGACGATTTCACAGAAACGAGGGCTTTGTGCGGGCTTTAGATTGTAATTACAATGGTGGGCAAATATATTTCTTATTGCCTGTAATAACTTCATGACTGTTTTGATATTTTGCTGTTGGATGATTTAGACATGATGCTTGTCTGGTTCAGAAAACGACGTCTGAAGAATGGAAGGAGTGATGTTGGCATGAGAATGAGTGGAGAATGTTTCCAGTCTCACTAAAGCCACCGTGGTGCACATATGGGCGTGTTCTTTCCTGTTCTCATCCTTACCCACCACATTTGGAAATGCAAGAGCTAAAGACAAGCCCATCCAGGTTTTAAGAATGATGCCCAGATGTCTCTGAATAGGAAATAGGTATCTATGTCCCCCAGGTAAGACAGCTAGCTGCAGGGGCTGAGGGGAGGGTAGAATATTGAAAGATGCATGTTTTAATGAGGAGTGTTAAAGATGCTTGTGCACAAGACTGTAAACATGCCTACCCTGACTGTTTCATTGAATCAGTCGTGAGTGAGACGGCTTCTAGTAAGCTGTACACCAAGTCTCAGGCCCTGATCTACACTTACAACACCCTAGTCTGGAATTGAAAGGGTCTTTACTCACATTTCAGAAGCAGCAGGAAGAGCCAGGTTATGAATATTTAACTATTAATAATAACAATAGTTCATCTACAATGGTCTCTAAATCCCCTGTTCTCTTCCATTTGTGGCCTGAAACACAAGAGTCAAATGTTCTTTCCTTCCGCTAGCAAATGAGAATTTTTAGGTATCATTACTTGGTGACTTTTAACATATGTGGCATAATCCAAAAGAAAATAACCAATAAGCCTTCTAAGACCCTTGAAATCCCCAGACCAAATAGTCTGGAATCAAAGTAGCTCAGGCTAAATCAGATGAAAAGGTCAAAGAACAACTATGTAATCATCAGAGACCAATGAGTATGAGAGACAGAACATGGCTCAGGATAGGCTCCCACAGAACACTGGTCTCATACGCACATGGGGTCTGAGATCTGGGATTTGAATGTCCACTGACTGAAGTGATTGATTGGTGGTGACGGCTTGGGCTCTTCTCTCTCTGTCTATGTCTCTGTCTCTGTCTCTGTCTCTGTCTCTGTCTCTCTCTCTCTCTCTCTCTCTCTCTCTCTCTCTCTCTCTCTAGCATTCAGTTTGAAACCATTCACCACCAGGTCAGAGCTCTGGGGAGGATTGCCAAGGAGCACTTCATTAGGACTATGACACATTGCCCATTTGGTAGCGGTCACAAGGTAGTACAGTTGGAGTTGTGAGAAGCCATTTATGCTATCCCACTACAGGCAAGTGGCTGGACCTTGTCTGCACTGAGACTAATTGTACAAATGATTCCAGATGCAGTTTTATCCCTCCACAGTTCTTCTTTCTGCTGTACTCAAAGCTCTTTAATGTCACCTGCAAATTACCAGGAATTTAAATATGACCACCTACCAATTTCTCGGCTGCTGAAGAAGAAAATCTAGAGATAGAGGTTAGCACCGTGTTTCCACAAACCTCCAGGTTTTATACTCATCCCGGTGTGTAAGAATTGCTTCACCATGACCACTGGTTTCCCCTAAACCTCAACATGAAGATACAAAACTGTTTCTTAAACAGGAATTCTAATTACTTGCCATACAAGCTTAGTGTTTAAGTAAATTGTTTGTATTTTAATTGTTTGAGAAATGCTTACACTCAGGAAGGTCTCATTCATATATATATGTTGTTATATATATTTATTTGTTGCTGTCTCATAAGCTTGAGTGTCTCAAGAAAGTATTCATTCAGATACTTGTCTAACAGTTCCGTGTAGCCAGAAAATCTCGGCTGTCACCACCACTGGGACATTTGCTTCAAGTGGGTTCTGCAAATTTTAATTAAGTCAGAACACCACACTCTTAGTTCCTCCAAAGCTTTGATAATGTCCTCAGCTCAGAACTGTTTTGTTTTGTTTTGTTTTGTTTTGTTTTGTTTTTTACGAAGGTTAGTGCTGGGGAAACACAAGAGTATTTTGCTTCATTGTCTAGAGCCTAAGATTCCCCCTTTCATTACTTAACTCTAAGTACAATTCTCTTGTTCTCTTGATGACTCCCCAGATGCTAGCTCACTGGATTTTTGCTTTTAATTCACTCACTTTAGCTTATCTGAAAAGCCTGTTCTCAGCAAGTTTTCCTTCAATATCTATTGTCTGATTCAGCCTAATCATCTGCCAGGAGCTTAACCAGGATTAAAACATTAACATAACAGTCTGAGGGAAAACCTTGAGTCTAGTTGACTCAAGATGACACACAAACTATTGGAGCATAAATGACACCCCAGAGACAACCTTCTGGATGCATCTGCCTATGAAGGTATGAGGAATGCCATCTTGGAAGCCATACAGACAACCCCAATAACATTACATGTTGGCTACATTCATACAGGAGAGGCAGGAAAGGCTGTGGGCTGCACAGAACCCCAGACTTCAGGCCTGCCCTCCCCTCTCTGTTTTTAAGCTCCACACATCTTCTACCACCCTATGTACCCTCTCAGGGAGGCTTCTCAATGGTCTGTTTTCATAGAGAATGAACTGCCCCCCCATCCCACCCCTGTCTGACTGACACTTACAGAATTAAAATCGAGAGCCCTGAAGGGAATCATCGGGTAAGGTGAACTATGTTCAAAATATGGTCAAAGAAATCAGGCTTGTTTAATTTAAGGGGAGATGAAAGGCTTTATTTTATTAGCAAAGTATCCTGCCCTGGCTTAAGACTCTTTTTATCGCAGAACTGTAATACTGAGCAGTGTTCTTGCTCAGTCACAATAATAATGCTTTTGACAAACTCAAGGAAGATATTCGACATAGCTTGCAAAGAATATTTACCTGTCTGTCTGTCTATCTATCTATCTATCTATCTATCTATCTATCTATCTATCCATTTATAGTCTTTCTATCATCATCATTATCATTTTGAAACAGGGTCTCACTACACACTCTGGGTGACTGGAACTCAAAGAAATCCACCTCCTGATTGCTGGCATTAAAGGCATGTGCCTTGTCAGACCCTACAAGGAGTATGTGTGACTCCTTCTACCTTTAATTTCATCCATTCAACCTTAGTTTGTCTGTTATTCTCCATCTTTTATTTTGGGGGCAAGTTTTAACAAGTTCCATAATAATTTCTTTTTTTTTTTTCAGGTACAGATACTTTATTTTGACTTCCTTATAGAAGCTACTGTTGAATATTCCTTTCCCATATATTTCTGTAATCTGTTTTTTTACAACTTTATTTGAAAAAACAAAGATAAATGTACAGATTTTAAGCATTTTTTTTTGCATAAAAGAATACAATACATTTTTGTCAGTACTTGGTTTTTTTTTTTAAAGGTTTGATAGTGTGATTAAGATCTTACTAGTTACAATGAGCAAAAAGTACATGTAAAACAAGATGTAACCTGGAAATAGTCAAAGTTTTCATGGTATGTAAAGATTTTCTTTCTTTTTTTCTTTTTTCTTTTTTCTTTTTTTTTTTTTTTTTTTTTTTACAATGAGAAAACAGTACATGCAATACAGGGAGTAACCCGGAATTTGTCAATGTGTTCTTGGTGGGTAAGGATTGAGCAAAACTTTTTTTTGTTTGTTTGTTTTGTTTTTTTCTCTTTTTTTTCTTGGACTTCACACAGTCTATGAGTTGTTTCTGGGGCAGTGCGAGCCTCTGGGGTTAGCATCCCACTATCAGTGACTGCATATTATGTCTGTTCTTTTGTGACTGGGTTATCTCACTCAGGATGATATTCTTTAGATGCAGCCATTTTCTTAAGAATTTGGTTAAGTCATTGTTTCTGGTGGCTGAGTAGTATTCCATTGTATAAATGTACCACAATTTTTGTATCCATTCATCTACTGAAAGACATCTGGGTTCTTTTCAGCTTCTGGCTATTATAAATAGAGCTGCTATGAACATTGTGGTGCATGTATCTTTGTTGTGTATTAAAGTGTCTCTGGGGTATATGCCCAGAAGTGGAATAGCTGGGTCTTCAGGTAGTACTATGTCCAATTTTCTGAGGTATCGCCAGACTGATTTCCAGAGTGGTTGTATCATTTTACAACCCCACCAACAGAGGAGAAGTGTTCCTCTTTCTCCACAACCTCGCCAGCATCTGTTGTCATCTGTGTTTTGGATCTTGGCCAATCTGACTGGTGTGAGGTGGAATCTCAGGGTTGTTTTGATTTGCATTTCCCTGATGGCTAAGGATATCGAGCACTTCCTCAGATGTTTCTCAGCCATTCGATATTCCTCAATTGAGAACATTTTGTTTAGCTCTGTACCCCTTTCGGACATAACACCAATACTCTCCAAATTATTCCACAAGATAGAATCAGATGTAATACTACCTAACTCATTTTTTGAGGCTACAATAACCCTCATACCTAAACCACACAAAGACCCTACAAAAAAAGAGAACTTCAGACCAATCTCACTTATGAACTTTGATGCAAAAATACTCAACAAAATCCTTGCAAACCGAATCCAAGAACACATCAAAACAATCATTCACCATGACCAAGTAGGCTTCATCCCTGGGATGCAGGGATGGTTAAATATAAGGAAATCCATCAATGTAATCCACCATATAAACAAACTCAAAGAACAAAATCACATGGTCATATCACTAGATGCTGAGAAAGCATTTGACAAAATTCAACACCCCTTCATGTTAAAAGTCCTGGAAAGAACAGGAATCCAAGGTCTATACCTAAACATAATAAAAGCAATATACAGCAAACCAACAGCCAACATCAAACTTAACGGTGGGAAACTTGAAGCAATCCCACTAAAATCAGGAACTCGACAAGGCTGCCCACTCTCCTCCTATTTCTCTATAGATTTTCTATACCTATCTCTTCTAGCCCTAGCTCTATCTTTAGCATCTATATATACCAAAAGGACAGGAATTGTCGATGAATTAATCCTTGGGATTCCAGAACTTAGGAGGCTGAATCAGGCGGTTACCATGATGTGCAGGTTGGTGTGCAGAGTGAAACTGGTCACAAAACCAGAGCTTGGTGGGAAATTAGCAATACATACCAGAGGATAAGTCTCCTCTGGCATTTGTTAGAGATGAATCCCAAAAATCATGGAAGTCGTCTGTTTCTGGAAGTTGTCTGTCTCCTTTCCTCAAAGTAGAAGTCTTTGAACATTTGCTTCCTCTGAAACCAGTTTCCTTAACATGGATGATGTGATCTGGAGGGCCACCCTCTCCATCATCATCTTTTTTTTTAACATAAAAAAGGCTCTTTGCACTTCCTTTGTCTAAACTAACACCTCTTGCCTTGTTGCACTGACTTTCAAACACCCTGTAGACATGTCGCAGAGATGCAAGAACTCAGGGGGTATTGCAGACACAGAACTCCTCTGAGAGTCGGGGCTCAACAGGTTTTCTAGGTTCTCCTATTGCCGCTGCAGACTTAGAACAATGGGTCTACAAAACCACCACTGAACCCACTCCTTCCATGTGACCATGTGTAAACAACATTTACATTTATTTGTGGGGATGATGCTGGCTCCTCATGTTAGCAGAACATCAATAGATGGAACTCATAATATATCAACAATATACCACACAAACTGACATGGTGTCCCGATTGATAAACTGCCCTGGAGCCCAGCCTCAAAGGGACAGCAATAGCTAGAAATGACCCTGAGCGGCATCTCTGAGGTTTACTGGAAACAACATTAGCTTTAGGATACAGCTGAGACTGAGAACCGCCCTGTCTCCCTGAGCCTCTCAGGCTCCACCTACACATCCAGTGCAGTAACAGGGTCTCCAGCAAATGAAATTGTGGGGTAAACATGAAACATCTGGCACGTGTTAGATGTTTGAGTAATTTATAATGTATTGTTTTCTGTACAAAAAAAAACCACCTCTTCAGAAAGAGAAAATAAAAATAGAACCTGAATTCACAAAAGTATAATTATGAATTTTATTTAGAGTCATTGTTACTTTTCTTTTTATGTTTTATTTTTCTTTGTTTGCATGCCTGGTACTTGCTGGTTTGGACTTATCCAGGACTGAAATCTGTAAAATTAATCAGATTAAATGTAAACACTCCTAAAAATGGAATTGTTATTATTTGTGTTGTCCACAAAGTCACCAGTCGATATCTTGAAAATAAAAGAATCCGCTCAATAGTTATGAACATGACCCAATTATCATAATCTTACAAAAGTTCTTAGTGGTTATGCGAATCATAGCTGTGCCTTTTAAGTTTCTACCAACTCCTCAGGGGCAGACTGAGTTCTAACGGGTAGTTCTGTTGGCTTTGCAGCAGCACTTTAGTGTTTTATTAGTGAGAGCAGAGCCAGCGTCTACCGTGGCCTCAGCTACATCCCCAGGATGCAGCACAAAGTAAAGAATTGCTCAATAAATATTCGTTGAATGAACAAATATCATGTTAACTCAAAATACCCCATGATGTTAATACTGGCAAACCAGAGATCTTACTAATTTCATTTTGCAAATAAATAAAAATAAAGACTCCAAGCTATAAAATAACAGGCACCAAGATTCCAAAAAGTAAAGGCCAGACACTCAAACTTGCTTATTGGCAGAGCATTGGAGTTTAATGACTTACTCAGAATTTACAGACACAGTCTGCTTTGAAATATTTACAGTCTAACCAGGAGCTATCATGCAAGTGTGGTTTCCTTGCCCTGGAAGTTTGTGTTTTATTCTCTGTGGGGATGGATGCCAACATATGTGTTAGTCAAATCACTAGGATCAAAGTTCCCTATAGAAGAATTCAAGAGAGGATAAAATGTAATAAAAATTTTCCTGTGGGCTTCATCATAAATAAAATATTCTGCTTACTGTGTTATTTTTATTTAAAACTGGGGAGTCAAGGGTCTGGAGGGATTCACCATTGCTCCTCTCTCCTCCTGCTTGTGCTGAGGATTGTGGTTTGGTTTTCATTACTGGCATGGTGGCTTATGACCACCTGTGATTCCATTGTCAGGACATCACTGCCCTCTTCTGGCCTCTTCAAGTTACTACATGCATGTGGTGCACATACAATCACATGACTAAACCACTGCCCTTAAAGGGAAGAACAATTCTCTCTTCTTGGGGGAGGAGTGTCTGCCATTAACCCCCCCCCCCCTTTGTTATAAAATCTATCAATCTGAAGAAACACTAGTCTGTGAGCACACCTTCTAACTCTTGTTAAGACAGATAAAACATAACTTCCTGAATGGTAGTTAGGAATGATCAGCAAGAATGGCTTCAGAGGTTGAGAGCTAAAGAAATCTGTTAGATCAGAAATCCAAGAGACATGGACTCAAACAACATTAGCTTAGGAGCAGTAGCTAGGGTTTTATGGCTGTAGCAGAACAAGCGCAGGACATTACAGAAGGTAACAAAAGACACGTGACACACGTGTGATGTAAAGATTATTTATGAAGTTTGTCAGAATCTTATTTATTCTTCCCCAAAGTATGTCTTTTTGTTTTTCTTTATTTTATTATTTATTTAATTATTAATTAGTTTATTTATTACTGATTCACATTAGATCCTGCTCACAATACATCCACCCACAATCCTTCCCCTTAGTCCCCACCCCTTCTCCACTGAGTGGATGGAAGCCCTTGGGTATCTCCTCACCCTGACACATCAAGTCTTCATAAGGCTAGGCACTTTCTCCCCCGACTGAATCCAGGCAAAAACAGCCCAGAACATCCCATGTACAGGCAACAGCATTTGGGACAGCCCTCACTCCATTTCTTCTGGACCCACTTGAAGATTAAGCTGCACATCTCTTACATATGTGTGGGGAGGCCTGGGTCCAGCCTGTGTGTGTTCCTGAAACATCTCTTAATGTCAGCAAAAATGCATCAGAGTGGGCAGTAATCTCTGTTGAAGGCTAGTATGAAATCATACTCAGAATTAGTTTACTCAGAACAGTGCCCACGAATCCTCTCTTGACCCTCTTGTCAGGTTTATTGTCAGTCATCTCTTACTTTGTATTTGGTTACTGAGTTCTGGAGGCCAAAAAAGATAGAAGGTCAATTTGGAGAGCCAGGGCTTTCAGAGATTTTTTTTTAAACGTATTTTTGGTTACATATTCATTCGTTTGTTTTGATCTTGTCTTGATCTGTTTAGCCAAGATGGCCCTAAACTCCCGGGCCTTCTGTCTCGGGCTCCTGAGTGCTGACTCAGCGCAGGCGTTGTGCCACCAAAGCCAAGCTATTGCTCCTTGTCAGAAACTGTATGTTCCGGCTGCTCAGAGTGGGCTTGATTTCAGTTCAATTGGGGGTCTCAAAATCTCTGTCTGTCTTTCCAAGCAGTTTAAATGAATCAGAAGCATCAAAATTTAGAAACCACATTAAACGTAATGCACTTAAATATGAAATTCTGGAAAGGATTTCCCCCCCAGCAGAGAGCTGAGATGGTCAGATACGGGGAAAAGATAGCACTATCATCTTCCACTTCAGTGCGTTTGAAATGGAGGGAATATCTCATGCGAATTCACTCAAATTATGCTCTGGCTCCTTGTGAATGATATAAGCTATTTGAGAAAATGAGGGACATAATCAGCTCTCAGTTAACGGTCGATGAAGTGTGTGTGTGTGTGTGTGTGTGTGTGTGTGTGTGTGTGTGTGGAGTTACACTTGTATAAAATGTCTGGCTTACTTTGAAAAAGACTACATTTTTTATTGTAGTTAGAGAGGAGGAAGAATTTTATAGCTGAGCTCAGTAAGAATGATCTTAGAGAGTCCTGGATTTCCAACAACTACCATTTTGATTAATTTAGACTTTCTGTGTACCCAGTGTCCCTTGAATTACTATATTATGGCTTTTGTTATGAGAGTTAAAAGTTCTGTTTAATTTAGTATGGCATGTCAAAGTCAGGTGGGGTTTTTAATTAAAGTGAAGAGAGGCCTCCACTAGGCAGTAGGCAGAAAGAAAGTAAATACACATCAGACAAAATCTTTATCCTGAACTTCGGTCAAAGAAAAAGGTGTGAATGTGTCCTTAGAAAACATGCCAGCACATCAAGGAAGATGTCAGGGCCATGAGGTTTGATTCTGGAGACGACTGACTGTCTTCCCAACCTTTTTGCTTCCCAGGGCAGGGCTGGATCATCAGGAGGTGGGTGTGGCCAGGTCTCTGTCTGACCAGATCTTTCCCTTATCCCTTAGGGATCTGTGCACCAGCAGGTCTTTCCAGTCCCCACCCTTTCCCAGTGCCATCCTTGTGTCTGTTCCCTTAAATCTTTTCCTTATTAAGAAAGTAGGGCAGTGTGCAGGTGTGAGAGACAGCCGCCCATTCTTCTGTAACCCCAGATGAACCACGTGTGCTTTAATTGGTCCTACAAAAAATGCTTAGGAACATTAAAACATGCAGTTATCTATGGAAACACTTCTTGTTACAATTAGACATAGAAATCGGGGAATCTCTATAAAGCAGAGGCTCACATTTCCAAATCTCTTGAAATCATCTACCTTTTCACAGTGGCTACCAAATTTTTACCTTCAACGGTTTTTGTTGTTGATGTGAACGCAGTAGTTTCAAGAAGTGAAAATTCGTTCTCATAAGGTTTTAGGAAATTTTTATTTCTTGGACTAAGGATTTCTTGGGCTTCATGGCAGGATCCTGCTGGAAGCTAGAAGAATCTGGTCACCTCTTGCTTTTAGCTCCTCCCTTCCTTCTTGTAAAGCCTAGTCTGTCTGTCCTTCATTCTTACTCCTCTTGTCTGTCTTAGACCTCGATGGGTTCATTCTACAGGAGCCACCCAAGCCATCCAGGGCGCTCTTATCCAGAGTCTTAATCAAAACTGCAGCAACCCCCTTGACAGGTAAAGTCCTATTGTCATGTTTGAGCCCACCCAGGCATGACCTAAAATGGCTACTGCTTGGGAATTACTGTTAGCCATGCAGATCCCATCATCCTCAAACCCAGCCCCTCTTACAGTCTCAAGAGGAAGCATCTATAGAGCAGCATCAGGGAAAGGGAACTGATGCACCAGGGTCAGTACAGATGGGGAGTCGTGGATGTCCAGAGACTGGAACACAGCTCCCTTTGAGGGTAAATGGAAGTCTTCCACCTAAAGTAGCATTTGGATATTTCCAGTAATGCACCAAGAAGGCCTGGAAGACTCTTGAGCTGGTAATCGTTGTTGGAGGACACAGACCAAATCACACCTACCATCTCATGTGGCATGGAATGGTGGGAAGAAGCTTTAAGATATCCCGATAGCTGTGGTTTGTACCTAGCGGATGGAAGGAGCCAGAGAAGTGATGTGTATCTGATGTGTCTCAGCCAGGTTAGCATGGGGCAGCTGTGTGTGCCCTGT
This sequence comes from Micromys minutus, assembly GCF_963924665.1. Lineage (NCBI taxonomy): Eukaryota > Metazoa > Chordata > Mammalia > Rodentia > Muridae > Micromys > Micromys minutus. The sequence continues at coordinate 1,976,373 of NC_137958.1, forward strand.
TCCTGCCTCCGACCTGTGCGGATGAACAGGCCTCACAGGCAGTGCCTTAAAAAACACACCAAGAGGAGTATCTGAAGTCTAGGTACCAAGGGGCAGAGATGGGGGGGTGGACTCTTCTCTATAATCCCCATTTTAGAGAAAGCCTAGGGTTACCGGGGAAACTCTATGTAGCCAAGGATGACTTCAAACTTCTGTTCCTGCTGTTTCTACATCCCAAATGCTAGAACGACAGGTGTGTAGAGTTGGGGTCAAAACCAGGGCTTCCCGAATCCTAGGTAAATGCTACCACCAAAGCTGTATCTCCAGCCCCCTCCCTTCTCCAGCCCCTCCTCCCTGTTATTAATCCTGTACAGTTCCATGCCAATAGAAACAACAGAGTGTCCCAGAACAAACTCCACCAATCCACGCAATAAGAACGGAAGGAAGGGAGGAAAGAAAGAAAGAAGGAAGGAAGGGTTCAGCAGTCAAGAGGGCTCAGCACCTAAGAGGTTAAAAGCACTGATCTTGCAGAGCGCCAGGGTTTGGTTCCAAGCATGCACATGGTGGCTCACAATAATCTGTAACACCAGTTGCTGGAGGTCTGATGCCTTCTCTGTTCTCCATGGGTACTGAAGACATGGGGTTCAGACCTCCATATAGGCAAAACACCCATACACATTAAATTAAAATGAACAAATGCTAAGAACTTTAAAATCACATTGCCTGAAGGTTAATGATTGGGGTTGGTGGTGCTTTATCTATTCTGTGACGTGGTTAAAAGGAAACAACAGCAAACCATGTCAGGACGACTGAGGAAATCATGTATTGATCTCTAGCGCTCTGCTTACTACCCTGTAGCCCTGAACTGTAAGCCTAAAACCCATTTGACCCCCTAAACTCCAGTGACGGCACTGATTTTAAAGCAGTGAGATGATGCAGAGTGTATTTCTCTGCTTTGGAGAAGATACTCATAAACATAACTCCCCTCCGGATGGTGGTGCGGACGCCATCTTGTGTTTTACTGTACTGGTTAAGGTGTAGGTAAGTGTGGCGAGTAAATTGTGCCTTAGTGGCAGAAATCGTTCATCCATGTGGTAGGTCACATATTGGGATGTCTGAGAGTCTGAGGGTGAATGAGAGGCTGAGGGGGAGAGAAAGGGAGAGACAGACACAGAGACACAGAGACTCACAGAGAAAAGAACCCTTAATTATCAGAGTGACTCAGGTGACAAGGGTAAAGTCTAGATGGATTTCTGTTTACATTAAACAGATTTGATTTGTAATTGGATCCAATTAGTTAGAAATTAAGTGTGTCTTGAGGCAGAAATATCATGGATGTAAATATTCCCTTTGAGGTTGAAACACACTCAGCATACAGCCGCCTTCCAGGCTTTTCTGCAGAGCTCTATGCCAGGAATGCTTTGCTTTCCTTCCAGCCCACAGACGGCTATCCCCTGATGCTCTATCCCAACCCCTGTTATCACTGTAATCGGCACTGAAAGGGGTCACTTCCTCAGTACCGAGAGGTCCTCACAGTCCGATACCTACAGATAAGATGACAAATGAGTCCCTGGGCTACCCTGGCCGTTACCCCAGTGTGTTCCAGCTACTGTCTCATAAAGGTTAGAGAAAAATTGAATAGGCATATTTTCTTATAAGCAATGCTGTCATCAGCAGGTGCTGGGCAGGCACACGGGAGCAGATCTTGTGAAGACATCATCTCCTAGTGAGGCAAAAACAAGTAAGGCCGCAAAGGAGACAATGGCATCTTCCCTGTCCACGTTGGGACCTTCTTGGTCTCTCTCATTGGCACTGGGGGTGAAGCAGTCTGGTGGAGATGGAGCTGACTGAAGATGTGATCTGGCTTTCTTCTTCAGGAATTTTCTATGCACAAGATCAGAGTCACTTCTTTCCCTTTGGTTTTGAGATTGTAACAATTCCCTTCCCTTTCCTCTGTCCAAACATACCAACGATCCTTTGCACTCTTTCAGATTCATGACTTCCTTTTTTTATTGGTTATTTTTATTTACATTTCAAATGCCCCCTTCCCAGTTTTCCCTCTGCAGCTCCCATCCCAGCCTCCTCCCCTTTGCCTCTGTGAGGATGTTCCTCCACTGCACACCCATTCCCACCTCTCCCCTCTAGCATCCCCTCACACTGGGGAATCAAGCCTCATCATGACCACTGCTGGTGCTTTTGTTAAAGGATCTCTGTCTCTTTGAGGGAGCATTACCCGCTAGGATGAGAAATTTTACTTAAGTCATATAGTATATTTAAGCCGGTATACTATCGGCTTTCATGCATTATAGATTTACTTTTAGATAATTTACTGATAGCATGATTCCTTATGAGTGGTTTTTTTTTTTTTTTTTTTTTTTTTTTTTTTTTTTTTTTTTTTTTTTTTGACTAATTGAGAGTCTGGTTCTTACAACTTGTTCAGGAATCTTGACTTATTTTACCCTCCCCCCACTCTTCTCCTGCATTTACCTCCCTTCCCTCCTTCCCCTCCCTCCCCAAAGAACCCTCCCTCTTTTCCACTTCCATGATTAGATCTTTTACACTGTTCCTTCCTTTTCCATTGCTATACACCCCCTGTCTTCATCAATTTCTCCATTACATCCCTGGTTCTGTAGTTACTGCACAATACAGACTCACGATGATGTCTGAGCCAGCAGCCTTTGCTGAGAGACGGTGCAACATTTGTCCTTCTGGGTTACTTCACTCCCTGTGATCTTTTACAGTTCTGTCCATTTACCTGTATAATAACCCAAGTATTTTGCTCAGAACCAGCGAGTGTCATCTTGCAGAGCCTTTCTGCATGCTCCCCTACACAAAGCACAGCTGTGACACTCACCTAACTAACAACAAAGCTGCTTTTGGCAGAGGATAGCTCTTGTGGGCTGAAGTCCTCCTGGACCTGTTCCTAGTGACTCATCTTGTCCAGGACTACAGTGTCCAAGTCAATGGCTGCTTTTGTGGGTCTTGCCTCTCAACATCTCCTTAGGTCTCTTTCATCTGAGTGAGGGAACAGGAAGCCACATTCAGAGCTGTTTTTTCTCTTTTTGGGTGCACACTGACACAGCTACTGGTTTTAAGTGTAGACAGAGAGTTCATGACCTTGGTTCCTCTAGACTGGTGGGCTGCAGGACAGCAGGGCTCTGAGAGCTGGGGGTGGGGGAAGGAAGCTCCCAGCTTGTTCTGTAGTTCAGAAAGTTCTTGAACTTCTCACCTCCCTGCCTCAGCTTCTGAAGAAACTTGTCTGACTACCTTACTCTGTTTGAGGGAATCATGTTTAAGTCTCTTCTTTGAAGTCTCTGCTCAAAGAGTTGGAGACCTGTTGTCTTCTAGTGCTTGCACAGGTTTAGTTTGCAGGGTGGTTTTGAACTTGCTCTTGTACTCTATGACTTTCCCTCTGTAGAAGTTAGATTTAAAAGGTGAAAGATTTATACGATCTGAAGAGAAACCAGAGATACATGCATCACAATGTTCATAGCAGCTCTATTTATAATAGCCAGAAGCTGGAAAGTACCCAGATGTCCTTCAGAAGATGAATGGATACAAAAATTGTGGTACATTTACACAATGGAACACTACTCAGCCATCAGAAACAATGACTTAACCAAATTCTTAAGAAAATGGCTGCATCTAGAGAATATCATCCTGAGTGAGATAACCCAGTCACAAAAGAACAGACATAATATGCAGTCACTGATAGTGGGATGCTAAACCCAGAGGCTCGCACTGCCCCAGAAACAACTCACAGACTGTGTGAAGTTCAAGAAAAAAACAAAACAAAAAAAAAGTCATGCTCAATCCTTACACACCAAGAAGACGTTGACAAATTCCGGGTTACACCCTGTTTTACATGTACTTTTTGCTCATTGTAAATAGTAAGACCTTAATGCACAGTATCAAACCTTAAAAAAAAAAAAAAGAAAAAAAAAAGAAAAAAAAAGCCAAGCACTGGCACAATTGTATTTGTATACATTTATGCAAAATGTTTAAGTTTTTTTCTTTTATCTTTGTTTTTTAAAATTAAGTTAAAAAAAAGTTAGATTTAAAACTCAGTTACTTTCACAAGTTTTCAAATACATTCATAGGGAATCCTATGTGCTTTATATCACCTCATCATCTGGAGGCAAATATTAATGTTTATGCTACCATGTAACTCATTAGGATTTGGATATAAAATATACCTTGGCTTGTATATAGAAACTTGATCCTAACTGATGTTACTATTATGAGATGATCAAATTATGAGGTCTTAAATCTCTTATTGTTGATGAGTACATAGATGAGTTAGTTGGTGAGGAGCCATTTGGAAGAAATAGGTTATGTAAGGGGTGGGTCTGAAGCTGAGGTCCTGTTCCTCAATTGGTTCTAGATTGACCAGTGGCTAATTGTTGGGTTGAAGGAAAGAAGTGGGACTTGCAGTCCCCAGCAGGCAGGCTAGGAGATGCAGGGGGATTTTGCTATAATATGGAGGGAGAAAAGGTTACCAGCCATGTGAGATCTCAGATGGAGCAACCATAAGCCGCTTGTTCAGGCAGGAGATTAGAAATACAACTAAGCAATTTTGAATTGTTGAACAAGGATAAGGTAACCACCAGGACACTAAGATAAGGGTAGATTAAGAGGTGCTGAGCTAAGAGAATTGGAAAGAGCACACTAGCTACTAGAGATTAGAAGCACCCAGCAGTTGAGCCAATAAGGCAGGTTGAAATTGAGTGCCCCCCCGTCTCTCTGTCTCTCTGTATGTCTCTCTCTCTCTCTCTCTCTCTCTCTCTCTCTCTGTGTGTGTGTGTGTGTGTGTGTGTGTGTGTGTGTGTGTCTGTGTGTCTGTGCTTTTTATCCACAGATCCAATATTCTTTGGGTGGGGGCTGATAGCATGGTCCTCCTGGAGCTTAAGGGGGTAGCAAAACCTGTCACTACTATTAAGACCTAGGTAAAATGTAAGGGCCTAGGTAACTGTTACCTGGCTAGCCTGCCTTTTTGTGCTATTACTGATATATAAGGAAACTTTCTTCCAAGTTGTTTCTTCTATTATTAGGGAAGATCCTCATGCCCAGGCCAATTGTATGTTTTGTTATGTTCTATGCCCTTGGAAACCAACTTCAACAAATGTCAGTTAGAACTTCTTTTTAGAGTTAACCACAATAAGCTTGGACCCAAACCCAGCAGTACTTCCAGTACCTGTATATAAGCTCTCATGATATTTGCTTTTATAAGCTGCTCCTGAGATAAACCCCAACATAACAGAGACACCTGCACCAATATAAGAAACTGTTTGAAAGTTTTCAATGCATACTGTCAAGCTCTTGAAAAAAATCAAGTACTGACTAAAAAACATATTCACATGGTTTTATGTAAAATTTATTTTAATGTCTGAAAAAACAGTACTGACAAAAATGTATAATTTTAAGCAAAAAATGTTTAAAATCTGTACATTTATCTTTGTTTTGCAAAATAAAGTCGTTTAAAAAATAAAAAAAAAGAAACTGTTTGAAATAAGACTTCCATTTTGAGTAGGGGTTGAGTAAAGTTTAAGTTCCCAAGACCTCCCTGGGAACTGACATCCTAATTTGCATAAAGATGTACCTGGGTAACTGGTATCCTGGTTGACAAGTTAAAACATGAATGTTAGACAAGTCCCATCCTGGTAGACAAGTTAGGACACGGATGTTAGACAAGTCCCATCATGGTAGACAAGTTAAGACATGGATATTAGACAGGGCAGGTTCCCTGCCATAGTTAAATACTCCAGCCAATAGGAGCAAGATAAATGTACAACAAAGACATGATCCTAAGGAAATCCCCTATCCTGAAATACTGACTGGTGAAATTTGGCACAGATGTTTGTGGATTTTAGGCTTAAAAACTCTCTAGGATCATAATTCAAGGTCTCAGTCAGCTCCCGAGTTTGACATGTGTCCCCGACATATCAGTTTTGGGATGTGGCATTTCATAAACCATCCCTGTTTGACTGAGATCCGAGTCTGAGTAGTTTGCGTGGTGAATCCCAGACCTCAACAGCTACCTGAGAAAGGCATTTGGAAGGTGTGCATCGCCTCTGTATAACCTCTCCATTTCTCTCCTCTCCTTCCCTCCTCTCTCTCTGTCTTCCTTCTTCTAGCTGCCCAGAGGCAGCCAGCTGTTCTCCACTGTACACAGGCTCAATCACAGTGGTTCAGCCTCACCTTCACCCTACCACAGCGGAGCCTGCTGACCGTGGACTAACACTTTCAAAACCATAAGTTACAACAGGTCTTCTGTCTTTTAAGTGTTATCTCACCTCCATCCCCCCCCCACGTGTGTATGCTTGTCTGGAGTGTTCGGTATAAAATTAATCTGGAGCTAGAGCTCTGTGCTTTACCGTATTTACTGCATTGTTTCAGTGGCTCAGGAGGCAGCTGTTGTGATGGAACTTTGGGATCCTACAAATGGAGGTCAGTGTCTGTCTGCCAGGCTATGTCACCTACGCAGAGTGCTTAACAACTACTGATCATTTGTGCTCTGAAATCCCTTCAGACCCACTGGGCTCATGCCTTCAACAGTGCAAGGTAATGGAGTGACTGGAGCCCAACCCAACCCCAGTGTTCACCTGCAGACTCGGGGTGTGGCCTGAGAGTTCCCTAAGCTGTCTCTCTCACACCCAACTGCTGAAACTATACAGAAACGTTGGAAGCTCAGGAAAAAATAAAACATAGAATGTGATGACATGAAGTATACCCTCCCCCACCGTAAGTATTAGACATAGGATTAGATTTCTTTGGTTCCCATGTTTACACTAAAAATAATAATTATTGGTCCATATTCTGCACAGTAGGCAGGTGTAGATGCTGGCATCAAGTCCAGTGAAGCATCCTACTTGTTTTCAGCCCAGTAGGCTTATTGGAATATATTACCATGAACCAAGGCTTTCCTTATCCCATGTTCAGTGGGAAAGGCAGCACCCTGGCTCTATTCAGCAAAGACCTGGGACTTGCTTCTGAGCCCAAATTCAATACTTGTCTTCTTTGTTCCTGTGCAGAATCCCCATCTTCACAGCTCCCTTTCAACGCTCAAGCATCACACAGAGTTTATGTTCTGATGGCTCGGCAAGATCGTCTGATTGATCTGATCCCTGGAGGCCCAATCAAGACTGATTTTAGAAACACTGCCCTGTCTGGAACATCTAAAAAACGACATGTTAGGGAAGAGAAACAAGTACAATTTATGCAACTACTTAAGTAAACAACAACATTCTTGCAATGACTTGTTCCAGCCAACACCCACCTCTAAGACTCAGCTAACACCAAACTATATCTGTGGTGAGCATCCTTTGTCCAAAGAGCCTCCTGGCAGGGCCAGGCACACTCCCAAAAGGAAGCAGGGGTGAGGTAGGGGTGGAATCAATCTGCAGGGCTCTGATCCTTGACAATGACCCAGATACTGGCTTTTCTCCTGCTGAAGTGGTACTGATTGCTTTTCACACATATCTTTCATCATCATTAGCAAGACCCAGCTTCTCTTTCCAGACAAGGGAGTAAAAACCACCATGCTTAGCAGAGGAAGTAAAGGGGACAGTCTAGCTGACAATCAGAAGACACTGAAATGCAGCCAACAGGGGACAATAGCAGTATGTCTGAGTACCTGTAACAGTATGTCTGAGTATCTGTAATCGCTTGGTTGATGTTAATCTCTGTCACATCCGCATCCACACCGTTTCTGGACACAACGGCCACATTGCATCTTAGTAGCCAATCTCTGGCTAATGGTTCTTCTAGAGACATATTTTCTAGATACTTGTATTTACAGAAGGCATATAGCAACTCTGTGAAATGTTTGTGATCATTAATAATAAAAATATTTCTCTTCCTATTTTGGGTGAAAGTTCAAAGTAAAAAATCCAAGTTATTTGACAGGATGCCACGTCTCATTGATAACTAGACTCAGAGTCGGCAGCATTGCACAGGATCCATCCCTAAGTTTCTCGGGACTTGACTGTGTGCATTGTTTGGCTGCCCAGTCCCATCCCGCCTGGCAGAATATCTCATGAGGATCTGGAGAGGAAAGCTCCGTGTTCTACAGCCTTCATTCTTTCCACGGGCAACAAAAACGAATTTCCCCTGGCAAACAGTTTATTTTGCAAATGAGTTTAAATGATTCATACAGTGCTGGAAAATAGCATCTTGAAATTTATTCTTAAACACATGGTTTTATAATAAACTCAGTTCACACATATGGTGTTTCCCAGGCAAACAGTCAAAGGCATGGGGAGTCTACGGCAGGGACGGGACTGGAGTCTCAACAGAGGAGCTGTAGCCTCTGCTAACTGTGAAAGTGAGACCAATGCTGGCCACCAGTACAGGCGGGCTACAATTCACAGGAAACTGAGGTTGACACAATCAGTGATAAGTGAAGGGAGGAGTAAGAAAGGATGAGAAGGCAAAGGACTCTTGGCATTGATCACCCCCCAAGTAGAAAGAGCCATTTTGTAGGACTGGGGCTTGAGCAGCGGCCTCATACCAGGAAGATGCTCTGGGACTGAGCTACATCCCCAACCTCTGCTTTTTGTGTTGCAAGAAAAACCCCAAGTTGTTTTCGTTTGCAAACTGTTTTTGATTAACTTCTAGGGAGGGCAATAGTCACAAACCACCTGGTGCAGAACCAGAAAACGGGAGTGAGAAGGCTGATCAGATGGCAGAGCTCAAAAACTAAGAAGCACTCGGCAACTTCCAGCAGAGAATCAGACACCCCAGGAAAGAAATGTGGCAGGCAAAGAGCCACAGCTTGCAACAGAGGGCTGTCTAAAGGAGAGGCAGAGGAGCGTGGGCGTGTCAGGTGGACACTGTTGCAGTGTGAATACTGAGCTTTTCCAGGGTTCTTCCTGATGGGAAGCCAAGCAATAGAATTCAGGCCATCAGCGGTGTACCCCGATGGCGCTTTGGGGACCCTAGTCTGTTCTTGTTCCATTGCCTTTCCAGCTCCAATGAAGTGAACAAACTTGCTGGGTCACATGTGTCTGCCATGATACACCGGGCTGTCTTAAGCCCAAAGAAATGGGATCAAGTGACCAGGGATAGAAATAAATTATTCCTTCATTAAGGTAACATCTTTTACATTTTGTGCAGAGACAGAAAAGTCACACTTCTCTTTATCTGCCGCATCAAGTCGCCTTCTCCCAGCCAACATGTTTCCATGGTCTTGGAGTGACAGTGGGACCGTGTTGAAATGATTTGTGTGCACCCTGCACTCAGCTTGTCTCCTTTCCCCAGTCAGATCTCCATTTCCTCCCTATGAAACTAAGCTCTGGGGACCCTGCAATAAACTGTCCTGTCTACACGCAGTCTAGGACCTAAGAAACGAGTAGCAAGTTCAGAGAACGCTCTGGGCATTGGAGCTTTAAGAGACCAAGCTCTTACTTAAAGTGCACAACCTCTCTGTGTCCGGAGACAGGACCTTTTCTAAACTGACAGCAGAGCAAAGGAAAAGGTGACATCACACTAGCCTGGATCCCCTCGGTATAAATGACCCTCTTCTTGCCACTGGATTGCTGAAGGGGCCGAGGTGAATGCAAACAGATCTCTTGGTCTGATCCAGGGATGGTGAGTAACTACAGCATTTGGAGTGTTCAAAGAAAACAAAGATGCCTGGCTTCTATTGGCACCTGTGACATCTCTTCACTAAGGGCTGCACATGCATCATTTACTTAAAACAACAACCGTGACATGTAGGCATTACTGGAAAGACTATGAAAGAAATGGATGAAAAACAGATCTCTGTGAAGGAACCCACCCAGGAGGGCACAACTTGCTGTGGATGAGCCAAGAGGTAGATCCAGTCCTGTGTGCCTCACAGGCCCGGGTTGCGCATGGTGACCTCATTGTGCTGATGCTTCACAGAGGTGAAAGTGGAGAGTTTCAAATGTTTTAGTTTTAAATCTGTCTTTCTGAAGGACCAAATGTGATGAATTGTCAGCCCATGAATGAGTCAGAGGCAGGGGCTCTACTGCGCCCATGTGCCCCACCCCCAACCTTATTCTTCAGGTGTGCAACAGCCTGAGCCCCAAATCTGACCAGTGAGGAGAAACAGAAGAATCTAACCAGATGTTGAAGAGACAGATGTTCTACTTGATAGTGAAGCTCAAAAAGTCCTCCTCATTTATTTCCTGTAGGGGCATAACAGTCAAAAGAGCCAGAAAGCTACAGGGAAACTGGTCAGTGGGGACAAAGTTATGTTGAGTCCAGAGGAGGAAGTTCTGGTCACTCTGACCCATAAGGCTGAGTATAGTTAATAACGTAGTTTATATTCCAAAACTCTTTTAAAGCACTTTGAATGTTCTCACCACAAAGGCATGATGGATGTCTGTGGTGGATGCTAACGGATGAGGTCACCATGCAATGTATTGAAATATCACACTGAACTCCATAGACATAAGCAATTATTATGTGCAAATCTTTCAAAAGGAGAAGAAAAAAAAAAGAAAGCAACTAGAGAGACATTATCTCCTGGATCCCCAGCCAGGGGACTGTTTGTGCTTGTCACTGTGCCTCTGAGCCTCACTGGTGCCCTGGAAACTCTTACATCAGAACCAAGATCTGCAGAAATGTGCTTTCCTAAATTCTTTGCACGGGCTGCTATTAATATGGAAATGAAGACAGAAGCTTAATCATGTTTGACTGTTTGCTGGAAAGAAAGCAAACATGTGGGCATGCTAAGTATCATCAGATTTGTTAAATGGGGTCAGGATTACAGGGCTGATAGGGACTGATGGATTTCTTGCTGCTCATTATCCCTATTGAATAGTTGGAATAAATTCAACAGCAAGATAGGCCAGGGTGGGGCTGATAGAGACCCAGCACCTGGCACAGTTATCTCCAGCAACATTGGGCCTTGCCAGTAATCAGAAGACTGACTTCTGTGACTGCTGACTGTAACCCAGTGGCCCAAGTCCAGCCTTATTTGATGCAGCCTGGATTCGAGGCTCAGAGCAGAAGGTCAAAGAGCAAGAGTGAGTACTGACTCCTTCTCTCTGTGTAATTGGTTTCTGCCTCCTCAACATGCACTGTATCAATTTAGTCTCTTACAGCTCCAGGAAGAGAAACAAGGAATGTCTTTATCTGGCCAGTATACGGGTGAAAATGAGACACAGAGGTGTGAGGGGATTTCTGTCAGAGACTGGACAAATCTAAGGACTCCACCACTGTGCCCTAAGATGGAGGGTCTATCCTATTTCTGGCTGAGTTCCTCAGCCTCCATTGTTGCTCATAAACGCATCCCACAATAAGAGATTAATCTGATTCCCTTCCGTGGGGAAAGTAATAGCCTCAAGGTGATTTCAGAAACATATACCTCTGATTATTAATTAGTTGATCTTTTTCATGATGTATGTATTGCATGGCGATCATGTTGCCCCTAGGAGGATTATGATGAATGGGAAGAAAATCTTGGTCTTCGTGAAGTTTATAGTGAGTGCTGTGACGTGTCTTAAAGCATGCAAAATGCTTCATGCCTGGAATCTCAATTCAAAAGTGGCAGAGGCAGGAGGGTCATGAGTTCAAAGTCAGCCTGGGACCCAGTGATTTTCAGGCTAGTTTACGGAACAACAATGACATAAGTCCAGGTGGACCAATCCAGAGACTGGTTAAGAGGGCTCTGATGTAACAGGTCTGGGATGATTGCTGAGAGTCTCCTTTGCACGCAGGCACTGTCACTCAATAACAGTGCTCTATAGACTCATGCCGAAGGCTCAGCTGGGGCTGAAGGAAACCAAGAGCTTTTCAGTGATACCAACCAACAGGTTAAGGTTGGTTAGGTGATCTGAAGATGCAGGGTAAGTAGGGATACTTACTTCAAAGTTGTGGGGTAGGTTGTCAGAAAGAGAGGAAGACTGTCTTAGCTGGAGTGGAAATTAGGTATGCAGAGTTTAGATGTGGAAGGGACAGCTCAGGCCCTGGGGTCTGTGTGTGCCAAATCCTAGAAGCAAGAATGAAAGTACAACACTTTCAAGATTATGAATTCACTCTAGCTTAGAGAAGATGGGGCAAATGGAGGACTGGACAGGACTCAAGGGGCATGACAAAAGATTTAGACTGGTTCGGCGAAGGAGGAGGTGTGGGGAAAGTTGAAGCAGGAAACCAATTGACAGCACATGTGCTTCTTCACCATTCTCTTAGGCTGCCACATGAGGCTGTGTGAACTGGGTTGTGGACTCATTGGGAAATAAGTAGATTTACAATAAATACCAGATCATTCAGGTGCAAGGACTGAGTGGAAACCAGGCTGTGCAGATGTAGAAACAGTAGAGACCAGGCTGTGCAGGTGTAGAAATAGTGGAGACCAGGCTGTGCAGGTGCAGGTGCAGGTGCAGGTGCAGGGACTGAGTGGAGACCAGGCTGTGCAGATGCAGAAACAGTGGAGACTAGGCTGTGCAGGTGCAGGTGCAGGTGCTGGGACTGAGTAGAGACCAGGCTGTGAAGGTGTAGAAATAGTGAACACTAGGCTGTGCAGGTGCAGGTGCAGGTGCAGGTGCAGGTGCAGGTGCAGGGACTGAGTAGAGACCAGTCTGTACAGCTACAGGTATATGTGCAAATGCAGGGACTGAATAATAGCAGAATAGAAGAACAGCATATAGTCAGAAACTTCATGAGCTCAAATATTTAAAAATCTGATGGTGTTACCATCAAGCATTGAGCAACTATACTTCGTGCCATGGCAGTTGGCTCCAACAATCAGAGACATGAGCCTTCTGAGTTGTACCAAAGATGGCGCACCTACGTTCTACATGAAATCCAAGCCAATGACCTCATTATATCTTTCAAGGGCATGTTCTGAGCAAAGAAGTTTGCTTGATTCTCTACTCCCAAGCATCTTCATGATCAGGTGTTTATAGAACAGAAGCCGCTTTATCTCTTGCCAAGCTCCCATCTGAGTAGTTCTGGCTCTGGAGCAATGCGTTCCTTACACTGAGGCCACAGAGAAAGAGCTAGGCTCCTATACTCTTGACCTCGAAGATAAGAGACTGAGGGATCAAAGCTCTCTGTCTTGTTTGCAAGGAGTATTTCTTCTTAGAGCTGTAGCACTTTAACCTTAGAAGCTGGAGGAGAGAGTTCAGTGCTGAGTAGTACAATACCAGGCTGCCTCAGCACCCAAGACTGTACATGAATGCCTCTGCACTAAGGAAAGTAGGTTTGATTTTTATGAAAGGCCTCAGAGCCAGCCTGTACTCATCATCACTGCATGGTGATAGGAGCCATAGGCGTCCAAGAGAGGTAGGTATACAATAGTTGTGTACATGTGGGGGGATATGTGTGTGTGTGTGTGTGTGTGAGCATGTGTTTATGTGTGTGACTATGTATGTGCCTGTGTGTGCATGCATGTGTACCGGTGTGTATATATGCATGCATGTGTGTGTGTGTGAGTATGTGTGTGTATGCTATAATTTCCACCTTCTGTTAGATTCACTGAACATATAAATTTAATGGAAACAACACATAAACGCAAAGATGTTGGACACCACATGGATTTTCTTTCATTCTGCAGTGTTTTCTCTTCTCGCTTATGAGGTCAAATGTTACAGATCTAAGCAGAACAGCAATTCCACTTGCAAATAAGAAACTAACACTTTATAGTTCAAACCCTTTCATTTTTCAGTTTGAACACAGAAACCCCTTTTTAAGAAACAATATGCATGCCATGGGCCATTTGCTGCCCAGACTCTTTGGATAAGAGCTTAAAGAAGAGAGAAAAGCATGAGGGACCAGCTGGGACAGCCAGAGAAGAGCAGGAGCAGTGGAAAGGCCGAGGTGGCAGCAGGTGGCATTTGGGCAGGTGCAAGGCAATTTGACTGGTAGCAAGCATTTATGGGTTTGTAGCAAACACGCTGGCTCAGCCAAGAAAACAGACCAGCACACATGGAAGCCCACAGGAAGGCTGGTAATATCAACCAGAGCCAAACGGGCTTGGTAGAATGATTTTCAAGCCTAGTGCTCTGGGATGGTAGTCAAGCGGTCAAGAGACATGAGAAAGAACCCAATAACAGGGAGGTCCAGGACCGAGGGCTGAGGTGTGGTGGTTGAAACAAGAAGGCAGGCAGCCTTGGCTTATAGGAGAAGATGGGCTAAATCTCTCTCTTCTGAGTCTCCCAGCTCACTTTGTGGTCCTGTTTGCCTAGTGCAGAGGAAGAGGGAAAGTGGCCTAGGAGGACAGGGCTCCTGCCACAGAACAGGGCAAAGCTGGGAAGGATCACCCAGTGCGTCCCGAAGCACGGTCCAGGGAAGGGTGGGGAGGGGAGTTCTAGAAGACTGAAAAGAAGGGTGGTGCCACAGGTCGATGAAATAATCCAGGCATCCCTACCTTACTGTAGACAATCCAGGTGGCCATACCTTACTGAAAAATAATCCAGGCAGCCATATTTCACTATAAAATAACACAGGAGGCCCTGCCTTACTACAAAATAATCCAGGCAGCCCTTCCTTACTACAAAATCATTCAGGCAGCCATATTTTACTATAAAATAACACAGGAGGCCCCGCCTTACTACAAAATCATTCAGGCAGTCCTTCCTTACTACAAAATAATCCAGGCAGCCCTTCCTTACTATAAAATAATCCAGGCAGCCATATTTTACTATAAAATAATCCAGGCAGCCCTTCCTTAATATGGTTCTGCTTACTTATGTTTTTTGTTTTTTCACTACACAATGGGGATAAAGGCATTTTATGTTGAGTAGAAGCTACACTCTGGATTTTGTATATAGATCTTCTAAGCTACCTAGTGATATGTGGCCCAGCTCTCTGGGTGCCAGACAGCATCAGCAGCAATAAGAATCTGTTACCCTGGTGATAAAGATAAAGACCCCATATTGTGCAGGTACTGGGTTGCTGGTCAGGATGGCTACCATGTTAGATTTAATGTGACTTTTTGACCTGCAACATTTTTAATGTGCAATGGACATGTTTGTATGTCAGTTTATGGTAGACTGAGAAGTACCTGCATGTGGGAGCTGACATCTTTGCTGGTGGTATAAGGTCGGGTCAAGAATGGTTTGTGCTGGTTTGGCCCCTGGGATTGGAACAAAGTGAAAGGAATAGAGTTCTGACTTCTTGCTAGAGTGTGCCTGAGAAGTCTCTTACCAGATTTACCAAATCTTTGGTCTTCTTGCTGATGTCATACAACCAAGCAAAAGATGTCTGGCAGTAAGACACACCCATCTTAGCCTACAGCATGAGGGTCCCACTGTGCGGGAATCACCCAAAGGAGATGGCTGCCCACCTCTATGCAGAGACTCAGAGCAGGACAGCACCTTGCAGGATGCCTGGCGCTGAGGCAGGAAAGTAGCATGCTCTCAGCAGAGATCCGGATGGGCTTGGCTGCTGCCTCACCTTTGCTGTACCTGCTCTACAACCACGTCTCTTACCACCCTGTCATTTAGCTTTTATATCATGACAACGAAAATAGGCCACGGAAACAACTTAAAGAAGAGATTTGTTTTGGTTGTTCAGCCATCCACAGAGAGGAACGCATGGCAGCGCTGTGTTGGCCATTCACACTGTAGTGGACGAGGAGACAGGGAGAGCCCAGAACGTGAGCCCTGGCGATAACTTAGAGGCAGGTTCTTATCACCAGCTAGGCCACACCTCTCTAAACTACTAGACCACAGAGTAAGCCTGCAGGGAGCATTAGAACTCAATACACCACACCAATCACCTCCCCAGCCCTGCCGCAAGATTCTGTGGCTCCTTGTGTTCCTTTAAGTAAGTCCCTTTTCAGCCCATGACAGTAAGCATGCTTCTGTTGCTGACAACCAAGAGAATCTGGGCAGGTTGCATGAAAGCCAGGGTAATGGCGCCTTAATGAGGGTGTCCCATCAGTGTGGAAGGGAGGTGATTCAGAAGAAATCATAAGAGGTGAGGAATTCTCACTGTGGCATAGTGTGCAGTAGGGTATTAGACTAGATTAGATTGTCTCTCCTTAGTTTAAGGGAGACAAAAGGTTGACCATACCTGTCTGAGACCAGAGAACCTCAGAAAGGAGTGGAGTCACTCTGTCCAATAGGAAGCTGCAGAGCCACGGGGACTGACTATATGCCTCAAACAATCCACAAATCCTGGAGGGCTACCAGTGTGAGTCTCAGAACTGAAGGGCTAAGAAAGCTGGGGTCTGAAGACCAAGGACACAGTGCACCCAAGGAGGAAGCGTATTGTCTCCCTAACAAGTCTGCAAGGCTCAGCAGTGTATAGATAATGTCCTGCTTACACTTGGTTCTGTTCCTTCCTTCCTGTTCATACTGACTGAAGGCTGTTAAGCCCCAGGACCAGCTAGATGTTGAAGACATGTGGCCCCTTTCTCCCTGTGCAGAGATAACAGAAACAGAGGCACAATATGTCATCACCAGGACGACTGTCTGACTCTGAAGATCAGAGAGATCCACGCCTATTTCGATCACATAATCTTTTCGTGGGTGGACTGAGGTGCATCATTGTTAGGGCTGCCTAACCTCTGTTTAAACAAAAGCTTTTCAGTTTCCTGGCTACAAACCTGAAAGGGTCCTTTGATCTCTTTCCGAGGAGCAGTCTCCTCATCCCTTGGAATGTTGACTGTCTTGTGTGCCAACCTGTATTTTTCTAAATGTTTATGCTGCTTGGGTTTGTGAGTCTTGAAGCCACGAGTTGGTCTTTATTGTTTTCCTTTGTTTGAGTTTTATAGTTTGTTTACCGCATTTAGAGAAATTACACTCAGTACTTTAGCCAATGTATTATTTTCTCTCTGAGATTTTAGTGATGTCGATATGTAAGGCCATTTCATTCTTGTCCACAGATCATAAATACTGATAGAAATCATAAGTAGGTAGATAAATATGAAGTATCTTTGTGATCCCACTGTGGTCTTCTCATGAGGACCACAGATGAGAAGAGAAGAGGTCGGTGTAGAGTAAGTGGCTTTCCCATCATTTCCAACAAACTGACTGCAGGTCTCACAGGCAGACCTGGAGAAAGTGTGTGTGTGTGTAGATGTATGCATATGTTTGTATATGTGTGTGTGCAAGTGTATGTATGTATGTGCCCATGTACATGTGTGTGCATGTGTATGTATTTATGTATGTGTGTGTGCATGTATATGTATTTATGTATGTGTGTGTGCATGTATATGTATTTATGTATGTGTGTGTGCATGTATATGTATTTATGTATGTGTGTGTGCATGTATATGTATTTATGTATGTGTGTGTGCATGCCTGTCTTCCTTCTGCACAAGGACAAGGTACAACATGAAAGAAAGCTGGAAGTTCATTGTAGACATTGTGTATGTACAGTGTGCTTGTGTGTGTGCACATTCACAAGTACATTGGTTCACATGTGTGCCCATGGCAGCTCAAGACTGACATTGGTGCCACCACACACTATTTATAGAGTGAGATACTAGGGGTGAGACTCAAGTTTTTCTGATAGTATGCATTGAAAACTTAATAGTTACAATGAGCTAAAGTACATGTAAAACAAAATGTAACATCGAAATAGTTAAAGTTTTCTTGTTTTGTAAATACTTTTTTGTTTTGTTTTCTTTATTTCTTGGACTTCACACAGTCTGTGAGTTGTTTCTGGGGGAGTGCAAGCCTCTGGGGTTAGCATCCCACTATCAGTGACTGCATATTATGTCTGTTCTTTTGTGACTGGGTTATCTCACTCAGGATGATATTCTCTAGATGCCGCCATTTTCTTAAGAATTTGGTTAAGTCATTGTTTCTGGTGGCTGAGTAGTATTCCATTGTGTATATGTACAATTTTTGTATCCATTCATCTTCTGAAGGACATCTGGGTTCCTTCCAGCTTCTGGCTATTATAAATAGAGCTGCTATGAACATTGTGGTGCATATATCCTTGTTGTGTATTAAAGTGTCTCTGGGGTATATGCCCAGAAGTGGAATAGCTGGGTCTTCAGGTAGTACTATATCCAATTTTCTGAGGTATCGCCAGACAGATTTCCAGAGTGGTTGTATTAGCTTGCAACCCCACCAACAGTGGAGAAGTGTTCCTCTTTCTCCGCAGCCTCGCCAGCATCTGCTGTCATCTGAGTTTTGGATCTTGGCCAATCTGACTGGTGTGAGGTGGAATCTCAGGGTTGTTTTGATTTGCATTTCCCTGATGGCTAAGGATGTCGAGCACTTCCTCAGATGTTTCTCGGCCATTCGATGTTCCTCAACTGAAAACATTTTGTTTAGCTCTGTACCCCATTTTTAATAGGGTTATTTGATTCTCTAGTGTCTAGCTTTTTGAGTTCCTTGTACACCTTGGATATTAGGCCTCTATCTGATGTGGTGTTGGTAAAGATCTTTTCCCATTCTGTTGGTTGCCGTTTTGTTTTCTTGACGATGTCCTTAGCCTTACAGAAACTTTGCAATCTCATTAAGTCCCATTTGTTAATCTTTGATCTTAGAGCTTGAGCCATTGGTGTTTTGTTCAGGAAATTTTCTCCTGTACCTATGTGTTCTAAGGTTTTCCCTGATTTCTCATCTAATAGTTTCAGTGTATCTGGTTTAATGTGGAGATCTTTGATCCACTTACACTTGAGCTTTGTACAAGGAGATAAGAAAGGGTCTATTTTCATTCTTTTGCATGCTGAGTGCCAGTTGGACCAGTACCATTTGTTGAATAGGCTGTCCTTTTTCCATTGAATGTTTACGGCTCCTTTGTCAAAAATCAGGTGACCATATACATGAGGGCTCATTTCTGGATCTTCTATTCTATTCCATTGATCCACATGCCTATTTCTGTACCAGTACCATGTAGTTTTCAGCAAATTGCCTTGTAATATAGCTTGAGGTCAGGGATAGTGATTCCCGCAGATGTTTTCTTGTTGTTGAGGATGGATTTCGCTATTCTAGGTCTTTTGTTATTCCATATGAAATTGCACATTGATCTTTCCAGTTCCATGAAGAACTGGGTTGGATTTTTGATGGGGATTGCATTGAATCTGTAGATTGCTTTTGGTAGGATGGCCATTTTTAAGATGTTGATTTTTCCAATCCATGAGCATGGGAGATCTTTCCATTTTCTGAGATCCTCCTCAATTTCTTTCTTTAGAGGTTTGAAGTTCTTGTCATACAGGTCCTTCACTTGCTTAGTTAGAGTCACACCAAGGTATTTCATAGTTTTTGTAACGATTGTGAAGGGTACCTTTTCCCTAATTTCTTTCTCCACATGTTTGTCCTTTGAGTATAGGAAGGCTACTGATTTGTTTGAGTTAATTTTGTATCCAGCCACTTTGCTGAACTTGTTAAACTTATCTTCTGACTGTGGGTAAATAGATGTTTTCTCTTGTCCTCCATTGTGGGTTTGGCCTGAGGCTGTTTGTACACTGTTGTTAATTCTCAGGCAATCTCACTGGACCTTCTTCCCATTTTAACTGGTCCATAAAGGTTAGAGCAGTGACTGGGCAGTGGAGGGAACGGTGGGCTGGAGATAAGAAGGAGAGGAGGATGAGAGGGAAGGAGAGGATGGAGGCAGAGGAGGCAGGATGGGCCCGAACCATGTTGTCAGGAGGAACTGTGAGGAGGAAAGGGGTCTTATAGTTGGGAAATAAGTTTAATAACTGGTGTGTGTGTGTGTGTGTGTGTGTGTGTGTGTGTGTGTGTGTGAGTGTGTGTGTGTGTATGTAAGTGTGTATGTGTGTGTGTGTAGTTGTTGTTGTTTAATATGGGCTTATTAGGGTTGGAAATCTCACCAATAGTCCTCCAAATGATATTTGATGACACAGCACCCAAAGGAGTTGAGGAACGATTTTCCCTCTTCTTGTGGGTATAAGAAAATCTGTTCTGTCCTGTTCTCTGTGAGGTTCTAACTATCTGGATGAGAGAATGCTGCTACGGTCTTTTCTCATCCTGTAATGTAAGATAAATGGAGAGTGTATACAGTTCACCGGAACCCACTCATGACCACATGATACATACCTGGCTTTTTACCTGCGGACCGGGGATCGAACTCAGGCCCTCACCTCGCACAGCAAGCGCGCTGCTACTGACCATCTTCTTAGCTCCTAGAGCTACTCTTGTTCTGCTTGGTTGGGTGTTAACGCAGTGCACCTGAGCTGTGTGCTGTAGGTGTTATCACACACCCTTGCATTTCTCCATTCACTACAGCAAACAAAACACCCCTCCACTACAGAGTCATGTGGTCCCACTTTTGTAAGTATGTTGAGGTTTTGGATTTTGCTGTTCATTGTAATGCTAGGTGCTGCCCCCAAGACCTGGGGCCTTCAGGTAGCCTCTGGGACCCTACCCCCAAGTTAATTCTGATTGGTGAATACAGATGTCAGCAGCCAATAGATGGGCAGAAGAGAGATAGGTAGGGTTGAGATTGCTGGCTTGGGTCAAAGGAGAAAGGAGAAAGAAGTTGCTGGAAGACAGATCTAGAGGGAGGGAGGGAAGGGGAGAGAGGAATGGGAAAGAAAGGGAAGAAGGGGGAGAAGGGTGGAAGAGAGAGAAGGAGGGGGAGGTAGGAAAGAAGGGAGAGAGAGAGGGAGGGAGGAAAAGAGGGAGGGGAAGGGAGGTAAGAGGAAGAGAGATCTGGGAGGGGAAGGGAGGGAGTAAGAAAGAGAGAGAGAGAGAGACAGAGACAGAGACAGAGACAGAGACAGAGACAGAGATAGATAGATAGAGAGAGAGAGACCCACAGCGAAATTTTTAAATGATTATTTACTACAAAAAAGAAGCAAAGAGACTTTGCTTGTCTGCACGGGGTTTGTAAAATATGATGTATGCTATTCCAAAGCTATTGAAATTGTTCACCCCTACAACACTGAGCTAAAGTGTAAAGCCTTCAACCTTATCCTTATATATAAACATGTGTTGGAGTTCTTAAAAGCAGCAACTGGGTTAATCAAGAAGGGCTAGGCAATCAGTCTGAGTTGTCACACCTATGACGTGAAACCCCTGAGTTTACTGAATCTCCCACAGGATGGCCCTGAAACCTGTGCTTTTGACTTGGCTGGAATCAAGAAAGGGACATGATTACTATTTTCCAGGCAGTAATTTAAAATCAGAGAGTGACAAATCAATTCTTCAAGCACATGTTTCCATTCCAGAAAGGGGAGAAATAATAATTCCAAGAACCCTGTATTGCTAGCCTCAGAAGTTAAAACATGCCAATAAATTTGAGTGTCAGGGATTTTTTTTAAACCTCTCCCCTACTTCTTTTCGAATAAAGGCCTGGTGACAGACTGGATTACATGTCCCCGTGAGACAAAGAGGAGGCTGTAGCTCAGCAGAGTTGAAACGGCCTGAGAGTCAGGATCACTTCAGTGATGGAGGTCTGCTGAACTCCTGCTTTTAATTCTGGTCCTGAGGTACCCTCTCTTTCTAACAGTCTAATAGTTTTGAGGGGATGAGAAACCTGAAGGATAAATGTGACTCAGGAAATGCAGGGGAGAGCTGAGCTACCTAAAGGGAAGGACTCCATCTCTGCCCTTCATAGGGAAGGCAGCAGAGGGTAGTAACTAAGCCTTCGAGTTCAGAGACTTCATCTGCATCTTGGTAACTGCTTCTCATCTGTTTCCTCTAGTATAAAACATCATAATCACATGAAGCATTCTAGACATAGTAAAAACATGTGAATTAGAGCACATGAAAAATTATTCTGTCTTCTTTCTGTTTTGTTGGTGTAAAATAGGAATTTACTTAAAGTTAAATGTTTTATTTTGAGTTATATATAGTGACCAAGGCCTCAGAACACGAATTCAGGTGACCCTGAATGTCACTTCTGAATAGAAGTTAATTGAAATTTTATAACTGACGAGCAAGGAATGACACAAACACGTTTAACTAACATCTTAGTGGAGACATTGGGCAGGCAGACCAGAGCAAAGTGCCAACATCTTTTCTGCAGGTCTCAGCTATCTTCTTGCAGCATAGCTGTATGGCTGGGAGACGCTGGAGGACCACTAAACTTAGCAATACATGCTGGGAGACTTACCCAGCAGTCACAAGAATACAAGACAGGGTCAAAAGGTTAAGTTCTGAAGACAGACCAGGGTAACTATGACTAAGCATGCACTACCTGCTCATGTGAAGGATGTTCTGTTGGATTAGGCCACCTAAACCTTATAGAATTTCAGCTTCACATTTTTACTTATGACTCTGTGTGACTGATAATTGGATGGTGGTCTATGCCTGCTGAGTCAGTGATGGTATATAAATGTATGAAACACATAAATGATGACCCAACCACTCCTGGGGCTAGGACAATCATTGGAAGCCCCTGATTCACAGAGATGTTGAATACATACATACCTCTACCTAAATCCTGGGCTCCAGACAGGCTGGGCTCTGGACCTGTAAAGGTGGTGGTTCAAACCTTCAAAAATACGGGAAACAAATGGAGGGATGAAAGTTGTCCCCAGAAAAATATGTCAGCACTCAGAGGCTCTCAGAAATGGCACCACCAAAGTTTACACTATCTCATCATATTCAATAGTGTCGGACTGTTTCAGTTAAAGTGTGAGAAGCCCACGTGTTTCTGCATGGCCAGAGAGACTGTGGCAAGAAGCAGCTTCTGTGGCCCTGTATTCTCTTACACCATCTTTAGAGAGATCAAATAGGTGTCTCAACAGGGTCATTTTGAGTTGGGGTGGGGAGATAGACTTCCACATTGGTCTAGGACTTCTTCAGTGTTGTGTTTACATGTGATACCAGTGGAACCATTCTGGTGTGAATCACAAACAGTCCCACCATCTATTTCTCTGGGATGGGCTGACTTCTTACAGATTCACTGGTTCAGAAGCAACAAAGAATTATTAGGATCTTCCTGTACTGCAAGCACTGGAGCTAGAAAGGCAAATGAAACACAGTGTGGAAGGACCTAGGATAAATCTGGAAACAGATAAATAAAGCCAAAAACATTGAGCAAACAATTCAGAGAGGACGGGGGATTAGAACACACCTCTGGGGCAATCAGCCTTGAACTAAACTCTTTAAAGATGAGCAATTTCTGGGCAGTGAACGCTGAAAAGAAACTAGCTCAAACAAGGGAGGTGCAGCTGGGTGCTGTAATTTGGTCAACCAACATGTTGTATATATGGCAGAGATCCTAGGACGGAGCTGAGGCATGCTTGGTATATAGCTACTCATTTCTATAACACAAACCTGAAATAATCAACTTTCAGAAACGGAGGGTTTGTTTTAGCTCATAGTCTTCAAGTGTCCACCCATGGTTAGTTTGCCTTGTTGCTTTAGAGCCTGAGGCAATCACAGCAGAAGCACTTGGTGGAGCAAAGACCCCACC
This sequence comes from Micromys minutus, assembly GCF_963924665.1. Classification (NCBI taxonomy): domain Eukaryota; kingdom Metazoa; phylum Chordata; class Mammalia; order Rodentia; family Muridae; genus Micromys; species Micromys minutus. Next base: position 1,999,611 of record NC_137958.1, read on the forward strand.
CTGTGAGATTTAGAATGTGACGGAGTGGACAGGGAAGGCCGGGGTTCTAATAGACAGACATGTCAAGGCTGCTTACCAACAGTCAGATAACCTCCCCATAGGTCACACCTCTTAAGTCTCCCACCCCTCCCTCCACAAACATCTCCAGTGCCTAGAATTGAGCCCTTGAAATTTAAAACTGAACCCATCTCACCTAGAGAGAGACCTAGCCTTCCAACATTTCTCACATGCCTGCACAGGAGATGCTGGTTCCAACCTCCTGCACAGCCTGGCACACACAATTCTGGACAGTGGCACTTCATAGTGACAATAAGCAACTGTGACATTATGGCCATTTTCCTAGCTTTATCGTAATTTTAGAGTGTGCTTCTAAGAAAAGTAAAGTTTACTCTGAGAGAATATGATGTTTTCTCCTACCTCCCATTTTGAAACCCCTTTTCCATACATTTTCATCTGCTTCTCCATACATTATCTGCTTCTGCTGAATGCTCTTGGACACAGCTGTAAATCTGAGTCCAGCCCACAGTACTCAAGCCCTCCTGGTCTCCAATCTTTTAGAAAGTGTAACCATCAGCTGCTATTGGTAACTTGGGAAAAAAATGCCTAAGTACATTTATCTTAGTGTCTTCCAAACTTCCCTGCGTGTCCTCGGCCCTCTCACTCTGTAACAGTAAGAAAAGGGAACAACAAATTCAGGAGAAAAACAACAAAAACCAGAAAACCTGCTATGCTTTTGATGAACTAAAAATCAGCCTAGGCTGGAGAGAGATGGCTTAGCAGTTAGGAGCACTGACTGCTCTTACAGAGGTCATGAGTTCAATTCCCAGCAACCAAATGGTGGCTCACAACCATCTATAATGAGATCTGATGCCCTCTTCTGGTGTCTGAAGACAGCCACATAATTGATAAAATAAATAAATCTTAAAATGCAGCCTATCTCTACCTTCAGGGGACTGGCAAGCAGGAAGTTCATCTGTGCAGAGGGCTCTTCACCTAAAATTCCTCAGTCAGTGACTCCAGTAACACCAGTTTTAACAGAACACCTTTGTTTGAGCTTTGCTGGATGTTGTAATCATCATTTTGATGTTGTCTTGTATTCATTGGCTACTCCTTGATATCTGTTCTTTGCACTCATTCAAAACCAAAGGCATTACTACTGAATATCTTCCTCTGGGCCACGGAGAACTCACAAAGATTCTTTTGACTGGTTTGCGTTTCCTATGGGATTTTCCTAGAAACTTACAATGCCTAATAGTCTAACATTGTATCTATAGGTAATATTAATTTATTATACTATGCTCTTGATGCAGCTTTGACTCACCTCTCTTTCAGTGAAATGATTTTTTTTTTTTTAGTCAATGCTGCTATGTCTCATGGTATTAAGAAAGTCAATAAATTAGATGGAATAAGTAAATAGAAAATAGGAAATGTTAGAAAATGCAAAAATGGAAATATCTTTAGTAAAGAAGGGTTTGTGTGTGGATGTTAGAAAACGTATGAGTATGATATATAAGGTACCAACCAGATGCATCTCGGCTGTGCTTATCAAACTGTCTTTAAAGGTATCTGGGTCTTACTTAAGTTTTATCTAAATATTACACAGTAGCTACACGTACTAGACAGATTTAACTGACCTTCTGCGTGCTCAATAACATTCTTGGAGATACAGAATGATGGATGATTACAACAGACTTACTTCTTCCTTTCTTTCCTTTTTTTTTTTCCACTTTGCCTTTTTATCTTCTCTCCTCCCAAGTCCCTAGGTCATTGGAGAAAATGGGGACATCTTTCAAAATCCTTGATGAGCCACCTGTCTTTTTGTTAACATATTCAGTGGATTCTAACTAACATATGTTCTACACCAAAGTCAGCATGGGGAAAATTTTTCCTTCATGCTTCTAAGTGAAGCTATGGTTAGTCAGGCAAAATGTTCGATTTCTCCTCACACAGGTGGGACAGTTAGTGAGAGGAAGACCAAAGGACCCAGGCTCTCTTCCCAAACCTCAGCTGGCATTAGAGAAAGAAAACAAAAGTCACTTACATGGTTACAAACACCCAATGGGTAAAGTATAAACACATTAAAACACTGGTGAGAACTTACAACAAACGATGGGCAAACCTTCCCAGCACACAGTGCGAATGACTGACAACCCAGTGAGTGTCTCTTCCATGCATCTGTGACTAAATAAAAGCATGATGCACTTTTCCTAACCAGAAGCATACGGCTCTCTAATACTCTGATCATCCGGCTCATACAAGATCTATAAAATCAGACTAAGACCATGCCAAGTACCAGCATGCTACTGGCCAGCAGCTCTAAAACTGGAGCTCTGAACATTTCTAGTAAAACTGGGCCAATTCATTAAAATCTTAGTAGTAACACTATTAACCTCTGGCCCTTATTTAGTCCAGTGCTATTTGAATTTTATCTACTTCTCACAGTTGATCTATCCTCAAGCAGTTCTGAGCTGATAACCCAACTCTATCTATCTGGGTCCCCTTGATCATCCCCCAGGACCTAAAAAGTAAGAACAAATGGAGACCCAACCACCACCTAAAAAGAGTTGGATTGACTTAGCACTTATCTCCCAAATGGTTTTAGGATCTCAGCTCCAGAGAATGTGGGCAAGCTAGACAGATACTATTGGGCATGGATGCCTCTAAGGACGGATCCTCTCCTTCACATTCCCTGCTCTTCTGGACTCCTATCAGAGTTTCCTCAAGATCCACCCAATGAGCAAGAGTTACATAGACAACAGCAGTGTTCTCTATCTGTAGAAACAAAAGACCAGACTGTTGGCTATGGACACATCATTTTGGAAAGTTCTTCCATTTGTTTCAACAGTGACTTTCTCTGAAACCAAATAATTAACATTCCAGAATTAAAGCCTAGAATCCCACCACAGCCCATCCCTGTGGAGCCAAGATAACTTTATTACTAGGAAAGACCAACCTCCGGGCAAAACAAACAAACAAACAAAGACAAGAAAAATTTTAACATCCTTCCCAGCACCCCTCTTCTACTCTATAAACACCCCAAACTGTAAGCAGAGGGTGATTATTACAGGGTCCTCTGCTACAGGCTTGCCAGCCTCCATCCACTATACTATACTGCCATTAAAAATAAGATGAGAATAAAGATTTATAAAGGAAATTATCTACCTGAGATATCTTCCCACAATGAGCCCCCAGAATGCTAGTATTTGAGCTTAACCCTCCAGAGGAGAGAAGGGAAATTTCCATCAGATCCTTTAAAGATCACAGAGAAAAGACTTTCAGATCTCAATCCAATAGCACAAAGGTCCAATGAAGCACTTTCAGTGAAACTCAGCATCTTCCAACACTACCCACCTCTCTCCAAGTCAGCTCCTCTGTCCTATTCTTATACATGGACACCTAGAAGGGCACCGCTGTCATATGGCTGCCACCTGAGGGCCTTGAAGCTCCAAGGCTCTTGTGGATTGCATCATATCCCTATAAGTTTTGTATATTGATAGATACTCTATTGATAAACACATGTAAGGGAATTCAAGAAAGAATTGGAAATTTAAAATAAAATATTCTAGATGAGATTAGGATGATTCAGCCATTTTTAAACTAAAATATTTTAGAAGTGAGTTGTAATTTTTTAACCACAAAGTGAAAATAAAAATTTATGGTGGTTTTGAGGATATATAAGAGAGCAGAACATTCTTAACTGAAGTCAAACTGCAGAAAGCCAAGTTTACATGTTCATAGTACTTACAAGTTATTCCCACAGTCTAAGCATCCTAGGGCTGTGATCCTCTAATTATACTCTCTGGCATCTGTTAGGGACAACTTCTTGGAGTCACCAGTGGATAAGAGCTAATAGTTATAGAACTACACAGCATGTTTGGGTAAACTTACCTACAGGAGATGTATTCTGGCCACTTTTACTGTTGTTTTGTTCTTGAGTGGTTATTATGATGTGAGTCCCCAAATTAGGATCAAGCCCATGTCACCCATACAAACCATGCAACTCATTCAATCCGTGAACCTATGTGACCCATGCAGTCCATGTGACTCACGTGATCTATGCACGCCCTTGACCTTCTTAAACCGTGTGCTAAATAAGGCTACTGTCTTCTGGGGTTTTACTTTGATAACAAAATCCTGACTGATATAAAGGGGCCATGGGATTCAGTTAGAGGGCCTCATTTTAACGGCAGTCCTCTCATTGAGTCGGAGGCAGGGTGGACAGTGCTGTCTGTGTTCTCTGGTGAGAAATAAGAAAGGAAATGGATAAGGGAAGGCAAGGGTGACACCTAGGCTAAGTGACTGGCAGGCAGGGCTTTCAGAATATGTCCTAGAAGCTTTTGGGTGGCACTCAGGGAGGGAAATGTCTTTTTAGGGGTCAAGAATACCACATAAGTCTTGGCCAGAGTTGGTTATAAGAACAGTAGAGCAGGTGTGTTAGATGAAAAACACTTAATTCTACAATATTCCTAGAAACTACTCTAAAGTAATTACACATTAAACCCAAACATTACAGTCAACGGTAGGCAAGAAAGATGGAATTTATGACTTTTGTTCCCAGATACACACACAGTCAAAGCCTCCAGTGAACTGCTAACCATAAATTGTTTGGAGCAATTCACTTCTGATAATTCATAAGGGTAGTCAGGGGACAAGAGCGTCACCAGGAAAACAATCTGAGGGGAAGCTCAGATTGAGGGCCTGAGGCGTATTTCTTCTGCAGAGGATAGAAGGACAGTGGGAGCCAAACTGGGCAGTCGGTGCACCTGGATCAACCAAGCCACCCAAATGAGCACTTTTGTGATCTGTTTTGGTCACAGACAGCAGAGAGCATGACAGTTCTGGCAGCTAATGGGCTCTGCTCAGAATCAGCCACACGGGTAAGCCACAAACCTGTGCCTGAGCCTGAAATGAACCACAAAAGCAGTGAGCAAGCCGTGGTATTGACCAGACCGTCGCTGGGTGTGTGCCCTGCACCTACAGTCTCGGTGCTCTCACTGTCAGACAGGAGAATCGGCGAGCTATGACCATCAGTAATCCTTGTGGAGAAACAAACAAAAATCTAATTAGATATGGACCGACTGACTGAGTTAATATGAATCTGAGACACATGTGAATTATTTTTTTACAAAGACAAAAGCAAGTGGAGGCTGCTAATCAGATGTCAGTTAAATAGAACCCCACATCCATAAAAGTGACTCTGTAGACTATGTGGCAGGAAATTTTTTCCTGTGGCATTAGATGTTAGATGAAGCTAGTCATCCTACTTGTGTGTTCTGCTCTGAACCTGTGTCTATTGGCCAAGGCAAGTCTAAGCATTAAATCTCTTATGAAACCTTAGGTGGGTTTTTTTTTCTCACGATTCACCTCAACCCTTCCTTTATAAGCAGGATTCCACTTTAACTGAGAAATGCAGACGGATGTGCTCCTCACCTCCAGTCCTGTAGAGTTTCTTCCTCAGGGAGTTGGAAATGGCAGGCTGTTTCATCAACGCTTGGCTGTCTGAGAGACAGGCCAAGCTACTTTTTTCATAGTATGTCTGAGGGGCTGTTATCCATATGCACTCTCAAGATATACTAGAAGATGCACTGCGTGTCTTGTCCCAACATTCGGACATCATCATGAAAACCCCCACTTCCTATCAGTACTGTTACCCCTATTCCAGCTAAACACGTCTCATTGTCTCTTGCACATGAAGAGCATGGATGCCAAGTGTGAGAAACACAACTATGGTAGATCTGTCTGTGTTTGCAGTGTCCTGGCACAGAGAAAAGGATTAGGTTCAACTGAGGGCAGGGCGCATGTCTGTTCTCAGTGATAGGGAAGAGAAAATGAATATGCTCTGCAACTACTATCTGGAGTCTGTTTCCTACATGAAGCACAGTGGCCCAGTGGGACGTCGCCTGTTTAAGTTGTTACTGTTCATTAAAGCTGCCAGATCAGTGGATAGCAATTCAGAAGGCAGTTGCTATGCTAAATGACCCTTGCCTGAACACTAACCCTATTTCTGAACAAGTCTGAGTTTACACTGAATAAGAAGATGGTGCTGACTCCTATACAACAACCCAGGAGCTATTTATCTACCTTTAAATAATATCAACTTCCCACTCAAAAGTTCTGTGCCAACCCACCCCAAACCTGTTGCATTGTTCCAACCTGTAGGTCTTCTGAATTATTTTTCTAAATTTAACATTTCAGTGTGTCCAGTCTCTGATATTGTCTACTAATCTTAGAATTCTTACTGAGAACTAAACTTCCCAAGGGGTTGGATTATGTTAATGTCATTGTAGATTCTTAATTACCATAGCTTTGGCAGTAAGCCAAGCTGACTAGCCTGATTCGATTAAAAAACAATTCTTGAATATAAACTGAAACATTGATAAGACACCTTTATAATTATGCTGAGTAGTGATTGTTATAGTTTCATGTTACGTTCATTATCTGTTTATATATAACAATGATTACTGCAAATCCGCAGCTAAATGCTGTCCACTGTCTCAGAGTCTGTGGGTCAGGCATCTGAGAACAGCACTTACTCCCAGGCTTCTTGTGATGCTGTCACGGAGGTTATAGGCAAAACTGAGGGCTTGGGGGAAGCTCACCTCTGGAGAATCTGCTTTTTCTAGACTGCCCTCTGAAGGCTTTAGTTACTTGCTGACCATGGCTCAGCGGGTTCAGTCAATTCTTTGCTTTGTAGATGTTTACTTTATCATGCAGAAACAGAGTGAGAAGTCAGAAGTGGGGGCAAGAACCATAACCTTAACATAGTCACAAAGAGGGTGTCAACATGCTCTTTACCCCAGTTTTTATTTGGAAGTGAGTCACAAGCCAAGCTTTGACCATAAGATAGATTCACTTATCATTTTGAACGGCAGAAAAGAACTCTGGAGCTTCCGTAGTACCCTCCACCATGACAATATAGAAAAGGAACAAAAGATGTAATCTATTTCAGAAAGTTCCCTTTCAAACTTTAAGTCTAATAGATGTCAAAATGGCTACATAGGTAAAGGTGTTTGCCACCAAGTCTGAGTTTGATTGTCCAGAACCACTCAGTAAAAGAAGAGAACCAACTCCTACAAGTTGTCCTCTGGTCTCCATGGGTGCAGAGGACCAATGAAAAGTCAGCCCCATTCAGCAGCTTTAGAGAGAGGAAAGACCAAATAGTTGGGATAAAATTCTAAATCACATTGTCATTACTGCAAGCAGGTCTAACGTGACTGAGTGAGCTTATGCAAATAGAGTGGGAAGGGTATTGACTAAACGTCTGGAGTTAAAAAGAACGTTTTTCACTTGTGAACTCAGCCTGCAGAATCAAGGACCAGGCACAGAGAGAGAAGGGCACGTGCCATAGTCCAGAGGCTGCGTGAGTATGTTCACCACCTACCGTGGTAACTGACTTAGCTATCTGACCACTGAGGCTGGCGCACCACTCCTCCTGGTATCCAGCTCTACCGCTTCATTCACGTTCTTTACCTCCTACTCCAAAGCAGTTTTTCCCCTTCTTTCTTTATACCATGGAGTTTGGCAAATGAATAGCCTTATTCCAAAACATTCAGAACTGGATGGCTGTTCACTTTGATACTCTGTTCTTTTCCTCACCCACTGACATGAGAATTTTGGTGACACCGATGTCCTCTGATGGCTGACAAGCTCATTGCCTGGCGAATGTTGCTATTCTTAAACCGGAATAGCTATCCTCCTGTGTGTATCCCTAGAAGATGAAACTCCTTTCTCTGGTAGTAAATATCACATTCAGATAAAGCTGGAAAGCAAGAATTTAATAAAGAGATGTTTGACCCTCTTTCTTTAGATATTTTGGAACAGCTGAGTGTTTTATAAGCAATTTACTGCACAGCCCTAGACTAGCTGGAAGATTGATCGGCACCGGCGGATCCGAGATTTCCCTTGGCGATCGTAGCCGAGGTGTTCATTGCTTGCAGAATGGCTGTTACTCTAGGATTCCTCCTCAGACTCCTATTCTTGTTTACTTTCTAGTTTTAACCCTGACCTTGCTTTTGGCACAATGGAGAGATGTTAAATGAGGCTGTAGGTAGCTGGGTCAATTGAAGTCAACTGCAGTTAAATGTGCATGAAGGTTATAAGAGCAGAGCCTCATTTGCTAGAAAAAAAAATCTCATTTTGCCCATTTGCTACCCATAGACGTACTTCAAGGGACTCTCCAGCTTTTTGCCATGTGCCCAGGCTCACCTCAGATGCAGTCCATCCAGACCTCAGTCACAGCCTCTTCCTTGTTTGTCTCCCGAAGACAAATTCAGATTATACCTAAAAACTGTAAGACGTATTCACAACACAGCAGATATTAACTGAACTAGTTAATAAATGCTGAAGTCCCGTTGGTTTCTTAATTCCCCTGGATTTCTGAACATTTCCCTTTATAGGAAGGTGAGAAGGGAGCTTACACAGAGGCCCGAGTCAAATCTCATCAGAGTCCTGTTCCTCCAGGAGACAGAGGCAGGCTCAGAGTGACTGTCTAACCCCCCAGCAGAAACTTCCCATTTTCTTCGTGCAGATGAGATATTAATGGTGTGTGGAAGGTACTAAATAAAGATGGCTGTGGAAACAGAAGGCTGTGTGCTCCACACTCACACATAGCTCCCTTCTGTAGGAAGACCACATTTCAGCAATAAGGGGATTCCCACTCGTTAAAAAGGAAACTGGTGGAGGGCACAGTGTGCTGCCATAGCTCAAGAGTGGACGTGGGCAGACGGGAAATCAGACATCATGAAGGGACTCTTAATGTCTGAGTTCTCAGCAATGTATTCTTTGATCTCTGAGTTCTGAGTTACCTGTGGGGGCCCTCTTTCCTCAAGAAGAAAATTAGAATTCTCACCTTTTTTTCTGTCTACCTAAAAGGCCTTATTAAAATACGTAAGCAAGGGAGTCTTTAGGTTATCCATCAACAGTATTAGACATCTATGTTCTGTATTGTAGATAAGGTTTTATCTCTAAATGTTGATTTTTCCATAAGCTTCTCAAAGCCATTTCCTGACTACAGCATGCTCCACTATGTTCCTCTCCTCCTTCCCATGGAATCATGAGAGAGTGACTGCTACAGTGGGGGTAAGATGTCCAGCTGATGACACACGCTAACCATGTAAGGAAGGTGAGCTGGAATGCCAACTACTGTGATTCTGAGTCTCCCTCCCTCTCTCTCTCTCTCTCTCCCTCCCTCCCTCCCTCCCTCTCTCTCTCTCTCTCCCTCTCTCAATCCCTCCCTCCCTCCCTCCCTCCCTCCCTCCCCCTCTCTCTCTCTCTCTCTCTCTCTCTCTCTCTCTCTCTCTGTGTGTGTGTGTGTGTGTGTGTGTGTGTCTGTCTGTCTGTCTGTCTTAGGGTTTTACTGCTGTGAACAGACACCATGACCAAGGCAAGTCTTATAAAGAAGAATATTTAATTGGGGCTGGCTTACATGGTCAGAGGTTCAGTCCATTATCATCAAGCCGGGAACATGGCAGCATCCAGGCAGGCATGGTCTAGGAGCTGAGAGTGCTACATCTTCATCTGAAGGCTGCTAGGAGAAGACTGGTTCCGCTGCACTTAGGATGAGGTCTTAGATCCCACGCCCACAGTAACACATCTACTCCAACAAGGCCACCCCTGGACCAAGCATATATAAACCATCCCTGTGGGGGGCATATATGTTCAGGTGCATGTGTATATGCATGTATCTATAAAGGTCAGATGTTAAACTTAGATATCAATCTTCAGCAGCCATCTAACTGTTTGTTTGCCTTTAAAATGTCATAGGATGTATACCATCCATACCAACTACTCTGAACCCTGTCCCCCTACCAACCCTGCTTCTTGTTTATTCTTTTCTCTTTTCATTTATTCATCATCTACTTACTTTGTCTTGAGACCCACTAAATCATCCAGTGTCATCTGTGTGACCATGTGTTTGGAGCTGTCCTTTGGAACCTGGCCTTAAAGTCAGTGGTTCTAGCTCTTCCAGAATCTACAACTTGCCAATAGTTGAGAAGTTGGACAAAGGGCCCTACAGGCATTCCTCTTCCCTTTGATTACTTAGTGACTGAGCTGTTTTTGACTGGGCCCAGTGCAGTTAGCTACAATTATGTTTCAGTCAATGGTGGTAATATCTATATAGAGTATAGAACATCATTTTCTGGCCCTTCGCCTTTTCTTTCAGGTCTCACATACTTCCTGCCCACTGTTCAACCATAGCCTCTGAGTCATGGAGAGGTTTATTTAGGGCAAGGCCCACAACTATCACTAACTTTCTGCATCTTGGCAGCCCAAGTCTACACTTACCATCTTTCAATCTAAATACAGGCTTCTCCGATTAAATTTTGGGGCTACCTTTATCCATGGGTATGATAATGGGTATGTAGAAGGCAGGCTGGTATTAAATTACATTAAATGACAATCAGAAATATGTTTTCCATATGGGCCTATTAGCTCCCTAGACCCAGGGTATTAGCCAGGCTCAGTACTAGTCATTGGTTTCTAACCCCCATTTCCTATCCACTCCTGAATCTACTCAAAGGGCAGTGGGTTGTCCTTGTATTATAATAAAGGTGTTATCACACAGGACTGTGGATTCTTTATATTCTCTGTCCCTGTCAATCTCTTCGCCATCCTTCCAATGTCCCCTGCCTTCCTCCTGCACAAACCTTACCACCCACAGTATTCTCATGACACAGGAAGTGGAGAGCAAACTGGAAACAGTGAGTGGGTGTGTTTCTTTAAACCTTAAAGCCAGCCTCCAAGGGGATGGATTTTTCTCCAGCCACATTTCCCAAAGATATCCAAACAGTGCCAACAACCAAAAGAAAAAAAAAAAAAAAAAAAAACCTCAAAACTTTGAGCCTGGGAGTGGAGGACATTCCCATCAAATCTGCCACGCCGTACTTCTGGGATAACCTGGAAGCAATTGTAGAGGTGAGGCCGGCCACATTCTTTTTCTTTCAGACTGCTTTGACTATTCTTGATCTCTCTGCCTTTGTTACATTTTTGGTTTTCTTAGCTTGTGGACTTTCTCTTTTCCTCTTCCCAGTGTTACTCACACTGCATTCTTGTGCTTTGAATCATTCCTCTTGACGGAATGATCCAGTTTCCCAGCATGTCTTGCAGCCCTGATATTCTCTTTTGTGTTTTATTAAGGAAGTTTCCCACTGAGGTCTTTATTAGACTTACTGGGCCTTTTCCTTCTCGTCTTGTTCCAGTTGAGTTTCCTTCTGTTCTTCTGTTTCTGTTGATCTCCATCATCATGTCAGGCGTTGTCTTCATGACTTCATTTGTCTGTTCAGGTTCTCTTGGACCTGGTAATCTTGTTCCCATTTTCTCTCTGGCCTTTCCAGCCATCCAGGCATTTACTTCCTTCCTCTTTCTTCCATGGGATCTGTTAAGCAAGCTTTATCACTGTTCCTCTGAGCTCTGTAGGTTGGATTTTATCCAAGTCACTCTCCTTGGGGCACTCTGCTGTGAAACTGGAGCTTTGTGGGAAGGCATAATGTCTTGGTTGACTATAATGTTTGTGTTTTCGTGATGGGTATCTGTTACATTGCTGGTCGTCTTTTGGTAGGAGATTTTAGTCTACCAAGCTGGAATCCCAAAGAAAGTTGTCAGGATGGGTATCTTGATGTGTCTCATGGGGACAGAAACTAAACTAGGCCCTGAGGTCTAGGGTGGGATTTCCTACTAGATCTAGGTAGGCAAAGAGTTATTCTATGGGGAATCTGTTTTTTGGGCTGATGTGAGTCAGGGTAGAGGGGGTCTTAGTTGACTTGGTTTTGTTTTTATTTTGGTTTGTGTTTGTTTGTTTGTTTTATACAGAGCTTATCTGTACCTTACAGTAGTCAAGGAATCTGACAAGCCTTAGGGTACTTCCTGCTTCTGCCTAACTAGATCTGGGATTATTAACCCATGTTACTATGCCTGGCTTTTTATGGGTGTGCTGAGACTGAACTCATTCCTTACGCTGGTGCAGTGAGCACTGTATTGGCTGAGCCATCTTTCCAGACTGAGGGTACTGAGCCTCTGCTAAACCGCTTGACACATATTTAGGTAACTCTGTCTTTCCTTGGGCTAATTAGAAATCTAATAATGTATTTGATTTTTGCTCATCATATAGATTTACTGCCTCTTCTTAACATTCCGTACACATATTTATTCAACTTACTAGTTAACATATGTTCCTTCTGTCTTGTGTGCTTACCATATGCCTTGCACGCTGCTAAGATACAGGCTTAACAGTACCTCTGCATTTGCAAGTACACAATTTTGAGATGAAGACTGAACATGTTTGTGCACGAGCTCGCGAGCACACACACACACACACACACACACACACACACACACACACGCCCCAATTGTAAAACTAGCATTCAAGGAAAACAACAACAGAAAGTAGAGATGGCAGTAGGAACATTTAAGCCGGATTGGACAGCTGGCGATCTTGTTCTGTGAAAGGCTGGGCAGCAGGAGGTCAGGTGTTTGTCCTGGGCAGTCAGGGAGACGCAGCTGTAAGGAATAGACTGAGGAAGGTGGGAGGAAAAAGTAAACTCTGAATGCAGGAAATGGTAAGAGCCTCCCATGTCTCTTCACAAGACAGTGAGAGGAACAAATCTTGGCTTTAGCTTGTTCGTTTTTTATTTTTGTTTGTTTGTTTGTTTGTTTTAAGAAAGGGTTTCTTTGTGTAGCCCTGGATCTCCTGAAACTTGGTCTATAGGGCAAACTAGCCCTGGAACTCAGATCCACCTGCCTCTGACAACCAAATGCTGGGATCAAATGCTTGCACCACCACCACCTGGCTAGGATCTGAATTTTCAAAAGACTGCTGGTTTCAGGGTTGATCAATGAGGACATGAAGCAAGAATGAGAAAGGGAAGAGGAAGGAGAGACAGAGATGGAGACACAAAGCACAGGGGACAGATGGACACTATGTACTTAAGGAAAGCTGCCATTGCATTTCTGTCCTGTTCTCTTTGTTGTGGGACTGTGAAGCAAGAGATCAGCTTCAGAGATGCTCCCATGCCAATACCTGATGTCCCTGTACTCACATGAAATTTGTGTGTACAACCAACTTGTCACAGAGTGGGAATTTCCTACCTACATATTGGTGCAATTTTTCTCTCTGCACCTTTTTCTTTAACACGTTTCCTTTCTTCTCTTCATGAGAATATTTTCTTCGAAGTTTCTTTCTTCTGCTCTTTCCTTTTCTCCTCTTAAAAAGTAAGGTGGAAACAAAAATTATCTTGCATACTGATGATTATAAATATTGTATTGTTTGAATTCTTGCCACCCTAACAATATGAAACTTCACTGCTGATGTGATTATATTGGGAGCTGGACATAATGAGATGATTTGGCAGAATTCTCAAGGGTGGGTTTAATGCTGATGGCTACTTTGTAGTTAAGGTTTTATCACTAGTACAAGACACAAAGCAACAGCAACTTGAGGAGGAAGAAGTTTATTCCAATTTATAATCCATTGTGAAGGGATGTCAGAGCAGCTGATGGGGAAGTCAAGGAGAAACTCTGTTTACTGGCTTACACTCCAGGGATTGCTCAGCCTGTTTTCTTCTACACCCAGGCCAGCCAGCCCAGGGTGGCACCAGCCTCAGGGAACTGGGTTCTCCTACATCAATCATAAATCGGAAAAATGTCTTCAGACTCGCCTACGGGTCAACATGATGGAGTCATTTTTTTTTCAGTTGCAGTTCCCACTTTCCAAATAACTCAATCTTGTGCTAAGTTGACAAAAAGAAGCAACAACAAAGAACCCAGGCAGCACTTGCTAGCTAATGTTACATTGTATGTGAAAGCACAGACTAATCAAAAACTGTTAACTAGTATATTTTATGTTTACCTGAATTTATATTCTTATTAACTAATTTGTTTTGTTACTTTGAATAATTATTTGTGTAGCTTCATCTTCTCTTTATTGATCAAATAACCATCAAATTATTTGGTAAAGGTTGTTGCCAAGGGATGATAGGAAGATGTGAAAGTCTATGACATTTCACATGTTGACATTTTTTGAGCTTCAATTTTCCACCTGTAAGAAAACAAATATCACTATATCATTTATAAACCAGATCTAATTTTATTGCTCTACAATGCCATGTTAATTTAAACATCAATATTGTCAGATACCCAGAAGTAACCCATGCCCAAACATCAGACCTTTAATACAGGCAAGTCAGCTGGATCTAGTTTATCTCTTTTTACTGACATATTTATAACTAGTAGAAAAGCAGGTTTCTCAAAGAAAAGGGACCCAAATAATTGTGACATGTTTCTGTCCTTTGAACTTGTGAAAGGTAAAGATTTCGCTCATGATTGTTCCAAAGCCTTAGACGAAGATTCACCAAGACCACTTTCAAACTCATATCAAATGATCTATGGAAGTTGATTTCAGTAACTGCCCTCATCAATGTGAACTAATCAACGTCAGCTTCAATCAGCCAATCAGCAATAGCCTGACTCAATGATCTCCAAATAGTCATCATCCACCAGTCCTGAAGTTTGGTCCTTATGAAAACAGTGCTTTGCTTTGTCCACATAGTTGGTGATTCAACTGTAGATCTGTCCAACTTTACAAATAATTCATCCTGACACTGACTCACAACTTTTTCTTACAAATTCAGATTTTGTGATTTCCTTGAGCTTTTGTCTGAGATTTCATAATAATTATATGGAATTCTATTTGTTAAAGAATTGTTGGAAGTCAATTTGTTAAAGATGTAGCCAAGTGTGATTGATTTATTGTTTCAGTTTGGACCCAGAAGAAAAACCAGGATCGATTTAGAGCAATTTGAAAATTTGAAAGCATGGCATGGCAGTTAGAACTTACTCATCTTTGAAAAGAGATCATGTAGTATGCTTTGTGGAGGGCTGTGGGGAGGGATCCAGACGAGAGAGGATGCAGAACTTTGACAGGCTTTTGGGGTTCTTCAGTATCCCTAAGTTCCTCAGCCTAGCCCTTCTTTTGTAAGTGTTTTTATGCTGTTTAATGTTTTATCATAACTTCCTCTTGTTTCTTCCTCGATGTGCAGTAGTGAGTGATGTTTCCCTTTGGTGAAGTGTCAGGCTATGTTACTTCCTCACTAGAAGTGAAACAGGGGACAGAGGGAGGATATTCAGAGAGATTCTCTCCAGGCTAAACCTCTGGGGAATGACCGGACAGCAAAAATTCAAGTGGAATGCTAAGGGGATGTAGATTTAAATAGCTATGAAATGATTTCCACTTTTCAAATTAGCAAGTTAAATATGATGCTCCCCGAAAGCAAATGTGTTAGGAAACGGTCACTCTCATGTTTCCCTTGGTGCAAATGGAAAATAATTGCTTTTCTAAAGGAAAGTTCTGTAGGAGTTATCTGAAGGGGGAAGCTCAAAAGATGTATAGAATTCATGGCAGTGAAATTCCCCGTAGGGCTGTACTCTAAGGAAATAATAGTGAAGATGTATAATGCATATGGGGGTGGGGCATTCTCACCTCTGGTAAGGACCAAGAGGGTGAACTTGAAATGTTAATTGAGCTGAGAGGTGCTTCTTAAAGCCAGTGTGATTTTTCATCTCTTCCTTTCTGGGTATCAGTGTCTAAATTCCTCAGAACTTGTTTTGTGTTTCTAATGGAGGAGAAAATACTCATTGGCTCATGAGGGCTCATGAGGGACCAGTTCCAAGACACCCTGCGGGTGTACGAAGCTCCAGCCCAGGGAATAAAGTGGGTGGTGTTTACTCATTGTGCTGGCTAGTCTCACTTGTCAGTTTGAGGCTAGAATCTTTTAGAAGTGCAGCTCCTGGACATGGTGGTGCAAAATCATCTACAGTAGGTAAACTGAAGTGAGTAGACCTACTGTGGGCAGCACTGGATAAGAAGGATAATCAAGCTGAATGCAGGCTTTCAGGATTCTGCTTCCTGCCTGCAGACCTCCGCCAGCTCCTGCCACTGTGACTGACACCGTCACCGGGTACAACCCGGAAACAGTTCTCTTTATATTGGCCTTTGTGAGGCATTTTTTTGTCACAGAAATGAAACAGTTGTCAAAACACACAAATTGCATGCATTCTCCCATACCCTTGAACCATGTCTAGATTATAAGTAATATGCTATGCAATGTACGCTGTGCAATGTATTTTACATGTAGCTACCAGGTTTTGTTGTTCTGTAAACAATGATAAGAAAAAGTCCACTGAGAGATGCAGTTTTTCTCTAACTACATTTCATCTGAGGGTAGATGAGTTGTTGGATGCAGAATTTAAAATTTTGGAAGGCCATAATAGAGGAGAAAGAAATAATTTGGAGGTGTCTCAGTCCTTATGAGCCTTTTCAATAAAAATGCCCTACCTACCCCATAGGCACAAGGGAGTGACACTATTAGGAGGTTTGAGTAGGTGTGGACTTGTTGGAGAAAGTGTGTTACTAAGGGGTGGATTTTGAGGTCCCAGATGCTTGGGGAAGGCCTAGTGTGGCATTTTATTTACTGACCTGTCTCAAGAATCAAGGTGGAGGATGACCCCTAAGACTGCCTTCCAGTCTCCATATGTACCAACTCTCTGACATGACATGCTTTTAAAAGAGGGAGACAGACAGTGATAGAGATCAGAAAATAGGGATACTTGTCCTGAAAGTCCAGCAATCAAAAGCCTATCCTCAAAAACCATGAAAAGATGGAAGGAGAAAATTAACTCTCAAGTGTTCTACAGCCTGCACTTGCACCTTCTACACACACACACACACACACACACACACACACACATGTGCACATACTCACACATATACACATGTGCACACATACACATATATACAATGCATTCTCTCACACACTGACATATACACACAAATATACACACAGGCTATGCATGCATGCACACACACTTATACACATACCATGCATGCACAAACCATGGATGCACATACACACATACACACACTCATACACACATGTATATACACACTATACATGCATACAGAGAAACAATAACAAGTATTGAAAAAGAGGAAGAAGAAAAGAAAAGGAATAATAAGAGGGAAATCTAAGTAAATTTTCCTGTGGCCTTTTTTCCTCCTGATGATACTTCCTGTTGACAATGGCCTTTGGTGTTCTCTGGTGCTAAACAGCCATAAGGCTGAAAATGTGGGTCAGGTGGGAGGTGAGAGTTGCTATAGGAGCAGACAGTAAAGAGAGCTAGAACTGGGTGGTTTGATCCCCTCAGGCCTCCCTGTTTCTTGTGCTTAGGATAGGTAGTTCCTAACCTGCATACATCCTCCAATGTAAAAGAACCAATGTTTTTACTCTACTCATTTTTTAAAAAAATTTTTATTGATTCTTTGTGGATTTCACATCATGCATCCCAATCCCACTCATCTATGGCCCCTTCATATCTGCCCTCTGCCCAACGCCTCCCCAAAACAAACAAACAAACAACAACCAGACAACATTGTAAAACTCAAGTAGAGCCCTAGCTACCTGGAGACTCCCTTTAATGAGATGAGATATTAGAGATCGATACAAAACAAGGGGTTTATTAGTCCAGTGCACTGTGGTGGCCTAGATCCAGAGGAGAGGCATTTATGAGCTATTCATTAGTACAGTTTTTATACACTTTGTAATGGGTAGGCTACAGCAATCATGATTAGGCATTGCAAACATTGGTGAATTTAGTCAATTGGCTGCTACCGATGTAGGTTGCATTTTACGGCCTTTGCCCTACATTCCAGGGGCTGCCACCAGATAAAATTGAAGCACTCCTTCCTGAAGGGTGTGGGACCACAAATGCCCTCGGTGGGAGAGGAGAACTGCAAGGAGATTGTGGGACTGTAAAAGTCTTTAGGGTCTCTCAACATCTCTCCACTGAAGTTGCAGTGTGTCATGATACATCTGTACTTGCTAATGTTCATCGCAACAAGTCATTGGTCTGGTTTGAAGCCTACACTATTAATACTGGCTCTACAATCAGATATCCTGTTGTTATCCTAGGCCATGGCGATCCTGCAGCTTTGGATCTGTAGCACCAGCCCTTTCACCGGTTCCAGAAGTTCATAGATGGGGTGGATCTGGGGTGTGCCAGCTCAGATCCCTGGAAGCCGAGTTGATCAGCCCACCATCTCTCCAGCATACACTCCACTGGAGCCAGCTCTACTCTGCTGCCCTAGCCCCCTGTAGACTGCTTTCTGTTGCTGTCACCAGAGAGAAGACTCCTTTCTTTAAAGCTCAGTCTGAGGCCTTTGGCTTCACTAACCTGGATCACCTCTGTACTTGGTTAACTTCCTCTCTGGTTTCTTGTTTTTCTTTGGTGTTGCTCATTTGGTCATGTCTTGTCCCAGGGACTCATTAAGCTACATGTGCAAAGCAGATTTAAGGGTTCTTGCAGCTGCAGAGGCCCATTGATATTTCGTGGTGAACAAGCATCCACATCTTAATCACTTAGCTCTTTGAAACACGCTGCATGCAGAAATCACTGGTGAGCTACACTGTGTTAAATGCCTCTAATTAAATGTCTTTATATTATGATGCCATTCATGGTATTTTATTGCAAAAATTATAACTGAGTCTTCTAGAGCAGGAGGGCCTGTTGGTTTTATTTCTTCTATGGAACTCAGGAGAAGAGCTCAGGTGCCATTTGAAGAAACCCTTGGCTGTTTGGATCAGCCCCTCTGTTACCTCTAGTCAATGGTTTCTCTGCCACCTGGAGCACTGTCTCCACAGGGTCATCCACTTGGCTGGAGGGTGGGAAGTAACTCACCCCTGAAGCAAATTTCCAGCAAATACCAGTTTTTAGATAATTCTTCTTTGTTTGTTTGCTTGTTTCTAATATAGATTTTTTATACAAAATAATTGTGAACTGAGACATAAAAAAATCAACTCTCATGAATTTAGCCTAAAATGAGCAGATTGGAGAAGCCCTACTGTTCCATTTCTAGAAATACATTTTAGCTTTCTCATTAAATGAATCTTTGGTCATTCACCAAGGTCTAGTGTCAATATTGATCTACTTGGGATTTAGAAATCTGTTTTCTATAAATGATTTCTCTCCTCTTGTGCATTATTCATTTGGCCTTCATCCTCACTAAAAATCTCTGTGAAATGCCAAGTTTTTGATCCTTCACATAAATGGTTAATTTTCAACTTTTCTCTAAACAGAATAAATATTTGCTTCCTACTTTGGTCAGTTTGTAATATTGTATCAAGACATAATTTATGAGCAAAGTTTGTCAGTGCTTTAAGCATAGTCAAGAATTCAGCTAGAATGAGAAAACACTCTATAGCTCAGCTTGTAAATGATAATCTAAGTTCTTTTTATTTTCTTTTTTCATGTGTAGATATTTGTGATATACATATACATCATATACATATATATCATATACAAATACATTATATACATATACATCATATACATATACATTTACATACACATACATATAAATGTTTGTATACACGTTTGCATGTATGTGTATGTATGGGTATGTAAATGCATGTATATGCATATGTGTGTGGAGGCCCGAAGTTGATATTGGGGAATCATCATATGTAAATTTTCTACCTACCTTACTTTTGAGGCAGGATGTTTCTGTTAGATACAGGGCTTTGTTGTTAAAAGTAGTTTATTAACCAGTCTGCCCTGGGGACTCTCTGTCTCTACTTTCCAAGGCTGAACCTGTGAGCATATTTGGGTTCTATGACAACTTGACAGTTAAGTGGACTTTGAAATTCTGAAATCCAGGCCTCTTGCTTGTGGAGAAAATGCTTAAACTGCAGAGTTGTCTCCACAGTCTGGAATATTCTAGAATCTAACTCCATGGCTGCCAACTGACATTCTGAGCAAATCTGCATTTTTTTTTGTGTTCTTAAACAGACAGTATAATTTATAAAGCCACACCTGCTTCTAAGGATGTTTAAAAATAAGTATAACAATTAAAAATTGTTTTCTGAGGAGTGACTGACAACCAGGGCTATATTCTGGTCTTGATATTCCAGATTAATTTCAGACTGCAAGTCAGAAGCCTTTGTTTTAACTGAGCAAGCTGGTCTGCATCTCACCAAAGGCAGTGGTCCTCCCTCCACCTTTGTCTCCCTTGGGAGATGTGGATAAACAGTTTCCCAGGCCTTAAACAGAATCAAGATCTCTGACAGTGGATGGGCCCGTTGCCGTGAGATCTTTCATTCCACACCAGCTCTATAGATGAGAAAACAAAAGACTTATGATTCCGTTCTTTGGGTATGCCAAAGTTATTATTCCCAAGTGAAAAGACAGAAGACAGCCGGGTTGCCCCTCTGCCATTCTGTATCCAAAAGTGAGCATCGAAAAATTCAGAAAAAATAACACAAAAGAAAGAAATGGGCAAAGGCCTTGGAGGGAGGTTCTCTGCACTGCTGTGCCACGGCCAGCCCCACTTGTTGTTTGTGCTGTAGTCCCGAGCCTGTGAATGCCTGTTGTCCAGGAAATTCAACCGCCTGCTGGGCTACGGAGGAGCAGGTTCCCACCTTGGCTTATCTTTGCTACCTTCTGTAGCTCTACGTGGACGACCTCACAGTATGTAGTGAATGTCACTTGAACAATGGCTTTGGTGTAAGATATTTCTGTGTGTGGCCAATGATGTGCTGATCTGGCTTTGAATGATCCTACTAAAATTAAAACCCTATGGAACAGGTGGGATCTTATTCTTTGTCACGCGGTAAATATTTTTAACCAGAAGCTTTGTTTTTTGATGCTTAACTTTGCTCAGTGACTGCACTTGAAGGTACTGAGCTATTTCTCCAAAGCCTTTTGTTGATACAGGATGTGATTGTGTTAACTGTATGAACACATCTTCCAGAGAGAAGACAGTTGTTAGCACGGGCCCAACACAGATAGGACAGAAGGGGAGAGTGAGAAAAAGCAGGTCTTTTGTTTATAAGGGAGAGATGGAATATCTGTGGGTAAAGCTGTCACTGGAGAGCACTGTGTCATGCAGTGGGAGGCACAAGCTTTGTGATCACAGAAGCCTGGGTTCGAATCCTGACTTCATGCTATGCAAAAATAAAAATAAATATAAAAAGTAGTTAATGATTTTTTATGCTGTGTCAGATCCTGTAATATGGGTAAGAAAGAAATCAGGAATGGTTCCTATGAGTACATGTAAATCATAAATGTATATCAGCTATGTACACTGGCAGTAACCTACATTCAATGCTGTGGAGCCCAGAAAATAAATGTAAACCAATCAAAGGGAGGGGACTGGACGGAAAGCTAAGTGGTTACAGCCTGTGTTAAAGCATGTGTTCCACAGTGTGGAGACCCAGCACCACTGTGACAGCTGAGTGAGCTTGGCAGCTCACCTGTGATGCCAGGGCAGGAAAGAGACAGGAAACTCCCAGGGCCAGCCTGTTTGCTAGACTAGCTGAATGGGTAAATTCTAGGTTTAGGGAGAGAAGACTATACACCTGACACCAACAGGCTGCCACATGCATGTGTGAATGTGTACATGCACTCTCACACAGAAGAACATTCATTCACACAAGCACACTACACACACGCCACACACACACATCACATCACATGCATCAAATTACACATATCACACACATACTCACTTATTACACATGCACATATCATACCACATATAACACATGTGTCAAATTACACACATTACACACACTCACACATTACACATGCACACATCACATTTACACACACACCACACTCATCATACATAACATCATGCACACACAGGCACATATCACACACCCATCACATTACATGCACATACCACACGTGCATATCACATACATACATTACACACACATGTATACATCACATCACACACACAACACACCAAACACATTATACCACATGTACATATCACACACATTCACACATCACACACATCATATCACACACAGGCACACATCACATCACCCACACACAAACACAAACACACATTTAAAATATAACATGCGCACACATCACACAGGCACACACTACCCTCACATATCACACACATCATACCATTCGCACATATCACAAATGCATATCAAACACACCTCACACATACTCACATCACATCACACATACACACCACACATATATCACACACATGCACATCACATCATACACACACATCACACTTAACATCTCACACACACATCACATCACATGCACACATCATACACCGCTCTCACATGCACATCACATTAGTAACTGTTCTACATATGCTCAAGGGGTACAGGGAGTGAGGAGGAGAAAAAGCAGATAAAAAGAGAAATAGGAGAAAAAGAAGATGCCAAGCCGGCGATATCCCTGATCGTGAACATCGAGTGGCTGCTCCCTTACCTCTGTTACATGTCACATGTCATTGTACGTCCACTACATGTAGCACCTTCAGTGACTGGCCAGGGCCCCATTGCCCGTCTGTCTTTAGCCAGACACCTCTCACCGTCTTGGGCCTGATTTCTTCCCACCCTGCTCTTTCCCCTCCTTCTCAAAGGGTGGAGATGGCAGCAGTATTCCAGAGCTGTGTAAACTTCTAATCTCTTCTAGTAATGAAGATGAAGCACTCATGCGCACGCGCACACACACACACATATATTGCACACAGCACACAAAGCACAAATGCACCCTACTGATAAAAAGAATTACAACACCTTAAGCACACTTTTTTCTAATGGGAGAAGTAATAAACTAAGAAAACAAAGTTCCTTTTCAATGTTCCTCTCAGTAGAGAGAAAGGGTTAAAACTTTTGAATGCTGGAAAAAACCATGGACCAAAGTCACAGGCAGAGGCCTCAGCCTGCAGAGGGCTAGGGCAGGGGCAAGAAGCTGAGTTGCTGTCACTCTGAGGACTAGCTGAAAGGCTCAGAGTGGCAGGTAGCAGAGGCACCTGGAGGCAGAGGAGCAAGTAAGGTGACAGTTCGGGAAACGGAGAGTTTATTTTAAGTTGTCTCAAAATGGCACTAAACAGTCAAATTCCCTCCCTGACAAGAAACTACACAACTGCCCCTGCCTACACCCTGGCTGAAATTCAGCACCTTTTTCTCAGACAAGCTCAGATCAAAGACCCAGGGACAGACTAGGAGAAACAAAAAGAAATCCAGGTCCTGGCCTCTGATCCTCACCATCCTTCCATCCTGCAGTAGCTCCTGCTCTAGCCACTAGGCCTGCAACAGCACAGTCATGTCAGGGAAAAATGACCTGAAACAAACATTCTCAGAGGCCGACACAGGGCATCCTCGGAACAGGGCAGAGCCTCAGTCATCAGGACTTCCAACCACCTTCCAGCTGAGACTACTAGTTCAAGATTCTCAATTGTGTGAACACACTTCTGTTCTAAAAGCAACATGCATGAATCCAAGATGGGAGCACATAGACTCTGTGGAATGGAATGCAGCGTAAAGGGTTCTCAGATTGGGTTTACAACTTCACAGCCAGGGGAGGGAGGTACTCGCTGTGTCCTGTGATTCTAAAGTCTGTTCTCAGCTAACCAGTACAGGTGACAGTCATACCCAGACCAAGTGCATCAGAGATATCCAGGCTGCCTCTGGCAGCTCTTGGGCCTGGGGGCTGGACCAATTTCAGTCCTTTTGTAGCTGTGTCTCCAGAAATGTGCCTCCTAGCAAAAGTCATGTCTCCCAATATGGCATCAGTGACCAACGGCCATTTGGTGCTCTCTGGTTTTCCTTCCACCTTGATTCCCATATCTGCCCCCTGACCCCTCAGTCTCTACCTATAAATAGTTATAGATGTTGACATATAAACAAGGAGGTTGGAGAAGATCCAGAGAACACGGATCACAGAACCTAGGTGACTCAGAGAGGGTATTCATCTCTCTGAAAAGAAATGGTGCTTGTCATATAACACAGACATGGGGTTGGCTAAAGATACTGACCACCGAGCATAGCTGTGTTCTTCTCTTCCTCTTGTCACCGGTGCAGCTTTCTCAGGAGGAAAGCCTTGGAAATATGCTGAATCCTCTAAGGAGGAGTTGGATGGAGGAAACAGTGTTAACATAGATCTTTCCCGCCTGAAAACACAAGATGAAGGAAAGGCAGTGCAAAGAGGCCTTTTAAAGGTCTGTTGATGAGTTTAAAGGCATGTGGAGGAGACAGAATCAGCCTTTCGTGACTACAAACATGTAGGAGGGGCTCTCAGTGTTCTCATTACAGTCTCTGTACATACCCTTACATGCATGTGCCATCCTGTACACACATATGCTCATACACAATCATGAACTCCCACACAGATAATCACATGCACATACACACACACACACACACACACACACACACACATACATACACAAACACACATGCACACATACACACACATGCACACAAAATACATACACCTACATACACACATACACACACATACGCACAGAATACACACACATGCACACAGAATACACACACATGCACACACACACACTTGCGCATACACACACCCATACATGCACGCTCATGGTCTTACACTCTCAGTTGTGGCACATGTTCTTCTGCACATTCACATGTCCCATGCACATGAGCTCACATAAGTAATCCCACATATATACCCACTCTCAATCACACACATGTGACCACTCACACACATGCATTACCACACATATGTGATTATATATAAACCCTCACTTGCATGCCCTCAGTCACCCATGGGTGCTAGCAGAGCTATACAGTCCCAGACCTGAGCTTTCACACACAACGCACATGTGCCTCACATTACATATAGCATCCTAGCATCCTCTGAGTTCTGAAAGGGAAGGGCACTTGGAATACCACTTTTCCTGGGGACCTATGAAGTTTCAGTAGACTCACTGTCAAGATTTGGCTTGGTGACTGCCATCAAGCCTCAGGACACACCGGCACAAGGGCACATGGCTGAGCCCCTAGAGAAGTCTTGCAAGAGCTCTCCCACCTGAACCCATGGAGACAGAATGAAGTCACTGCAATCAGAACTCACTACCTGCCCATGAAGAGACAAAAAACCAGAAGTAATTTCCTTCCTGAGCCTACAGGCCTTCAGATCTATGGGAGAGATGGGCTCCATTTAGAGACAACACGAGAACCTATAATCAGACAACAGGATGGCAAGAGGAAAGTGAAAGAACCTAAGCAATGGAAACCAAGACAACATGGCAACATCAGAACCCAGCTCTCCCACCACAACAAGTAGTAGATTGCCAAACACACCATAAAAACATGACTTAGACTTGAATCATACTTCATTATAATGATGGAGATCTTGGAGAAGTGCATAAATAACCCCCTTAAACAATTACAGAAGAACAAGGAGAAACCACTCAAAGAACTACAGGAAAACACAAGCAAACAGATAAAGAAATTGAAAATGGAAATAGAACAAGAAAGAAAGCACAAAAAGAGACAAGCCTAGAGATAGAAAACCGAAAAAATAAATCTGGAGTCGTAGATACAAGCATCACCAACAGACTACAAGAGATGGAAGAGAGGATCTCAGGGCCCAAAGGCAACATAGAAAACAGACAAAACAGTCAAAAAAAGATGCAAAAACCAAAAGTTTATAACCCAAAATGTCCAGGAGATCCAGGGCACGATGAGAAGACCAAACCTAAGGACAATAGGTGTAGAAGAGGGCGAAGAATATCAATTAAAAGGCACAGTAAATATCGTCAACAAAATCATAGAAGAAAAATTTTCTGCCTTAAGAACAAGATGATCATGAGCATACAGGAAGCATACAGAACTCAAATAAATTGGACCAGAAAAGAAACTCCTCCTGACGCATAACAGTCAAAACACCAAATATCTGAAACAAAGAAAGAATCCTATAAGCTGTAAGGGAAAAAGGACAAGTAACATATAAAGGCAGATCAATCAGAACACCAGACTTCTCAACAGAGACTATGAAAGCTAGAAGATCCTGGAGAGGCTTCATACAGACCCCAAGAGAGCATAAATGCCAGCCCAGGTTACTATATCCAACAAAACTCTCAATAACCATAGAAGGAGAAACAAAGATATTCCAGGAAAAAAGCAAATTTATACAATATCTGTCCACAAATCCATCCCTACAAAAGATGATAGATGAAAAAATCCAACACAAGGAAGGAAACTACATCCAAGGAAAAGTAAAAAAAAAAAAAAAAAAAAAAAAAAAAAATCATGCAAGGAAACCAAAAAAAGAAAAGCACACAGACATAAGTCTACCTCTAACAACAAAATAGCAGGAAAGAAAAATCACTATTCCATACTTTCTCTTAACATCAATAAACTCAATTCTCCAATAAAAAGACATAAACTATCAGATTGGATACATAAACAGGATCTAGCATCTTGCTGCATATAGGAAACTCATCTCAGAGACAAAGACAGACACTATCTCAGAGTAAAAGGTTGAAAAAAAACCTCCCAAGCAAATGGGCTCAGTAAACAAGCTGAAGTAGCCATTATAATATCAAATAAAATAGATCTTTCCACCAAAAGTTATCAAAAAAGATAAGGAAAGACACTTTTTACTCATCAAAGGAAAAATCTATGAAGATGAACTCTCAATCTTGAACATCTATGGTCCAAATACAAGGGCAACCACATTTATAAAAGAAACTCTACTAAAGTTCAAAGCATATATTACACCAACACAATAATAGTGGGAGACTTCAACATTCCACTCTTATCAATGGACAGATCATGGAGACAGAAACTGAACAGAGACACAACCAAACTGGCAAAGGTTATGAACCAACTTGAATTAACAGACATCTACAGGATATTTCATCCTAAAACAAAGGAATATACTTTCTTCTCAGAATGTCACAGTACATTCTCCAAAATTGACCATATACCCTGTCACAAAACAGGCCTTAACAGATAAAAGAAGATTAAAATACTCCCATGCGTCCTATCAGATCACCATGGACTAAGGCTGGTCTTTAATAACAAAAACAACAAAAAGCTCACATACACATGGAAGCTGAACAATTCTCTGCTCAATGATAACATGCCTAAGGAAAAAAATAAAGAAAGAAATTAAGAATTTTCTAGAATTTAATGAAAATGAAAACACAACATACCCAAATTTATGGGATGCAATGCAAGCAGTACTGAAAGGAAAGCTCATAGCTCTTAGTGCTTCCAGAAAGAAACTGGAGAGAGCATACACTAGTAGCTTGACAACACACCTGAAAATTCTAGAACAAAAAGAAGCAGATATACCCAAGAGGAGTAGATGGCAGGACATAATCAAACTCAGAGCTGAAATCAACCAATTGAGACAAAAAGAACTATAAAAAGAATAAACTAAACCAAGAGCTTATTTTTTTAAAAAGAAAATCAACAAGGTTTTGGGTTAGGGTTAGGGTTAGGGTTAGGGTTAGGGTTAGGGTTAGGGTTAGGGTTAGGGTTGATATTCACTTAGCTAGACTAACTAGAGGACAAAGAGAGAGTATCCAAATTAACAAAATCAGAAATGAAAGGAGAGACATAATAATAAAAACTAAGAAAAATCAAGAAATCATCAGATCCTACAACAAAAGCCTATACACAACAAAACTGGAAAACCTGAAGTAAATGAATAAATTTATAGATATACTAATTGCCAACATTAAATGAGGATCAGATAAATCATCTAAACAGTCCCATGAATCCTAAAGAAATAGAAGCAGTCATCAAAAGCTTCTGAACCAAAAAAAAAAAAAAAAAAAAAAAAAAAAAAAAAAAAAAAAAACAAACCTAGGACAAGATAGGTTTAGTTAAGAATTCTATCAGGCTTTTATAGAAGAGCAAATACCTATACTCTCCAAATTATTCCACAAAATAGAAACAGAAGGAACACTACCCAACTCGTTCTTCAAACCCACAATTACACTCATACCTAAACCACACAAAAACACTACAAAAAAAGAGAATTTCAGACCAATTTCTCTTATAAACATTGGTGCAAGAATACTCAATAAAATTTTTGCAAGCCGAATCCAAGAACACATCAAAACAATCATCTAACATGATCATGTAGGGTTTATTCCAGTGATGCAGGGATGGTTCAATATATGGAAACCCATCAATGTAATCCATTATATAAACAAACTCAAAGATAAAAACCACATGATCCTCTCACTAGATGTTGAGAAAATATTCGACAAAATTCAACACTTCTTTATGATAAAAGTCTTGAAAAGTTCAGGAATCCAAGGCCCATACCTTAACATAATAAAATCAATATAGAGCAAACCAATAGCCAACATCAAACTAAATGCAGAGAAACTTGGAGCAATCCCATTAAAATCAGGGACTAGACAAGGCTGCCAACTTTCTCCCTACCTATTCAATATAGAACTGGAAGTCCTGGCCAGAGCAACTAGACAACAAAGAGAAAATAAAGGGATTCACATTGGAAAGGAAGAAGTCAAATAGCACTATTTGCCAATGACATGATAGTATACTTAAGTGCCCCCAAAAATTTCACCAGAGAACTTATACAACTAATAAACAACTTCAGCAAAGTGGCTGATTATAAAAATCAACTGCCTTCCTCTAGTCAATGGATAAACAAGATGAGAAAGAAATTAGAAAATTGACACCCTTCACAATAGCCACAAAGACTATAAAATACCTTGGTGTGACTTTAAACAAGCAAGTAAAGGACCTGTATGACAAGAACTTCAAGACTCTGAAGAAGGAAATTGAAGAAGATCTCAGAAGATGGAAAGATCTCCTATGGTCATGGATTAGAAAGATCAACATTGTAAAAATGACCATCTTGCCAAAAGCAATCTACAGATTCAATGCAATCCCCATCAAAATTCCAACTCAATTCTTCATAGAGTTTGAAAGAGTAATTTTCAAATTCATCTGGTATAACAAAAAACCTAAAATAGCGAAATCTATTCTCAATAAAAACACTTCTGGGGGAATCACCATTCCTGGTCTCAAGCTATATTACAAAGCAATTGTAATAAAAACTGCATGGTATTGGTACAGAGATAGGCGGATAAATCAATTGAACAGAATTGAGGACCCAGAAATGAACCCATACACCTATGGTCACTTGATTTTTGACAAAGGACCTAAAAATATTCAATGGAAAAAGAACAGCCTCGTCAACAAATGGTACTAGTTCCAGTGGCAGTCAGCACGCAGAAGAATGCAAATCAATCCTTTCCTATATCCTTGTAGAAAACTCAAGTCCTAGTCAATCAAAAACCTCCACATAAAGCCAGGTACACTGAAATTATTAGAACAAAAAGTGAGGAAGAGCTTAGAACACATAAGCACAGAGCAAAATTTCCTGAACAGAACACCAATGGCTTATGCTCTAAGATCAAGAATAGACAAATAGGATCTCATGAAATTGCAAAACATTTGTAAGAACACTGTTAAGAAGTCAAAAAAGCAGCCAACAGACTGGGAAAGGATCTTTACCAATTCTACATGTGATAGAGGGTTAGTATAACATATACAAAGAACTCAAGAAGCTAGACTTTAGAGAATCAAATAATCCTATTAAAATTGGGGTATAGAGCTAAACAAAGAACTCTCAGCTGAGGAATATCGAAGTGCTGAGAAGCTCCTAAAGAAATCTTCAACATCCCTAGTCATCAGGGAAATGCAAATCATAACAATCCTGAGATTCTACCTCACACCAGATAGATTGGCTAAGATAAAAAAAAATCAAGTGACAGCAGATGTTGCAGGGATGTGGAGAAAGAAGAACACTACTTTATTGTTGGTGGGATTGCAAGCTGGTACAATAACTCTGGAAATCAATCTGGTGGTTCCTCAGAAAATTGGACATAGTACTACTTGAAAACCAAGCTATTCCACTCCTGAGCATATATCCTAAAGATACTTCCACACATAAGAAGGACACATTCTCCAAAATGTTTATAGCAGCCTTATTTATAATAGCCAGAAGCTGGAAAAAACCCAGATGTCCATCAATAGATTAATGGATACAGAAAGTGTGGTACATTCACACAATGGAGTACTACTCAACTATTAGAAGCAATGACTTCATGAAATCTGTAGGCAAATGGATGGAACTAGAACGTCCTGAGTGTGGTAACCCAGTCACAAAAGAACACACATGGTATGCACTCACTGAGAAGGGGATACTTGCCCCAGAAAGCTCTGAATACCCAACATCCAAATAACAATTCACAGACATTATGAAGCTCAAAAAGAAGGAAGGCCAAAATGGAGATGCCTCAGTCTTTCTTAGAAAAAGAGAACAAAACTCTCATGGGAGAAAATGCAAGGTCAAACAGAGGAACAGTGATTGAAGAAAGATCAATCAGAAGCTACCTCACCTGGGGATCTACTACATATGCAGTCACCAAATCCAAGCACTATAGCTGGTCCCAAAAAGTACTTATTATCAGGAACCAGACAGAGACGCTCACTCAGGGACTATGCTAGAGCAATTTAGATATAGCTGAGCATGCTTGCAGCTAACCATCGGTCTGAACTCCAGGACCCCAATGAGGTTGCTAAAGAAAGGACCTAAGGAGCTGAAGGGGGTTCTAACATCATGGGAAGAACAACATCATCAACCAAACAAACCCTTCAAAACTCCCATGGAGTAAAACACCAACCTTTGTCCACACATTTAGAGACCTACTGATCCAGGTGTATATGTAACTGAAGATAGCAGTGTTTGGCATCAGTGTGAGAAGGGGCTTTTGTTCCAGAGAGGACATGTTTTCCCAATGTAGGGGAACAACAAGGCAATGGGGTGGAGAGGGGGATCAGAAGGGAGTGCACCTTTGTGAAGCCAAATGGAGGGAGAGGGGGAAGGGAGCAGGACTGGGTAAAGGGTTAACATCTCAAATGTAAATATAGAGTATCTAATTTTTTAAAAGACAGACAGAGAGAGAGAGAGACAGACAGAGACAGAGAGAGAGACAGAGACAGAGACAGAGAGAGAGATTTGGCTTGAAGGAAAACTTGATGGAAGTGAAAAGTATCCCATGCTTCCTGGTGTCTAGGAACTTCATATCTCCATCCCCTTTGGGAATGGTGAGGACAGTGGCATAGTGTATCCTGGGTCTCCGAGCTAGCCCGGGCCAGTCCCCAGGCTGGGGACACTGCTAAGCCCAAAAAGGTACTTGAGCTACATTCCCAGCCAATGCATTGATGTCAGTGTCTTTTATCCTCAGCCTTGAACTACAAATTCAAAAACATTTTAAATATCCAGTCTCTCCCAAACTCCCAGTCCCTCAGCTTGCTCATCTAAACCCCAAAGAACAAGGAGTGCACATCGTGGATATGTGCACACTCACCAGCTTTGCACAGGCTTTATGTCAGGGCAATTATTTCAGGATCTTTATGTGAGAAGGACAATATTCCTGATCCTCTGTGATATTGCTTAATGGAGTACATTGCAAAAAAAATCATGAGTGTATTGATTGACTAATGGGCCAACCCTAGCAAACACTCTGCAAGCACAAGAGGTATTTATCATTAAAAGCAACTGTCCAGAAGTGGTATGCGGACCAAAACAATAGGCAAAGTGCACGTCTGCTCAGGAGGCAGATTTCGGGGCAGAGGAAGAATAATAGCACCTGAACCCCATAAATATATTTTACTGCAGGCTTATTGTTAAGATTCTACCCTCAGGACTCTCTGGGGGTTTTTGTTTGTTTTATTTTTTATTTACATTGTTGGATGTGATGCCCCGTGACAGGCTGTGGTGGTTGGCATGAAAACGTTTCCTACAGGTTCATGTCTGTAAACACTTGGTCATGTATGTAAACATTTGGTCCCCAGTTTCTGGTGCCATTCGGGGAGTGTTTATAGGTGTGTTTTTGTTGAAGGAACTATATCACTAGAGGTGTGCTTTGGATATTAAAGGCTTAGGCCATTTCCATTTTGTGCTCTCTTCATATTTGAGGCTAAAGATATGATTTCTCGGCTTCCTGCTCAGCCACCCCCACTATCAGTCGCCACACCATTGGCACTGCGATGGCCTTTAACCCACTGAAGTGGTAAGTGCAAACAAACTTTCTTTTTCTGTTTTATTTAACCACAGACACAGAAACGTGACTAATGCACATCCCCTACACTCTATCGAGAATAGAGGAAGCAAGACGAACCTGGCCCCTGTCCTGGAGTTGGGGTAGAGACAAGCAAATGGAAAACTAACATTATGGGGACCAAGGATGGGCAGTGTGCCAGAGGGAGAGTCCGTTGGGACCACTGGAAGGAGCTACAGCAGCTAGACTGAGACCTTACCCTACTGGGTAGAGGGTTTTGGAAGGGAAAGTTCTTGTACAAGAGAATGATTGTGATGGTCTGTTTATGCTCAAACCAGGAATGGCACTATGAGAAGATGTGGCCCTGTTAGGTGTGGCCTTGTTGGAGTAGGTGTGCCACTGTAGGTGTGGGCTTTAAGACCCTCATACTAGCTGCCTGGAAGTCAGTCTTCTGCTATCAGCCTTCAGATGAAGACGTAGAACACTCAGCTCTGCCCGCACAATGCCTGCCTGCATGCTGCCATGTTCTCACTTTGATGATAATGGACTGAATCCCTGAACCCCTGAACCTGTAAGCCAGGCCCAATGAAATGTTGTCCTTTATAAGACTTGTCTTGGTCATGGTGTCTGTTCACAGCAGTGAAACCCTAAGACATAAATTTCTCTTAGGAAAATGTGTATCATCATGAAAGGGAACAGATTAGTCTCCATGGTGCATTTTGTCACTCTAGTCCTAACACTATGAGCAGCCTAAAAAGGGTTTAAAGAATTGCACACATTTACATAAGATTGCCAGAAGCACCTGCAGACCAGGGGATGGGAAGGTGTCAGGGTGGAGAAGATGGACCAAATTAGGCCAGTATAGACAAATGCTTTCCTTTTACCCACCCAGCTCTCCTGAAAGGAAGCAGGGAAGTTGGATACATTCATTCATTTTATTTTAGGATTCTGCAGGGTTAAACCTGGAGCTCTCCATTGCCAGACAAAGCATTACCAGTTATCTGTGCATGCCTTTGTTTGCTTTATATTCTGGGAATTGCTCTTATATGAACTCAGGACTCCATATAGATCAATATCAAAGGGTAACTGGCAGATGTGGCTCGCAGGAAAGTTTAATACTCTAACTGGATAGTTTTATGTCAACTGGACTCAAGACAGAGTCTTCTTCTTGAAATAGGGAACATCAGTTGAGAGAACAGTCCCATCATGTTGACTATAGGCAAACCTGTGGGGCATTTTCTTACTTAAGTGTTCGGTGTGGAAGGGTCCAGCTCGCTATTGGGGCTGCCCCTGGGCAGGTGATCCTGGGTGCTGTAACAAAACAAATTGAGCAAGCCATGAGAGACAAGCCAGTAAGCAGCCGTCCTCTATGGCTTTTTTTCCAGTACCTGCTTCTAGGTTTCTGTTGTAACTGGATGGTAAACTGCATGTTGTAAGATTAAATAAACTCTTTCCTCTACAAGTTGCTTTTCATTATGGCGTTTATCATAGAAAGTGTTGGTTTAGGAAAACATTGCTACCTTAATTTTTAGCAACCATATTTATTTACTTATTAACATTTGTGTGTATTGTGAGATAGAGGAGGGATGGAGGGGGACTTTTCATGCAGAGATCAGAGAAGAACTTTGTCTCTGGAGTTGACTTCCAGAGACTCAGCTCTGGTTCTCAGACTTTTGTGGCAAATGCCTTTACATACTGGGCCATGTCACCAGCCCCTTGTTTTCCTTTTTAAAGATAATCTTGCCACATAATCTAGACTGGCTTTGAATCTCTGGTGGTCCTCATACTTCGGACTATTGGGTTTTGTTTTTTTTATTTGATCTTTGTTTGTCTGAATTATTTGTTGACACATGGTCTCTGTGTAGCTGACTGTCAATGTGTAATTAAGACTGATCCTTTCCCGACCTTGCTCTGCCCACTTCCCGAGTGTTGGAATTACAAACCTGTGTCACCATGCTCTGCCTACAAAAGCTGTATTGAAAGGAATAGTTAGGGCTTGTCAAATGAATATTGGTCAGCCTTTGTCATAGTGTCCTGAAAGAATTGGTTTCCATGGGAAGTAGACCTAGTTCAATGTGGGAGAGGACTCAGATAGTGTCCAACCATCCAAGGGCCCTCCATGCATGAGCACATGATCTGGGGAGAGAGAATAAGCAAGAGGTGTGCAGTCTGAAGTGCGGTGCTTCTCAGATTGTTGTGAATGGAATAGACAAAGTCAGTTAAATGACAGAGGAGCAGAAACACTGTCCTATGAAGGGAAAGTCAAGGGGGGACAACAAAACAAGAGGATTCATTGACCTCTGTTTCACAAAGAGGTCACAGGGGACAGCAGTGTGGGGCCTACAGAGGCTGAGAAATAGATTAAGACTGGACCAGCAAGAGAAGCAGAGAGTGTGGCTGGGGTAGAGAGGACAACCATGGGAAGAGAGGTGGACAGTCACTGCCAAGTGTGAGACAGGCAGAGATGCAGGATCTCAGAGGCAGAAAGCCATCAAAACGGTGGGGAGTGGGAGCAACTGCTCTCTCTGAAGAGTTAGCTACAAGGGGATGCTGCCAAGGGGCCTTTGCTTCCTGACAATGGTTGCCAGTGGGCAGGATCTGTGACACCTTAGCACGTCTTTGAACACTCAGCAGTTAGCACAAAAGATCATTCTCCATCGTGCAAACTGTTTCCACTCCAGCTCTTGTAATTTGGGGAAAAAAACAAATGGAAAAAATGCTGAGAATTAATTCCTAGTGAGCCAATCAATAATCCATCATGGTCACACAGAGAGAACAAATGCTCTGGGGTGGGGGTAGTATGCACATGAATGACAGACTAGCTTTCTCTTTTCCCCAGAATCAGTAACCTTTAGTTTTAGGTTTATTTCAGAAATGAAGGAGTTTCGTAGTTAATCTGTTTTCCTTCATAGTAGGAAGGGAAAACCCCCACTCTCTGCCTCCAGATTGGCCACCCCCAGGGAATGGCAACTGAGCTGCCAGTAGCTTCCAAGGTGGTAAGTAGAGCGGAAATGGCTCTGGAGGTTCAGCCGTCACAGTGCATCTGAGATTCGGGAGCTCGGACTGGAAGCAGGAACAGCGGCGTGCTGCAGTTAATGATAGAAAGGAGCCAACTCTGATCTCCTGCGTCTCCACTCAAGATTTCTCTCACTTGGAAAAAGGTCAAGACACCCCCAGACTTCTACCTGGACTCTTTACCTGGATGCCATCTTATGGAATATGTTTTCTGCCTTAGGAAGTATATTCTCTGTTGCCTCCTAACAGAGCATTGCTTTCTCAAAACCAGTGGCCATATGTTAAAACCAGGTCAACAAACACTGGTACTTCTGGGCCTATTTTTGATCATGTAGTATAAACAGTTTTATCTTCACTAAGATGTGACTATAAGGTTGGCAACTAAATACTGTTCTGTACATTCTACGGGAGTTAGAAGGGAACCAAAGAATGAACAACCTTATTATCTTCCTTCTGAAACGTTCTCTCTGCTCTTCCAAAACTCTTCTGCCTTCTTCTTTTCTCTGTAAGAAGATAACAGATAACTACCCCTAACTTCTCAAAAGGTGACTCCAAGTCAGTGTGATTGACAGAGTTGGGCTTCTCATTTCTAAGGGGTTTCTTCAGGAATAGAAACCTTGTCATATGGGGAAGACTCAGCCTTCACTGTAGAACCTTTCCTGAACTAATTCCATTTCAATATCTAAAGCCCACATCACATCGATAAGGAGCTTAGAATGTTTTACAATCACCCCTCTCAACACCTAACATCGGAATAATGAAAGCTCTGTGCTTCTCAGACTGAAGGCTGACATTCTGTCCTTCATGGATAACTTACTTGCCATAGAGGGAAATGAAGAAATAATTTTCAGAGTTGCTATTGATCTGGCATTGCATTAACTGTGTGCTGAGCCAAGCTATTTATTGACTAAGTGCTTGCTGGCCACTTCCAATGAGCTAAGCTTTTTCCTAGCAGATTTTAGGGTGGGGTGAAAAGACAATAGAATGGGACTCTCAGTACTGTCACAGAGCTGTCTGTGCGACCCTGAGAAGTCTCTCTGTATTTTACTCACACCATCATATTTGGCCTTGGATTTTATTCATAATGGGAGAATAAGTTGAGATTATCCCTTGAGACAAACTGCACATGGTTCAGTGCACGTGGAAGGACCACACCTGTTTGTATGTACAGACTTTTATTTCTTACAAGACTTGGACACTGCAGCCAGGACTTTGTGTTGCTAGGCAAATACTCTACTAGGCACATAGTAGTCCATGCCCCAGACTGCCCATTCCCCTTTAGATAGTAATTTAAATAATGCTTTTTTTTTTTCAAAGTCAGTCTGTTACTTATATGTTTACTCTTTGAAGAAATTTAGAATCACAAAGGAAGCCCATTCATCCATTTTTGTGCAAATTCTATGTGTATGTATACAAGCTTAGCAAACCCATTCCCCTAGACACAGGCCAGGAAAAAGCAGGACCCAATGTGTAAGGTCATTTTCCCTACAAAACAACTATAATGTAGATCCATCTTGCCTTTCTTCTCTTCATATAAATGGAATACAGTAGCATGTATGCTTCCACAATGCGCACTTAAGGACAGATGCAGAGGTCGGGTAAGTCTAAGGTTATCCTGGATTATTGTACATACATGGAATATCATAGTATGTAAGCTTCTACAATGTACGCTCAAGGACTGATATGGAGGTCCGATAAGTCAAACCTGGAACATTGTGCATATGCAACTGGCCCTGATAGATACTTTTAAAAACCGAAGTCCAAACCCCAGTCCTTTATTGTGAGGGGCTGAGCAGGCATATCCACCTAGTATAGACAATGCAGAACAGCAAGCTTAAACTGCATGTGAAACTGCTTTAGCAAGCCTTTCAAAAGCCCATTTGATCCTCTCTCCTTGTAGGGTAACAGTAAACACTCCCATGATTTCAGGTTTGACACAAATTCCCTCCCGTCTCCAGCGTCTCCAGTATTACAGTAACTCCCTCCTTTAAAAAGTTTGCAAAAATTTTTTCTAAGCTTCTTAAATTTCCTGCAGCCTAGAGCTACTATATAAATATTCACAGGATTTTTCCAAGGCAAAAAAGAATTGCTTCTTTTCTTGGCTTCTCATGAGCAAACCAATGAGAGTTTACTGCAGCAAGAGGAAACGCACAATCATATTTTATTTGAACATCAATTTTAAAAGCAACCCTTCATAATTTCTCGAACTGGCAATCAGGGAAGCAGAATATTAATGAGACATCAGATACTTTGGCTTTTATGGTAGGAATTTGCTTTTCCTCCTGAAAATAAAAATAACCTGCGTAAAAATAAATTTTCCTTCCTATTGTACTATAAGAGTCAAAAATTACCTTTTGTAACAAGTCATGCCTTCTTATTTTAATTGAAAGAACTTTTTCTATTTTTTAATCTTGCCTGGAAAATCAGGAGGGGCAGTAGAAAGAAATCTATAGTTTAACTCCCACACTCTGAATGTGTGTTAGATGAACTTGTACCAGTCTGGGGCAAAACCAAAGGAAATGAGAGACAGGAGAACAACATAGTTTCAGTGTATATGTGAACCTCAGCAACCAGCATGGAGCACAATACATTCATTTGTTTGCTCAACCTCTGCAAAGCTCTACCATGGGTCAAGTGCATCAAGTACAGATTTGAAGCAGTTTACCAAAAGAACAAGGTTTCTTCCTTCTGTTAAAAAAATGGGCCAATGTTTAGAAGTGGCTGCTTTTAGAGTTTTCCAGCCTGTGTAAACATTAGGTACAAAGATGCTCAGCCTGGGTCGGATGGGAGACATGGACTGAGCTCTTCTGAGCTAGAAGAAGCCATTTCACACATGATTGTGTAGTGCTGGAAAATGCACATCTGAAACAGAATGAAGACAAGATAACAGTGCTAGTTCTTACCCACTGATCA
Source organism: Micromys minutus (assembly GCF_963924665.1). NCBI lineage: Eukaryota > Metazoa > Chordata > Mammalia > Rodentia > Muridae > Micromys > Micromys minutus. The sequence goes on from NC_137958.1 coordinate 2,037,439, forward strand.
GAACGAGCCATGATCTGTGTGAATGCTTATCAGAGGTAACTATATTCTGTGTGAATCCAGGA